>NC_068293.1:15664186-15983472 GCF_025860055.1 Xyrauchen texanus | reverse complement strand
CACCGAATTCCCGTGAAAGAAGGGCGCATTCGATGGCTGCATTCAGAGTGTCCTACTTGCTTTTCTGAAATGAGACATTACTGTTCTCCTTGACATATGCGGCCAACAAATGTGACCTCTGGAGGATGCAGCTTTTGGCACTAGACAGCTAAATTGTCCGAAATTGCCTAAATGTTGATATGTCCCTAGCATCCCTACCTAAATCTATGCTTATGTATGTTACTGTGTTTATTTAGTGGGTTAAGATTATAAAGATTATTAGCTCTGCAATTAGACAACAGATGTGATCGGCTGTGCTAAACACTATTTAGTTAATGGAAAACATTTCACATAAATATTTAATTGAGAATCAGAAATTAGAAAATGAATCACCTTTGAGATTAATGTATGAAAGAATAACCAATTTAACATTCATCTGAAACATTTCTCACATTAAAGGGATCGTTTATCCAAAAATTAAAATGAATCTTGTCGTCTCTATTTACTCACTCTCATGCGGTCTATTCTGTAGAACACAAAAGGAGTTGTCTAACAGAATGCTGCCCTATTCCATACAATAGAGCTGCAAGATTCTGGATAAAATGTGAATCACAATTCTTTTGCTTAGAATAAAGATCATGATTCTCACGATTCTGAAGAAAAAAAATGCTTATTTCAGTGATTTGTAAAACCTGGATATAAGGGTACTAAACAAAGTAGCATGTCATTTTCTATATCAAATATATCAATTTAAAATGTCCTCAGTCCACAAGAGGGCGCAACAAATACATTATAAACCAAACAGCACCTTGTTATTATTACATTACAAAATGTAATAAAATCCTGTTCAAAATGGGCATAAAAAAATGCCTCATATCTCCCGCACTCACATTCATTCTCAACATCTGTAATTTTCTGTATTTGTGATCAAGCTGTATTTTTATGGGCCTATTTGACAAAATCTATCTTTCTTGTAAATATTAGTCTACGCTCATGATGGTGTGGTGTTGGAGCAATGGAAATGCTGATGTCCTGACTTTCAGAGATAGAGAAAAAATGCTCCTCAGTGGTGGGCAAATTTCGCAGTTTCACTTCTATTCCGCAACACTCCCGTAACTTGAGTCCTGTTCACTGATCGGGACGATTGGGATGTATATCGTGCAGTCTGACAAAGTCGCACAGTGTGCCATGGCGATATCAATGCGTTCATGTCGTACAGTCTGACAAGCAACAGTCGTGAAGGACTATTATAAATCATACAGTGTGCCTTTAGTCAGATCTTGTCAATGCCAGTATTTTTTCAGTATCGGTGGCTATTAAAATATTGAACTGAACAGAGATTATGTCACACTCTTAGCTAATCGTGGCTGCACGCTGCAGATTGTAACCCACTGTGCTGGACAAACGTCTTTGGCCGTTGTGTTTTAGTTTATTCAGCATCTCGTGCAGGAGCACTGTGTTTTGTAGATGCCATATAAAGTTAAATAGATCAACAATTAAAAATGCATCTTGAAGTGAATTTTGAATAAAAATTTGACCGTCTTACGAAGGCATGCCACAGGAATGTTAACATACTTTACATTGCAGAATCATTGTCATTCAGAAATGAGATTGTGTGGTTATCTTTTAATGAATAATCATGCAGCTCTACCATACAATGAAAGTGAATAATAACCAGGGACAAAGCAGCTTGAACATTTTGCTAGAAGAATAAAAGGGTTAAGGTAAAAAGGTAAAAATGGTTTTCAGCGAGCTCAGAGAAATCATTATCATGACCTACAATGCTAAGGGGCCATTCACACAGAACATGTTTTTGTGTCCATCTGTGCAGTTTTTCCAATTGTTTACCTATGTAAACATGGAATACACAGATGTATTTGGGCGTTGTGCAACGTTTTACAGTTTATTTTAGCATCTCGTTTAGGAGAGCTGCGTTTTTAGATGCCATGACAAGTAAAAAAAAAACAAAAACGTAAATGTAAAAAATTTGTCAGAGATACCTGCGTTCTGCTCTATTCGTGGTGCTGTTTCTAGCTATTTAAGTGCAAGCATGCCTTCAGTGTGAACAGCCCCTAACACAACACAGTCAACTACTACGTGTACAGTATTTTACAGTATACGTACCGTTTTGCCACCTTTCCCAATGACCCTCCCGGCAGCTGATGAGGGCACTTTTATATGCGTCTCCAGCTTCACTTCCTCTTTTGCAGTAAAGAAATTCTCCTCTTTCAGCTTCCCAAATATCCTGCCCTGGGCCTGAAACAAAGAGTAAAAGACTTTGTTGTGCATTCACTATTCATCTAATTCTACTGGGATTTGAAGTTTGAATCCATTCTTTCTGTACAGGCTGATATTGTTCCTTTACCTTAAACTGAGCTTCCGGCGGCCCAGTGATGATGACCATCCTCTGAGTGACATCAGGACTCTCCGCAGGTGCAATCTACACATGAAGAACACATGAACAGTGCTTCAACCAGACTCACATCCAGACATGGCCTAGACTGCTTAATCAGGATCATAATATTCCTTTTACAACAATGATCAGCTTTTTATTGTTGTTGTCACATTATAAAGTCACCAGCAGGCTCTTTTCCAAGCAACAACTCTCCGATAACAAGTAGTCTATGAGACTGGATGAATTAAGAGAGGCTGGGTAAAATCAGAATGGAATACCAGTGTTGCCAATTTAGCGACTGTGTCGCTAGATTTAGCGACTTTTTTTCTAAAACGCACCTAGCAACAAATCTAGCGACTTTTTGGATAAACCTTTACTTTACTTGCTACTTTCCGTAGACGAGTTACCAGTACTACCATGCGAGCGCAAGGTCGTGCTTTCCCGCCGCAGGCACACCCCTCTCTGAATCTACTCTATTCAGTGTGTGGAAGACAGAGGAGCAGCTCATTCAGATGACTGCACGACCACTGACACAGATGTGAAAGAGCTGCACATGTGCAAACAGAGTTGCCAAGGGCCAACTTGTATAGTTTGCTCCTCCTTTGTTTTAATTTAAGCAATTTAATTTGACCATTATTTTTCTTGCTTCTCACTGTTACACAGATGGAGGCTGTGTGCTGTGCGTGAGAAAAAATAATACATTCTGTCGCTTCTAACATTCTCTCTGAGTGATGATTTTACATTTAAATATAGCCGAAAATCACAGCACAGCCACTGTCTTTAAATTATGTTATAAAATCAAAATTTAAACAGTGCAGAGCAGCAGCTTGTAAATTGCTTGGAAGAGACCACTGGTTAACATGTAGTCTTAATTGGCGGCATTTCAGTCACTGTTTCATACTCGTTCCATTGCCTGACAACAGAAACCGATCAAATATGTACATGAGAACAGCATTATTTGGAATTCAGCTGCATTAAAATACAGTATGTGAGCACATAGAGTAGAAGAGAAGCAAACAGATGTAAAGGGCTGACACATTTGTTTCCCTGTCTCAACCTCGGGACTCCTACCCTGAGGTCACCAGAACCGGCTAGATCCAGCTCCATTCCTGCTTTGTGTTGGACTCCACTGCTACTTGTCACGGTGTGATGATGACTAATATCAGCCGGTGCCAGCCAAACATCACTTCAGCCTATTACGATGGACTTCAGAGGATGAACTTATGCCAACTCCAACCATAAGACATGGAATACTTCATATGCCATTGCCTGAACCTTGGATTTAGGATAGCCCTCACTGAAATGACAGGCCAGGTTGAACTGCGATGCACCTAACTGATCTCTGCCTGCATCACCTCGGTCTATTGATGAACTACACTCTTGAAATGGAATACATAGACAACCAATTGCCAACAAAACCCTTCATCAGCCAACTAACAAGGACAATTGCATCTATATGAACTTCTGCAGTTACTGAACTTCAAAAGACATTAGTCATTAATCGTACAGTTCATACAAAATCTTTGTTTAAACACTATCACTTAACACTTACAGTACTTAGATTAATAATTTTAAACCATGACTTGCACTCTACATAAGTAATATTGGCATTATATTCATGATGATGAAGCCAGAGGGGAACTGGCCCTCACAGTGAGTCTGGTTTCTCCCAAGGTTATTTTTCTCCATTAACAAACATCTTGTGTTTTTTTGTGTTCCTTGCCACAGTTGCCTTCGGCTTGCTCACTGGGGTTATAAATACAATTATTATTTAATTACTTATTTCAAACACAATTCACAATTGTATTTTATCAAACTACACAATGATGACTCAAAGACATTATAGACATTACAGTTTTATCTTCAGTTAATGCCTGATTTTCTGTAAAGCTGCTTTGAAACGATGTGTTGTGAAAGATGCTATACAAATAAAAATTACTTGACACAAGGCAGAATGCAAATACGATGCGATGACATCATGAATATACTTATTAACGCTTGCCATCATCTAGTGACATTTATCGACTTTTTGAGCAGGCTTTAGCTACTTTTCATTGAAAGTCGTTGGCAACTCTGTGGAATACTAGATAAACTAAATAACTGCACACTAGTGCCTCAGTGTGCAGATGATTGGTACACCCAAACTGAGGCACTAGGCCAATTATAAACAAGTTTATACTAAGGAGCTCATTAATAGGGCACATAAAAATGACCTGGAAAGATGCGCTTTACGCTGTGGTTTATATTCGGGCAACAAAACCATACAAGGAACAGAATTGAAATGAGAGCAGTAGGTAGTCAGGAACTCCTACCTTAATAGAGGCTCCAGCAAATTGTGCTAGTTGTTTAATATGTTGTCCCTTCTTGCCAATAATAGCACCGACAGCCTGAGTGGGAATAAAGAGATAGACCACCTCCTGTTCAGGAGCCTGTTGTGGAGAGAGCAGAAGACACTATACTAGAGAAGCAAAAAATTACATCCTCCTTTTAACATGGTATTCTGGGGAATTTTTTTTTAAATATCATGCTGTACATTGAGAATTCCTCCCAAACTCTTTTGCTTCGAAAATCCCTTTAAGCATGTCAGACAGATTGCAGGTATGTGTGAATTTTTTTTTTTTAAATCTGGGTTATCTGAACAACTTGGACTTAAGGAAGCAAAATCAGCATAGTGCGCAAAAATGTACCTGTGTCGATGGGTTTATTTTTACACCGTTTATGACACTGATAAAGGAACGTAATTTAATGCAGTGGCAGTTCTGGCTTACTTGGTGCCCTAGGCGAGATCCGACGTGGTGCCCCTATTAAATTCCCACCTATCATATCACTTCCTAAGACATAGATTTAACCACTGGAGTCTTATGGATTACTTTTATGCTTGCGAGTTCTGTGACGTGGGGATAGATCAGGTACCCTGTTGTGCCGCCCCAGAGAGCGTTGCCGCCCTAGGTGCCTGCGTATATCAACTATGCCAGGATCCGCTACTGATTTAATGCATTTACATGAGCTGTTGTCACTGTTTGAAATTTCGTACACATTTTAAACAAAACAATTCACAAGGTAGGAACCTAATAATGAAAATTAGGGGTCACGATTGTGAAATTTGGCTGATAATTAATTGTCAAACAATTAATTGCGATTATGACGATTAATTACCTGTTTTAGGGCTATGATGATTAACGATTAATTACCATACAAACTCACTATGTGTGCTATGTCTGTTTCAAAAGAACCTGATCTGCTTGATGTGCCTGTGAACCACAGGAAACCAATTACTCATAGTTTTGACTTTAGAGATAGTGATAGGCAGAATCACTGCCAGCCCGGCCCCGCCCTCTGCCCTGCCACAAGCTGCTATCAAGTATTTGCATAGGGCTCACGCCACGCAATATATAAGACTAATTAAGACACGAATGCACATTGTAGGAAAGACAGGACTTTTCACAATTTATTTGATTCAGACCGGTTAAGAAACTAAAACTAAACACTGGCAATGAGCACAGCTGACACGCATGACGCATCTTGCCTACAATCTGTGCAGAAGGCATACAAACAGAGATACTCGCGCACTGATCAAAGTCAAATAATAAATCATATCTTTTTCATTTTCTGCATTATCATAATCACAGAAGTGAACTCTGAATTGAAGATCGGATTAATATCCGTTTGACAGAGACACGTGATGTGGCCAAGTGTAAATGGAAAGAACTTTATGTTCTCAACCACTTGTCTGTTTCAAAAGAACCTGATCTGCTTGATGTGTGTGAACCACAGGAAACCAATTACTCATAGTTTTGACTTTAGTGATAGTTTGAAGATGTCAGAGGGCATTTTTCATTCATGAGTGAACAGTATTTCAAGTCAACAAATTAGCTTGTGATGCTCAGTTTATTTGGTGAATATCTACCAAGTCATCAGTCAAAATAAATTCACAGCTGCTTTTTCACTGGGAAAAAATAAAGGCTGAGGGAAAACACACTTTAACTTTGGCCCATGTTCTGGCCTATAAAAGCTCTAGGATTGCAACCCTTTCAACCATGACTATATTCGCTAAACGGCAAGGCCTTGAGTGCCTTATTGTGTGTGTGTGTGTGTGTACTCACTGTGTGCTGGTGAGAGACGGCACTAGCAGGCGGAACACCATATAGTCCACCCAGTTGTGATGAATGACCCTGAGATAGATGACATGGATACATTTACAAACAATTTATGTCACAAGATGTGTGCCGTTTTTGTCAAATTGTATTGAGTTCCTATGCCGCTTCAAAGCAGGTTACCCAACAGTGCAACTTAGCCATGCTGCTCACTAACAAAGTTTGATAGAGAAGCTGGCTGACCAAGGATGTCTTGCTGGTTATGCTAGTTAGAGTCTGATGCGAACATCAGAACACCAGACACCGAGACATAACATATGATGGAAACTTTTTAATTTTTTACAACAGTTTGCAAGTATGATTTGTTACTGACAGTAAATCACAAGTCAGTAATAGAATGTAGAGCCCATGATTTACTGTAAGAAAACAACTGCACCAATAAAACCTGTTGTTACAATTTACAATATATTATACTATTCTTCAGTTTTACAATACTGATGATGCATTAGTTTTTAGCATTTGTTCAATAATGAGTGCCATACACTCATTCTACTTTCATTAGTTCAACCGTGAGCCATAAGCTTACGCATATCTAAACAGTAAGGGGGAATCCTGCAGCACGCTGATCAGCCGCAAGGGTTATACAACTGAGTAATGTGTATGTGTACTGCCTACTGAGGGGAGTACTCACTGAGAAATGGGCAATGTGAGGTGTACAAAGTGATTGGGAGGGTAAATGTCAAGGTTGTGCGGCATTCAGAATTTTAAGAATGCTTTTTAAAATCCCAGTCAAATCTCTACATTTGAATTGACATAGCAAACGAGATGCAGAATTGTAATTTTAATTTTAATTTAAGGAAGTATAATTAAAATGGAATGAAATTCAAAGAAAGTTAAAACTTTAAATTTTTCAGATTGAATTATCCATTAACATGTTATCATACACAAAACATATAGTTGTATTTCCAAAAACACACATATACATATACATATATATATATATATATATATATATATATATATATATCATTATATTTGATTAATTAATTTTCCTTTTATGGATCATAGTGGTAGAACACTTAATTTCCCAGAATGCTCTAATATAATCGATAGGTTCAAATTTCAATAGGTTCAATAAGCCACTATTAACTGTATTTTTAAACAGTCATCTTAAAACAATCTAGTAGATATTTAGCGGTGCTGTATGGAAACATTAAAATCTGTTTTGATCATATTGTAATTGTGATCAATTCAATCAAATTCCAACTCATGAGATGAGTCCCAAACCGCACACTTCTACACACTTCTACACTACTCTACATCACTTTGTAGTGTAAGTAGTGCATGTAGTATGTTAACACTGAAAATGCAACAAAAAGAAGTATACTACGAGTATCCGGATGATGCACTTTTTAAACCACCAGAATTGAGTGTGGAATGTTGGACACTCCCAGCGCTCACAGCTTGCCGTTTGAGCGGAAAGGGGCGGAGTTACTTGGCTTCGATGCTGGCCTGACAAAGCAATGGTAAATAATGAAGAATGTAGCATCTAGTGAAACCTCAGTGAAGGCAACACATTACAACTGTGAGTTGAATGCATTACCATCACCACACGCTGTGTGAATATGCTAATTATTTGAGATGCAATTGTTGAACTGAGGTTGGCTAATGCGTTAAATTTAGCGGCAACACATCGTGTGAGTTTGAAACTCCGTGCTAGCTTCCGTGTAGTAACAAAACGTTAAGTGTTCCATTTGGGACGATTCTACACTTTGAAAATTCATACACTACATGACTGAGTGCATGGTTTCTGAATAGGTGGCCCACGGGCCACATCAAATATTTGGCGCGGGCTAAAGGCTTGTATATTATGCATAGCCAGATATATATATATATATATATATATGTTTTTCTTTTGGGAGGTCCCCATGGAATGCCCAATTCCCACTACTTACTAGATCCTCGTGGTGGCGCGGTTACGCTGCTTCTGAGACAGTCAATCTGCGCATTTTATTACGTGGCTCGCTGTGCATGACACCGCAAAGACTCACAATGTTGAGGCTCATGCTATTCTCCACAATCCACGCACAACTCACTACGCGCCACATTGAGAGCGAGAACCACTAATCGCGACCATGAGTTTACCCCATGTGACTCTACCCTCCCTAGCAACCACGCCAATTTGGTTGCTTAGGAGACCGGACTGGAGTCACTCAGCACACCCTGGATTCGAACTCGTGACTCCAGGTGCGGTAGTCAGCGCAGTTGTTATATTATCCTTAAGAACAATAACAATATTAATGCTAATATGTCTAATAATTTAATCTGCAATTAGGGAAAGTGCAGGAGATCCCATTTGGAGATGAGCAGGAACAGTTGACTCTCAAGGAGGAAATGGAGATCCAGACTGTTCATTAAAGTTTTTTTTTTCAGCAGGCAAAGTTGTGTAGGTGTGTATCTATATACAAGCAAAATTTTCATAATTGTTTGAATAAATAAAACAGACTACTAATACTGAGAAAAAGAACTAATAAAAAATATTAATATTCATGTGTAACTCTTTTAATAATAAAAACAACAATAGTTATTGTCATTACATCGACGGCCGAGGCTCTTGATTTGTATTGTTGACAGAATTTGGCCTTTGGTGAAAACTAATTGATGAACCCTGGCATAGTGTTTTTTGTAAGTGCATTGTGTAAGCTATGAATTGAAATGAAGCCAATTCTTAAATTTTTAACTTTGTCCAATCCTGTCTGAAACATCCAAATATATTGCAGTTACATAATCAATCCCATACTGTGGTTTGCACTTACAAGAAAGGGGTTGTAGCCAGTTGGGGGTATGTGTGGGACACCTCGAGGACCAGCAGTTGGTGGCAATACTGACAGATTGTTGGAAAAGATGCCCATTGTGCTCAGGCTCAGTCCAGGAATAAGGTTGGTGTTTTGCTGCAAGAGAAAAAACATTATGGATTAAGAATGATTACCCAGTGCAAAACCTCAACCTGTCGTGTTTTTCCTCATTCAAACTCATTTCAGAGATATCTGTATATTTCTCAGTTTCCATGTGTTTCTCAGCTGTACAAACAAAAAAGTACCAGTGAAACTGCTTGATGAGCCCAGTTTTCTTTTGTGTTGATGTATTTTCTATTGAAACAGCTTGGTAAGGACATTTTTCCAATTTTCTAATAGCAAAAGCCTTTAGTGTCTGCGACAATGATGATCTCTGATTTGCTACTTGCAGATGTTATTAGGGGCGGGACATTCTCATTATAGAGAGCATTTGATTGAACAAATCTGTGTAGTGAAAAATTAGTCATCAATATTTTTAGTCCGTTTTCCCAGAAGAAAGAGACTAACATTTTTAAATGTGAATTAAAAGTGTATGTATGTGTATGACTTAAAAGCCACAAAAGTCACATTTTGATTTCATGTTCTCTTTAACCATGTGGATATTGATAAAACTTAAAAGCAAACACTGTCGCTTGACACTCTTGCTAAAAGGACTGTTCCTGTTCTTCATTTTCAAGAATTAAAGTAACATCTTGCAAGATATCTACTGTCTCGCTAGGTGGCTCCATCAACCCGGTACATAATTTATCTTGCAAGTAGTTTTAGATAAGAAGTTTAAATGATGTTCAGTCTTGATAGAGAAAGTCAGACCTAAAACACCTGCTTTTTCATTAAAAGCTAAAAACTGCCATGCTTCTCTTTCACTGAGACAGAAATGAAGGACACAGGGATCGACTAACAAAGAGTTACACATGAAACTGTCGCAAAAACACTTGATCCCAGCATGAATAATTTACTGTACGCCTGACTGAGGACTGACTAATGCACAAGTATGAATGAAACTGCATAAATTTGATCTCTATTTGATAGATGCCTTGTCCTCAAGATAAATGACTCATAGAACATGATAAGACGTTTAAAATGTGACAGTGTAAATGAGACTGATGATGCTATTGTTACTGTATTTGCTCTCAGTCTATGGCTTCACCTTCCCCAGGCACAGGATGATGATGTCATAGCCTTTGATGTCATGAGTATAAACAGGTTGAATGAAGTACATGTGCATGCAAATCTGTGTGAACGACTGTTGACAGGATGACAGTGTGTTCTCAGTATGCACAGCAGGGGACAGGCTGACTCAGGGCTGTTTCCCATAAACCAACAAACAGACGAACCACCTAAAAGCCTTTTCAGATTATTTAGATTTTATAGTTTTAACTAAAATTCACACACACACACACACACACACACACACACACACACACACACACACACACACACACACACACATGTTGTGTTTCCATGTTTTATGGGGACTTTCCATAGACATAATGGTTTTTATACTGTACAAACTTTATATTTTATCCCCTAAACCTAACCCTACCCCTAAACCTAACCCTCACAGAAAACTTTCTGCATTTTTACATTTTCAAAAAACATCATTTAGTATGATTTATAAGCTGTTTTCCTCATGGGGACCGACAAAATGTCCCCACAAGGTCAAACATTTTGGGTTTTACTATCCTTATGGGGACATTTGGTCCCCACAAAGTGATAAATACACGCTCACACTCACACACACACACACACACACACACACACACACACACACACGTTAGTGCGGTTATCCTTAAAATAACTAGACATAATTATTTTTATACTGTACGAACTATAGATTCTATCCCCTAACCCTACCCCTAAACCCTTGGTGGCCCATGCATTTGAAGTCTAGGCCTTCACTGCGGTTCATGCCATAAGAAAACATAGTTTCACAATTAATAAGACACCCTATGCCTATGGACATTATACATTATGTTGTGTTCCGTGATATCATTCCTAGGTTGCAATACTATTCCAAGCCTATAGGGGACACTGTGTCATGTTACGTGATTGATTCACTCAAGGCCAGCAGAAAGCCTGACCTGGACATATCCTAAAGACCACACCCACCAAGAACAAATAAATCTGATTGGCTGATGAATCTGACAATCTGACTTTAGATGCCTATTCACCATAGACATAATTAATACATAGACGCCCTATTGGCCGCTTTGGAACGTTGCTGCGATACGTCAACGCGTCCGCCATTTTGTGGAGGGCAAGACTGCGCTGTAATCAAATGCAAGTAAACGGATGAGTTGCGGTTTTTCTGGATAAAAACAAAAATAACGTTTACATTTATCAACCGATTTCAGTGGTTCGTACATGGTGTAACAAGTACTTGTCATAAAAGTCAGTTTTAAGAAAATATTTTGATTTTCAGGAAATTTACTTTATAATATAAAATATAAGATAAAACTATACTATAAATCATGTCAACTCATGTCTCAACTTTCACAGCTCGCAAGCAAGCTATTTTAGTCTGACTAACTCCGGTGGCCAACTAACGTTACTATTACTAATTATATAACGACCAAATACAACCAAAAACAAATGTTCAGTCTTACTTGTGAAAAGTAATTCCCCGAGACCTGTTTTCAATAGTGCGGCGATTTGTACAGCCCCAAGCAGCACATGAGGCAGGCATTTTTCCTCAACTCCCGTTATGAGAGAAATGGGAATGTTGCCCTCCGCAATATGGCGGCCCGTTGACGTACGCTCCAGCGGCCAATAGGGCGTCTATGTATTTATTATGTCTATGCCTATTCACTTGCACTGTTGAGGGATTCTATAGAATTTCTGAGGGCATCATGGGGTGGAACTCAAACTCAAGAGCTGCATTGGCTAACAAGCTAGGTTTTGGGAATGCAATTTGTGAAATAGGTGTCACGCTTCGCTTGTTAGCATCAAGAAATAAAGTCTGATTGGATAAACTTTTAGTTTTTTGCTATTCGTTTGTAGATGAATTAGGAGTGGAAAGTGACTGAAAATAAATAGGCAAAAAGGTGAATGAGAATAAAAGTATTTTTTAGAAGAAGGCTTTGCTGGCCCTGAGAAATCGACACTCCCCAAAACCTAACCCTCACAAAAAACTTTCTGCATTTTTACATTTTCAATAAAACATCATTTCATATGTTTTTTTTAAGCAATTTTAATTATGGGGACACTAGAAATGTCCTCATAAACCACATTTATAGCAACTATAAAATCACAATAGCATACATACAGGCAAGTGTCAACTATATAATGAAGACAGTTTTTAACTGAAAGATTGTTCTTGAGACATGGATATTTTTTAATAAATGTCAAAAAGGTGTTTTCAATGTTATAAATGTATACGATTTAAATAATAACAATATTTAATGGCCAAAACACTGCTTTTAATTGTTTGCTGTTTCGTTTATTGTTTTGTGTTTCATTATTGTTTTACTGTTTAGCTTTTAGCTAATTTAGCAAAAATTCTTGGCAATATGGTGGAAATGTTCAATAGCTTTTTTGTAGGCACATCTTTAAGTTATCAGAAATTGACTTTCAGAAATAAACCTACCCTGAGAAATATTCACTGGAGAAAAGAGTGTGACAACCAGCTCTGGTCTCCTCTACTGATTTCAACATCAAAGGCAAGGGGTTTTGAATTGGGTGGAAATCACATTTCTTGTCATGATATGATTCAACAGTTCTCAGAAACCACAAACACTTACATTAATAGCAGCAATGTCATTCTCATAGGCTTCCCTCAGTTTTCTCATGATATCTGCTTCAGCCCTACAACAGGCTTCAATACTACCCTTCACGATAATGGTTCTCTCTTGGTTATAAAAAGTCAAGTCCTGTAACCTGTGGGATGGGGCGGGGGGAGAGAAAGAAGGCACATTATTCTTCTCCAGTAAAAATGATCTACAGTAAATGATGTCATAAAAAGAGATAACACACTTGCCCACCTGGTATAAAGTCATTTGAGTTGATATTGATGAGCACTGATGAATGAAGTTGTTTTAGATGTTATATGGACAGCTAAGCAACTTAGGGCTTAATTGGGTGACTCACGTCTAAAGCTAAATGTGTGTGTACACACACTTTATTTCTGGGAAATACAAAAGACCACCTGTACCCGGGTGCTAATTGAAACTAAAGGAAACACTGACCACTGAAGCACTGTGGACAGTCACATTATTATGAGGTGACGTTAAGATCAATAGCTTCATTACAAAGCACAGTATTTCCTATCAAAACAAATTTGCAGGTTGAACCAAGTTTCCTG
The DNA here is from genome assembly GCF_025860055.1 of Xyrauchen texanus. Lineage (NCBI taxonomy): Eukaryota > Metazoa > Chordata > Actinopteri > Cypriniformes > Catostomidae > Xyrauchen > Xyrauchen texanus. The sequence goes on along the minus strand of NC_068293.1, from coordinate 15,969,849 downwards.
AACTTGAAGTCATGTATGCCTGCAAGGAAAAGTGGAGGAGGACAGTATTGTTTTTAGGAGGGATGCACAATACATCAGTTCCCAAAAAGAAATTGACAATATTAATAATATATATATTTATTTTAAATAAATGCCTTGGTCTGAACTGGCCAATATTGAAAGCAGAAAATAGCAGGGCTTATTTTATTTTAATAGTGTACTCTCTTATTTTATGACAGGTTTCAAAAGTACATAACAGTTATCCAAATTTTCTATTGTACATTATGATGCCTGGCATGATTAAAAAGCCAGTTTAAATCAGCTCAAACCAGCAAACAAGTTGGTTTAAGCTGGCTTTTGCAAAAGGGCAGGCATCAAAACATCATAATATAACATCATAGCTGGATTCTGAACAAGCTGTTTGTTTCAGAAGGGTAATTTCACTTGAGGGAAGCATTCATAATTCTAGATATGAGCTTTAGTGTGACTGCCATTTTTATTTAAAACAACAGACAAAAAAAAGCATAGATTTATAATACTTGCCAAAATAATTATCAGCTATCGGTATCAGTCCAAATTTCCAAATCAGTGCACTAGGGCTGAAACGATTAGTAGACACTATCAAACAATAAAAACTGTCGATTTTTTTTCCCCGATGTTAAATATTTGTTTGATCTCATTTAACATAGCATGAGATCATATGAAACTCTAATTATGGCGCACAAGAGGAGCACTTCAGCTCGAGTGCATGATGGAGAAGAGGAAGAAAACAGCTCACTGTCCTGACGCACTCCAAACAACTTAAGGTGATGTCAATCTCAAAGTATGAGGGAATTATTAAAAAATAAAAAAATCACATGAAGTGACTTGATCTAAGGGGGAGTGATTGAAACTGCACCCTGGCTCTTGCGCGGGGACGCTCATCTATTCCATAATCCATAATCCAGTCACTCAGCATTCCATGGATTCGAACTCGCGACTCCAGAGGTGGTAGTCAGTGTCTTTACTTGCTGAGGTACCCAGGCCCCCTATAATTTTAAATTATTAAATATTTTTCTAAAACTCCTTAAAACAAGATACAATTGCTTGAAAAGCAACATTTAAGATATTTAGACTTGCTTTCAGAGTCTATATCTTGAATATAAGTATATTTTGTCTTTACTGTACTGGAAGAAGCATAAACAAGTGAAAAAATACACTTTATGTACAAAATACATTCTCTGAAAGCAAGTCTAAATATCTTATATTTTGTTTATCTTATATGTATCTTTTTTTAATGCTTTTTGGACAATTTTAAATGAAAAGCAAGACAAAAACTCTTGATAATAATAGGATTCTTTGCAGGGAATTTTTTACTTGAATTAAACTTAACAAATAAATATTTGTCTTTCTTTAATTCAATGAATGTCATTTAGAGGTATTTTTGAAAGATGACTTTGTCCTCTTTTATTGTTAGTAAGCACATTTAATACAACCTTTTAGGTCAAGGCACAAGCTGAATAGTCGTTTAAGAGCTAATGATTAATCAGTGCAATAATCGCCCGAATATTCAAAAAATCGTTCTAATAATAGTTTGATTAGTCGATTATCAAAATAGTTGTTAGTTGCAGCACAACGGAGCTGCTGGAAGCCATCAAACTCAAATGGACACTTACGAAGAGATGGTAATCTTGGTCTCTGTCTCCTCTTCAATCTTCTTCAGGTTCCTGCCCTCCTTCCCAATCAGTCTTCCAACCAGACTGTTGTAGGCCAGGATCTTCAAAGGAACATCCTCTGTTCTGCAGAAGAAAGACCAAAATCCCACAAGTTGGCAACTTCAGACCCATGCATAAAGAGCTCCATGAGATAAACAGAGTAACTTCACACTTAACCTCAGGTGGAAGATTCAGACTTACACCTTCGTGTCATAGGCCTCTTTCTCCATTATGTCCATGATCATGCGGCATGTGGCCGAGCAGCCCTCAGGAGTGGAGTGGATGGAGATGGGCTTCTCTGCCGCTCCTGCATTCTCCTTACGATGGATGTCCACCCTATCAGGAAAGGAACACGACTATTCAAAAGAGATCAATCAAAACCGCTCATTGTCCTTCAGGAGGCTTTTAAGGTAAATGTGCACAGACCGAATATCATTCGATATTTAGCTACTTGTCAATGTCCAAAATCTCCTGATGACCTTTTTGTTGGATAATGAAAATTTTCTTTTTCAAATATTTTTTGAGTAAATATTGCTTATAATAGCACTTCAATATTCAGAATACCCCTTGTGTGTTTATTACATTTTACCTAATTTGTTAATGCTTTCAGTTGTATAACACTCCAATTGGTCGATCACTAGAGCAAAAGAATTTATAAATGTAACGTTGGGGCGGCTGTGGCTCAGGTGGTAGAGCGGGTGAATGAGACACAGTGTAAAGCGCTTTGAATACCGCTAAGGTAAAAAGGCACTATATAAGTGCAGACCATTTAACATTTAAATATTAATTAAAATAATTAACCTTCATCATGAAATTATCAATCATATACACCGATCAGCCACAACATTAAAACCACCTGCCTAATATTGTGTAAGTTCCCCTTGTGCCACCAAAACAGCGCCAACCCCGCCACATCTCACAATAGCATTCTGAGATACTATTCTTCTCACCACAGTTTTACAGAGTGGTTATCTGAGTTACCGTAGACTTTGTTCAAACCAGTCTGGCCATTCTCTGTTGACCCCTCTCATCAACAAGGCGTTTCCATCCGCAGAACTGCCGCTCACTGGATGTTTTTTGTTTTGGCAACATTGTGAGTAAATTCTAGAGACTGTTGTGTGTGAAAATCCCAGGAAATCAGCAATTACAGAAATACTCAAAGCAGCCCATCTGGCAACAACTATTATCCTTGCAATTATCTAATCATCCAATCGTGTGGCAGCAGTGCAGTGCATAAAATCATGCATATACGGGTCAGGAGCTTTAGTTAATTTTCACATCAACCATCAGAATGGGGAAAATATTTTATCTCAGTTATTTGGACCGTGAAATGATTGTTGGTACCAGATTGGTACAGATAAGTATTTCTGTAACTGCGGATCTCCTGGGATTTTCTATGGACGGAAATGCCTTGTTGATGAGAGAGGTTAAATGGCCAGACTGGTCTGAACGGACAAAGTCTATGGTAACTCAGATAAACACTCTGTACAACTGTGCTGAGAAGAATATAATCTCAGAATGCCATACTGAGATGCAGGTTGGGGCTATTTTGGCGGCAAGAGGGGGACCTACACAATATTAGGCAGGTAGTTTTAATGTTGCGGCTGATCGGTGTATATTTTAAATGTGCTTGTCTCATCAATACACTCTCACTCACTTAGACTGTGTCTGTTTGGTGATGTTTTTGATTGTGAGCCCCTCCTTGCCAATGATGGCTCCCACAAACTGCGTGGGCACCAGTATGCGCAGGGGGAAGTCTGGCTGTTTCTGTCGGGGCCCCAGAGAGCCTCCTGAGGTCCTGGGTTGGGAGTCTTGATCCCGTGATGACCTTCCACCCCGACGATTCTGAGTTGCAGGCAGAGGTGAAGCAGCATCCATATCCAAAATATAAGACACTTTAAAGGAGTAATCCTCACACTTCTGTCCAGTTAACTTCTCTACAGCTCTGAAGACATGGAAGGAGGGGGACAATTATCATCAGAAATAGCAATACCAATGTGAAGGTGGAGAGATTTATTTCCAATGGCGAATTTCTGTGCTTTTCATTCATCTAGATGATTATATATTTGCAATGATTTTGCTGACAGAGATGTTCAAATAAAGTAACATCTTTGATTCAAAATTCAATAGCAAAAAAGTTGTTACAGTTGGTAAGTTCAATTCACTTCTGTGAATCAGTTGAAACTACATTTCAACAATTCAATTCATAACTGTGAGATTTACAATTTATTTGTCATCACTCAAAAATGTTCATACAAGTGAAATTATATTTTAAATAATCCAGTAAAAAAATAAATGTAGGTAAATATTGCTAAATATTTATTGCGTAAAATATATTGTTTATTACGATGTCTAATATGTGCCTATAAATCAAAATGATTAAAAATCACTTTGCCTTCTGTTCCTTTATTCAACAATATGTCTGGAAACATCACTATTTTTAACTAGATTGTATTTTATGTTTTGCATTGAACAATTTCAATCTAACGGCAATAATGGTAGTTTGGTTTAAATCAAGGATCCCACTGACTGAAAAAACAAAAAACATCCTAAGTAATTTCAGAGGAAATGCATAAATTTATATCTGATATTATCAAAAGGCTGAAAATATTAAGACACAATTGTTTTAGTGATATCACCCAGCCCAACTCTGATAAGAAAAATACATTGTGTTTTCAATAGGTAAGCGAAAATGCTTACATTTTAGCCTCCTCTTTTGTCGAGTATGAGACATTCACCACTGCTGTTTCTGTATCAGTGTTAACTGCAAAGAGAGAGAGAGAGAGAGAGCATAAGTGCATGTTTAGAAAGAGCTTGGTCATTTTCATAAACGTGTGACTGCGTGCTTTTGCGTTAGATACATGCAGGCAAACAAACACAGTTTTCCACTGGTGCTGTGAAGAGCCACTTGTGTGTCTGCATATAAAATGGCCATTACTGTGCCCTGACCAGATGTGTACTTCACAAGGAAAAAGCACAAAACAGTCCTGCTGTCCATAGATCAAAGCCCTGTGTATCATCTAAAGACAGACACAATGAGGGCAAGGACTCTCCACTTCAAGAGTTGACATAGCTATACACGTTTCTACAGCTAACTATAGCACTGGTGTACAACACAGCTCCGTCCCTGGTAAAGGTCAAGCTATTTTACATTCTTCACAGAGAATGAAATGTTGGGAATAGTATTCCCACATTTTTTGGCCAATGATTTTGGAAAACTCATTCATGTCCTTGTTAGTTATTTGTGATGACCAGATAAAGGGGCAGATCCACTACACTTCACGCTCCTTTCACTCTTATTTAAATGTATCCAAACATTTTCATGTAAAGAAATTTTGACATTTTAAATATAACATTTCTGCTTATTAGTGATTTATTATTTATTAAAATCAGAGGCCTCACCCTTGACATCATATTATGATCCTTTGTGATGTCTGAAATAATTTTGCATGCTAAACGCCTAGAGTGTGACCAGGGCTTAAGATTATATATATATATATATATATATATATATATATATATATATATATATATATATATATATATATATATATATATAAATTTTTTGATTCGAAGGATCTGTTAATAAATAATTTTGTGCCTATTTACTTGTAGGGATGGGAATTGTAAGCAATTAAATTATTCCAGTTCTGATTTCTCTTAACATTTTTGTTTCCTTAATGATTCAATTAGCAATTCTTTTAGTACTTTTGAGGAAGAAATATTTTTAGATAAAAAGAGAAATGTATATTCTCTGTATATTCAAATGTTTATTTCCATGATTTCATTCATTTGAATTACTTGTTCAGGCTTGGAAAGTTTTCCTTGACTGTGTGAACCCTGTATGAACTAAATGAAGATATCACTACATTAGAAGAATTTCATTTAGACCAGGGGTATTCAATTAAAGTTCCAAGAGGTCTGGTCTCAATTTTTCCTTCCCAGAAAAGGTCTGGACAATAATAACGTTTTCTGTAAGGCTATTAAATAATAAAAGAAATGTAGTTTTTTATTTTTCCAAGTTGGAAGCAATAGTACTTAAAAAATTAATCCAAAACATTAAAAATAGTCTCTTCATGGGGCCTGGGTAGCTAAGCGAGTAAAGACCCTGACTACCACCCCTGGAGTCACAAGTTCAAATCCAGGGTGTGCTGAGTGACTCCAGCCAGGTCTCCTAAGCAACCAAATGGCCCAGTTGCTAGGGAGGGTAGAGTCACATGGGGTAACCTCCTCATGGTCACTATAATGTGATTTTCGCTCTCGGTGGGGCACGTGGTGAGTTGTGCGTGGACGCCAAGGAGAGTAGCGCAAAGCCACCACACATGCTATGTCTCTGATGTAACACGCTCAACAAGCCATGTAATAAGATGCGTGGCTTGATGGTCTCAGACACGGAGGATTTGAGGATAGTCACTACCCCACCACGAGGACTTAGAGCACATTGGGAATTCCAAATTGGGGAGAAAGCGGAGAAAAAATAAATACAAATAAGTCTCTTCAAAATTGCTTTGTCCAGTATACACCAGGGGAAAGAATGAGGGCATTGGGGGCTCAGAGATAGCCAAAGTAGTTGGGTCTGATGGATCTTCTAGCAAAATATTAAAATACTTCATAGAGTTTATCAATCAAATGCTTTTGGATATGATTATTAAAAGATAAGGTGAATGACGGCAGGCCAGTATTTGTGTTTGAATATTGTTACATTCAGAATAATTTTTTATTTATGTCCATGGGAGGCCTTGTGACTAAGGAAAGTGATAATTTTGAAAATCTCTGAATGGACCATTTTTATATTTTTCATAAAGTGAGAATCTACAACAATAAATAAACAATGTACATCACAGTGCAGCTTAAAAAATATTGAATGCTGGCTAAAGTTCAGTATACTGTAAATGGGCTTACTACCAAATAATGGCAACATTTGATCTCAACATAAGTAGAGAAACCCTCTAGGCTACTAACTAGTCATTTCTGAAGTTTTGGTTGTATTTCCAGTTTATGGCAGAGCCCCTCTCTAACTTTCAAGGCAAAGAAAAGTTGCTCCATTTTGATTGGATTGTGGCAGGACCAGCACAAACAAATGTCAAGCACAGCCATCAGGATAAGCTGCTTGGAAAACTGCCAGACACTCCTCACAAGGCAGGAATGATCTTCCAACACGTTGGAAATGCCTTTTTACTGGTCAAGGAGAGGTTTCTTAGCAACCTCACAAACCCCCCATCCTAAGGCCAGAGGTGAAAAGGACCATAAAATTCTTTAAGACCTCTCGAAGCAGCATTAACTTACCATGTGGAAAAAGCAGAAACAAAGAAACCACAAAGACAAATCCTTACACTCCTAACATGGACACCAACTGCAACACATCCACTCCATGTTTGTTCACAGAACTATTTATGTAAATTGCAGTTGTTCAATTAGCACAATATTTTTACATTAAAATTAAATATTTTTTATATTTCTTTAGATTCAGATACCCAAGTATGGGGCATAGAAGCCCTTGTGACTGTGGAATGATGCTGAATGTGGGTTCAGGGGTGCCCCGAGAGAAAATTTAGAAAACGTTTTGTATATTTAAATTAAAGTGAGAGACTAGTAATTTTAGTCTTTCTTTATCCATTCCAGACATCTAATACATTTTCACAAAATTAGAACAGAAATCGATTTGTTTATTATTAAAGTCTTGTAACATGCTGATTAATAAAGATATATTTAGAAGGGAAAAACGTTATGGTCTAAAAGGTGCTTTGAAACCACGTTAACACATGCGGCGCTTCATGTCTACACACGTGGGGAAAAGAGGCAACACGTGCGGAGCGGGACAGGGCAGAAAGATCAGAGCTGTTGTCCACATCACTGTTGTTCTTTTGCGCTCTTCACTAGAGATGATGAGAGGGTGCAACAGTTATCATGAAGTCTTGCGGTGTGGATGGAATCAATCCGGTGTCCGACGTAGCCAAATCGTTAGCAAGGCAGCTAGCATTAGCAAGTTCATCCAGTCTGACACTACGTTACCATTGGCGCGTTGTGAGCGAAGCTGAGAGCGTTTTCAATTCATTCCTATAAAAGCCGAGCGTCATGCTTGCAAGGTGGATCATAGGATTGGCAGCGGTGCGGAGCAAGCTCTCTCTTAGCGCTGTGAGCCCCTTTGAGCGGATTTTGTCTGCCCAGTGGAAACGCAGCCTGAGAAAGCCGAACTGTGTTTTAGCGACACTGTAAATATGGAAAATTCCTCAAAAGCTTATCGTGGATTTTCTTTATCGTGATATATATCGATATCGTTTTTATCACCCAGGCCTAGTCCAAGGCTGTTGAAACATAATCCAGCTCCTTCCCCACTGTAACGTGGCCCTGAGCCCCAGTGGAAGATGTTGCTATCATCGAACTCATCAATTGACCAAGGAGAACGTACAGTAAATATCACTACAAACCTCTTTCCAGAGACCTTGGCATTAGTGTATACTACCAGTTTATGATTTTCAAATGTTCTTTAGATTGCATAACGTGTATCAAATGTCTTGCAAATAAACTTTGCTTTATTTGTTTAATTAGGAATAAGGTTTTCACCTTATTAATTAACAGAGAAACAGCAATTTATCTTTCATAAGATAATAGTCATAGTTTGCTATTGCTACATCCAATTCAACCACTTGCATATTTCCATCCTTTGCACTTGTATTTACCTATTCATTTATTTTATCTTTTAGCATATTAGTACCATTTTGTAGGTTTTGTTAGATACTCTTGTTTATCTTTTTGTAAATAAAACTAATTTTGTTACAACTGTGTGTTCCTTGTGTTGATGAAACAAAAGGGCTCTAAAGGGTTAGGCAGAATCTCATAAAACCTTCAGAATAATCAGATGACCAGCTCCCTCCAATTTACATATTTATTGAATGGTGCATTTGGATAATTATTTTACTGTTTAGGTGAAACTCCTTAGCTGGTACCCCAAGGATAGAGGGTGTACCTCTATATTAATAAAACACACATACACACCTTAAGTGATGTGATAAAAAAGCATCAATCTACACTCCAAACCCCATAATGACAGAAAAACCAGATTTTTGATAACTTTGCAAATTTATTAAAAAGAAACAAACTAAAATATCTTGACATAAGTATTCAGACCCTTAACTCTGTACTTAGTTGAAGCACATTTAGAAGCGATTACAGCCTCAAGTCTTTTGGGGTATGATGTGACAAGCTTTGCACACCTAGATTTGGGGATTTTCCATCCTTCTCTGCAGATCCTCTCAAGCTCTGTCAGGTTGGATAGGGAGCGTTGGTGGACAAAACCCAGTATCTGGCTGGGCCACTAAAGGACATTCACAGAATTGTCCCTAAGCCAATCTTGTGTTGTCTTGGCTGTGTGCTTAGGGTCATTGTCCTTTTGGAAGGTGAACCTTCGGTCCAGTCAGAGGTCCTGAGCGCTCTGGACCAGTCTGATCAGTCCCCCAGTCCCTGTTGCTGAAAAACACCCCCACAGCATGATACTACCACCACCATGCTTCACCGTTGGGATGGTATTGCACAGGCAATGAGCGGTGCCTGGTTTCCTCCAGACATGACGCTTGGAATTAAGGCCAAACAGTTAAATCTTTGTTTCAACAGAACAGAGAATCTTCTGTCTCACAGTCCGAGGGTCATTTAGGTGCTTTTTTGTGTCTTGCTCTGAGGAGAGGCTTCCATCTGGCCACTCTGCCATAAAGCTCAGATTGGTGGAGTGCTGCAGTGATGGATGTCCTTCTGCAAGTTTCTCCCATCTCCACATATGATCTCTGGAGCTCAACAAGATTGACCATTGGGTTCTTTCCATTGAAGAATTATGGAGGCCACTGTTATCTTGGGAACCTTCAATGCAGCCAAAAACATTTTGTAGCCCCCCAGATCTGTGCCTCGACAAAATCCTGTCTCTGAGCTCTGCAGTCAGTTCCTTTGACCTAATGGCTTGGTTTTTGCTCTGATATGCATTTTCAGCTGTGAGACCTTATATAGACAGGTGTGTGCCTTTCCAAATCATGCCCAATCAATTGAATGTGTAGTGTAGAAACATCTAAAAAGTTATCCATATAAATGGGATGCATCTGAGCTAAATTTCAATTGGCAATACTTATGCCAATGTCATATTTCTGTATTTTCTTTTGAATACATTTGCAAAGTTATAAAAAATATGTTTTTTGCATTGTCATTATGGGGTATGGAGTGTTTTTAATTGTTTTTATTTAAAGCATTTTAGAATAAGATTGCAACATAACAAAATGTGAAAAAAGAAGGGGTCTGAATACTTTCTGAATGCACTGTATATTGCGGCTCACTGTATTTCTACACGACAGCCTACTGTCATTAAAATACTGCAACTGCTTCTGCATCAATACATATGCAACGCCTCAGTCTACTCACATTAATATGGGGGAGAGAGGAAACATGCACAGAGCAGGAACGTGCATAAATGGAGCATGTTCGGTGCTAGAGAAAAATATCTGAGGATGCAGCGCTGAAAGATCAGCTCTGTTGTTTCATCAGAATGCTGCACTTAAAATGTAGAAACGGTGAGAGGGGCAATTGTCATCATGATGTCTCATGATCCATATGGAACCAAGGACTCAGTGACCGCTGTTTAAGACCATTTCAATAATTACAGACGGAAGCCACTACTGAGACAATGTGCATGTGTGTATGTGTACAGCATTCTAAAGATAAAAGCATCTTTATTGATTAGACAGTATGTCTGGAGGAAGTTGAGTGGGACGAACTGGGCAAAAATCCAGTGCTTCACACATGAAGAGAACCACACTGGCCACTAATAGGCAGCTCATGTGATTAATCTCAGAAACAATGAGTATTGCCTGTGAGGACAGATCATTCAATACGGTCCATAAGAAAGAACAACAGAGAAAGACAGACAGAAAAATATAGCTGCCTTTATGCAGGACTGTAGCCGAATTCAATATCATATTTACCAGCGGGAAACAGAATATTTTTAAACCCTGACTTTTTTAGTTGGGGGCATGCTAATTAAAGAAACATAAGTAAGTTTCAATTTCTCCCATCTACACACATGATCTCTGGAGCTCAACAAGAGTGACCATTGGGTTCTTTCCATTTAAGAATTATGGAGGCCACTGTTATCTTGGGAACCTTCAATGCAGCCAAATATTTTTTGTAGCCTTCCCCAGATCTGTGCCTCGACAAAATCCTGTCTCTGAGCTCTGCAGGCAGTTCCTTTGACCTAATGGCTTGGTTTTTGCTCTGATAAGCATTTTCAACTGTGAGTCCTTATATAGACAGGTGTGTGCCTATCCAAATCATGCCCAATCAATTGAATGTGTAGTGTAGAAACATCTAAAAAATTATCCAGATAAATGGGATGCATCTGAGCTAAATTTCAAGTGGCAGAACCAAGGGTCTAAATACTTATGACATTGGCATATTTCTGTTTTTTCTTTTGAATACATTTGCAAAGTTATCAAAAATCTGGTTTTTGCTTTATCATTATGGGGTATAGAGTGTAGATTGATGTGATTTTTTTTTTATAATTTAAAGCATTTTAGCATAAGATTGCAACAACAAAATGTGAAAAAAATTAAGGGGTCTGAATTCTTTCTGAATGCACTGTATATTGCTGCTCACTGTATTTCTACGCGACAGCCTACTGTCGCTAAAATACTGCAACTGCTTCTGCATCAATACATATGCAATGCCAACATATGTCATATCTACTCACATTAATATGGGGGAGAGAGGCAACGTGCACAGAGCAGGAAAGTGCATAAATGGAGCATGTTCGGTGCTAGAGAAAAATATCTGAGGATGCAGCGCTGAAATGGTGAGAGGGGCAATCGTCATCATGATGTCTCATGATCCATATGGAACCAAGCAGGGTCTGGACTCAGTGACCACTATTTTAGACCACTTCAATAATTACAGACAGAAGCCACTACTGAAACAATGTGCATGTGTGTATGTGTACAGCATTCTAAAGATAAAAGCATCTTTATTGATTAGACAGTATGTCTGGAGGAAGTTGAGTGGGACGAACTGGGCAAAAATCCAGTGCTTCACACATGAAGAGAACCACACTGGCCACTAATAGGCAGCTCATGTGATTAATCTCAGAAACAATGAGTATTGCCTGAGAGGACAGATCATGCAATACAGTCCATAAGAAAGAACAACAGAGAAAGACAGACAGAAAAATATTGCTGCCTTTACGTCGTGTCGGAATGTCGTGATAAGCGCACATGAATGCCCAACATGATCACAAAGAAAATCGTCACGCTACTTCTGAAAATTAATGTTCCCTAAAATCTGCATCATTCTGCTGAGTTATTGGTATACACCATCCCCCATTAGACATTTTTGCATTAATTTAAATGTGAACACGTTTAAATCTAGCGCTACTGAATGTGTGTTGCGTGAGAAACCTTTGAGACAGGTTCTGGTCCCATGGAAACCAGGAAGTAATCGTGCTCACATTAGGTGTTTGCATTTTTGCCCTAATATAAACATTTTAATCCAGTGATTGTTAGGTTTAGGGTTTGGGTTCAGGGGTATGGTTAATAAAATATGCATTCCTGTTGATAGTCATCAGAAACACATCATGCATACTAAAAATACTTCAAGATTTTTGGTGCCACATGTGAACATTTCACCTCAACAACAATACCAGCTTCAGCCAAGTTGGTCAAATTTCGATACACACAAAATGAGTTCAGCAGGACTGTAGCCGAATTCAATATCATATCTACCAGTGGGATACTGCATTTTTTGAAGCCCTGACTTTTTGAGTTGGGGGCATGCTAATTAAAGAAACATGATGTAAGTAAGTTGGTATTGGTCATAATTAACTTCTGCCTAACTTAGCCAATTAATTAAACTGCCTCACTCTCTCCTCATCCTGTCCTCCAAAAATAGCAAACTCAAATGCTCAAATGACAGGCAGAGAGAACCTAACAGCCTAATTACACATGGACACTTCATGTGTTTTCACTGATCGGATAGATATCCGATCATGAAAAGACCAGGTATAAATTCCCTCCCAAACACATTCAAGACGGATTGCAATCTGATCGCTCAAACCACTTCAAGAGGTGGTTTGAGAAGCATTCCATTCATAACTCTGTCAAGTGTAAATGCATCTGGATGTTCAAGACGCATATGTAAACTTTACCTACGAGAAGCCCCCAGGGGGGAAATTCTGCATGAACCCAAACAGAGACACATGTGCACTGTTCAAAGTCACTTGGAATCAAATAATAAATCACATCTTTTCATTTTTTTTGCATGGCATTAACATAATCACAGAACTGAACTCTGTGTTTGCATATATAGTGTGGAAATTGAAGATCAGATTTATATCTGTTTCGTGGAGACACATTGATGTGGCCAAGTGTAAATGGAATGAGCTTATTCAAATGGATAGCAATCCGATCTGTAAAAACGCATGAAGCGACCAAGTGTAAATATGCCCTAAAAGTCTTCTTATTGGCTGATGATTCTTTTTCACTGTTAACAGAGCATAGGGCTGTCATAGAGACAGATTTGATTTCTCAGGACATCAATCTGTCAGATAATAGGAAAATGTTCTGTGCACTATTCTATAAAAATCACATACAGCACTTTAAAATTGTCATTGTGCTGACTACACAATTAAGCTAGTGGTACATATAGTATTTTGAGAAAACGTCTCGGTTGCCTACGTAACCTCGGTTCTCTCTAGATGAGGGAACAAGTATTGCGTAAGCTAGCTTACGCTACGGGAAAGATTAATCTTTTCTGAGATATTGAAGTCAAAAAATTATCCTTAATTTTGTATCATTTGTCAACGCAGTGCAGCAACTGCAGACCTTGAGTGGGCTAGCTAGCGAGCTCATTGGTTGCTCTGCGGCAACTGCTGCAGCCTATAGACGAACTTGCGTGAACAAGCGCCCAATGAGAGGCGCCCGCGCACTCACTGTCCCAAAGCCCGCCAGAATGGGCGTGGCTAGGGTGCATATAAGCGCAGTTCGTAGGCTGGAACCCTGGTTTTAATTGAATGAAGCGAAAATCGCTCGTGGCGCGAGCACGGCCAGCTACGCAATACTCGTTCCCTCATCTAGAGAGAACCGAGGTTACGTGAGGTAACCGAGACGTTCTCTTCACGAGAGGTTCTCTCGTATTACGTAAGCTAGCTTACGCTCACGGGAACCCATTGTCAACACCATGCGCGCCAAGCATCCACTGCATGAGCCCCAGGGGGGTGGGGGGACCCGGGGGAGCCCTTGTGAGTGGGGAAATAATATTTGGCCGGCAAGAGTGCGGGTCAGTGTGTGTGATACATAAGCACATAGTGGGAAGGGAAAAACCGGCGGTGCCGGTCTGTGTGGAATGTGTCCCATTAGTGCAGCTCACCAGGGGAGCTGTAGCGTATTAAACCTTTAGTAGTTTTGCCTGCAGAGCGGGCACTTCCAGATTGTAAAATCTGACAAAGGTGGAGGGGGAAGCCCAGCCCGCTGCCACACATATGTCCTGAATGGAAATCCCGCTGGACCATGCCCACGAGGAGGCCATGCCTCTGGTGGAGTGAGCCCTAATGCCTAACGGGCATGGCAGGTCTTTCAACGCGTACGCGGCAGCAATAGCGTCCACTATCCAACTAGACAGTGTCTGTTTCGAGGTGGCGAGACCCTTGGTGCGCCCTCGAGCGAAGCGAAAAGCTGCTCAGCTGCGTCTGAAAGAGGCGGAGCGCGCAGTATACAATCTCAGTGCTCTGACTGGGCAAAGGAGATTTGTGTCGCGTTAAGCTATCGGATGCTGGCAGAGCCGATAGGGAAATAATCTGTGCTCTGAAAGGAGTACCGATCACCTTGGGGACATAGCCGTGTCTAGGCTTTAAAATGACCTTGGAGTCACTTGGTCCAAACTCCATACACGCAGCGCTGACAGACAGCGCGTGAAGGTCTCCCACACGTTTAACTGATGACAGGGCAGTCAGAAAAGCGGTTTTGAGTGAAAGGTATTTCAAATCCACGGATTCAAGCGGTTCAAAAGGGGGCTTTCATAGCTCGAGAACTACAGAAAGATCCCAGATAGGAACCGATGGAGGCGCGGGGGTTCATCCTTCTAGCTCCCCTGAGGAAGCGGATGACCAGCTCGTTTTTCCCGTGACTGGCCGTGCAGGGGTTCGGCGAACGCCGCGACGGCCGCCACGTACACTTTGAGCGTGGATGGGGATCTGCCCTTATCCAACAGCTCTTGTAAAAACACGAGCAGTGACGACACCCCACATGTCCGTGGGTCCAGGTCTCTGTCGGTGCACCATTTTGAAAACACCGACCATTTGGACGCATAGAGTCTTCTCGTGGAAGGGGCTCTAGTGTGTATGATAGTGTTCATTACTCCTTCTGGCAAAGCGGCGGGTAGTCGTTGATCACCCAGCGTGCAGCGCCAGCGCTCTGGGTGGGGATGCCAGATCGTGCCGCGAGCTTGAGAGAGGAGATCTGCTCTCACTGGGATGGGCCACGGGGCTGTCAGTGACAGCTGCGTAAGCTCCGGGAACCATGTCTGATTCTCCCAGCGTGGGGCTATGAGGAGCACCGAGTGACGCGTTTCCCTGATCCTCTGCATTACCTGTGGCAATAGCGAGACAGGAGGGAAGGCGTAAAGCGGGCAGTTGGGCCAGTCCTGGGCCAGCGTGTCCTCGCTTTTCGAGAAAAATACTGGGCAGTGAGAGTTCTCTTCTGACACGAAGAGGTCTATCTCTGCTCTGCCGAATATTTGCCATAATTTCTGGACTGTTTGAGCTTGCAGGGACCATTCCCCTGGGGGAACATTGTCTCTGGACAGTCTGTCTGGGCCGTCGTTCAGGTGGCCTGGCTCGTGCGTCACCCTCAGCGAGCGCAGGTGGCCCTGGGACCAATTTAGTATGCGTTTTGTCAGATGGAAGAGGTTCCTGGATCTGACACCACCCTGACGGTTTAGATAGGATACCACAGATCTGTTGTCCGAACGGACCAGGACGTGGTGACCCTGAATTACCGGGAGGAAGCGCCGCGGCGTACTCGACCGCTATCATTTCCAGACAATTTATGTGAAGGAGCTTTTCCTGAACTGACCATAGGCGAAAACCGGCAAGCCCTCGCAGACCGCGCCCCAACCCGTGTTGGGCGCGTCTGTCGAGATGACTTTTCGGCGAGATACAGCTCCCATCGTCACTCCCGCTGATACCATTCGGCCACCGTCAAAGGCTGCAGAGCTGATATACAGGTCTGAGTCACTCTGATCGTCTGGCGGCCTGTGGCCCACGCCCGGCGAGACGCGCGGGTGTTTAGCCAATGCTGAAGCGGGCGCATGCACAGTAAACCCAGCTGAAGTACTGCTGTGGCTGAGGCCATGTAACCTAACACTCTCTGAAATTTTTTCAGAGGCGTGAGGCTGTTCATCTGAAAAGACGCGGCTAGTCGCGCGCTGTGTAGATAAGCGAGCCGTCATTGCCACAGAGTCTGGTTCTATTCCAAGGAAGGAAATTGCCTGACTGGGCTGTAGTGAGCTCTTGGTCCAATTGACTGCAAGACCCAGACTGTTCAGATGACTGAGGAGAACTGTCCTGTGAGACAGAAGCTCCGTATGTGACTGTGCCAAAATCAGCCAATCGTCCAAATAGTTCAGAATTCGCAAGCCCTGACTCCGCAGGGGTGCGAGCGTCGCATCCATGCACTTCGTGAAAGTACGGGGTGCTAAGGACAGGCCGAGCGGAAGGACGGTGTATTGATAAACCTGACCGTCGAGGCGAATCTCAAGAATGGCCTGTGACGGGGATTTATCTGAATCTGAAAATAGGCATCTTTCAGATCGAGAGAAATAAACCAGTCCCCTGGCGCACATGCGCGAGGAGTTTCCTGATTGTAAGCATTTTGAACGGTCTTTTGCAAGCACCTTGTTCAAAACCCTGAGATCTAATATTGGTCTGAGGCCGCCGTCTTTCTTGGGGACAAGAAAATAACGGCTGTAAAACCCCGACTCGCTCAGTGAAGGCGGCACTCTCTCTATGGCCCTTTTGCACAGAAGGTTTGCTATTTCTGAACGAAGCATGCAGGCTGCTTCCGTGTTCACAGTAGTTTCGAGCCGCGCCCTGATTTGCTTCCCATGCTTTGAAGCGTAACGCTAGAGGGTGAATGGCCGAGTCGCCCTGATTGCTGTACACAACGGGCTGAACAGAATGTGTGAGCACGCTTATTGTGCTTATGCCTGACTGCTCGCAGACAGCAGGGACATGCTGTTCTGTGAGTGACTTCCCGATTGAGATGAATGGGGAAAGAGTCACATCTGTTAAGTGATGCGCGAGCATAGTCACGGGCACGGGACTTACACATAGAGAGGTGTTTGCTGGCCGTGTGACAGAGCGGGCAGAGAGGGGACGCGCGCACGGGCTCGTGGGTTTTTCCGTCGTTTTTTCAACAAAGCTAGGAGGACTTCGGTTGTTCAGGTTTCAGCGCAATCTTAGGCCGAGGCCCGCGGGGGGGGCGGCGGTCTGAGCGCGATCTGGGGCGGCCGCCCTGTCGACGCTGGGAAGTCTGGCTTTGTTGAGCTGGCGCTGTGAAGATGCTCGTGCAGGAGGCTGGTTACGTGGGCGGCCTGAAGAGGAGCTAGCGTGGCGAGGCAGGAAGAGATTCATGGCTTGGGTGGCTTTCTGGACTTCCGAAAAGCGGTCAACAATGCCACTTACAGCGGAACCGAAGAGACCGGACGGAGAGAGCGCGTTGAGGAACGTGAGCGCTCAGCTTCTCCCATGTCGGCTAGCGTTAGCCACAGGTGTCTCTCGGTTACAGTCAGCGAGGCCATGCACTTCCCTAGGGCTTGAGCTGCAGCTTTGGTGGCGCGAAGGGCGAGGTCCGTCGCACTCCTTAGATCTGTAACAGCCTCTGGGTGCCTGCCTTTTTCATCCCATTCCCGAAGAAGGTCCGCTTGGAGGATCTGCAAGACGGCCATGGAATGCAGAGCAGATGCGGCTTGGCCGGCGGCGGAATAGGCGCGGCCAACACAGGCGGAAGTAGTTCTGCAGGCCTTAGACGGGAGCACTGGCTTAGACCGCCATCTCGCGGAGGGCGGGCAAAGGTGTGCTGCTACCGAATCCTCGACCGGGGGGATGGAAGAGTAGCCCTTCTCGGCGGCGCCGTCCACTGAAGCGAGAGAGGTGGAGACGTGGGATCGAGGCCGAGAGAGGCGCGTTCCACGATTTAGAGAGCTCGGCATGGAGTTCCGGCAGGAAGGGAGCGGTGACGGCTTTGAAGAAAGCAGCCGTCGAGTCTGTTGGGAGCCTGCTCAGGGGGCGGTGACCACTCGAGCCCGAGGCGGTCGACGGCCTGTGTGAGGAGGCGTATCAGTTCCCCTTCGACTCCGGCGCGGGTCCTGCTGGATTCCTGGCCCGATGAGGGGGCTTGTGACCACTCCTCGCTGTCTGAAGCCATGATGGAACAGCAGCCCTTGTCCTCCGCCTCGCTCTCCGAGGTGGCAGCAGTCGCGGCCGCTGGCGGCAACTGCGCGGCGCCGGGGCGGGGAGGGTGAACGCGATGCTTTCGAGGGAGAGGCTCCGGCGAGACAGTCGCTTCTAAACCCGGTTCCGGCAGCCTTTGGGAGCGGAGCTTCTTCCGGCGCGGCGAAACAGAAGGCGGCGCGGCGGCTTCAGTCCTGAGCGCTTTGAGTCGAGCCCGCAGGGTCGACATCGGAAGCTCCTCGCAGAGGTCGCATCTGCCGTCAGCGAAGGCGAGCTCTGCATGCCCCAATCCCAGGCAGAGAGCGCAGATGATGTGGTGGTCTCCGGCGCTGAGAGGGATGCGGCATGAACCGCAGGTGCGAGGCATCTTTAAAAAGACGCTCGTGCTCTTTTGTGAAGTTCACTGAGGAACTAGTTTGCTTTAAAAAGGATATGTCGCCGGATGGCGTAGCTCGCAGGATGGCTGAAGGTGGCGGCGCCGGCTTCTTCGGCGCTGTCCAAGCTTGCTTGATGCCCCTCGAACGGCGACGCGGCTTCTTGCAGTTTCAGAGATGCGAAGAGCTTCGCTGAAGAGATGAAAATCAGGGTTCCAGCCTACGAACTGCGCTTATATGCACCCTAGCCACGCCCATTCTGGCGGGCTTTGGGACAGTGAGCGCGCGGGCGCCTCTCACTGGGCGCGAGTTCACGCAAGTTCCTCTATAGGCTGCAGCAGTTGCCGCAGAGCAACCAATGAGCTCGCTAGCTAGCCCGCTCAAGGTCTGCAGTTGCTGCACTGCGTTGACAAATGATACAAAATTAAGGATAATTTTTGAATTTTTGAAAGATGAATCTTTCCCGTAGCGTAAGCTAGCTTACGCAATACAAGAGAACCTCTCCTAAGAGAACACTAATCGGTTGGCTGGTTTATGAGGTGACAGCACACTACACTTTCAAAAAAAAAACACAAAAAAAAAAACACTGTGACAGCACGAGAATTAAAAAATACATTAAGCATTAATTATACACCTAATGTTCATCCTCTATTCTTCAATTTGTTAAACTAGCATCACAACTTCCTGGCTTTGTTGGGAAGTGAAAAAGAAAATTGCCAAACAAGCCCTTTTTTCCACACCTAAAATCACTAGACATGAAGTGATTGAAAGGCACTTTTTGTCCTAATTACAATTTCTAAACTCGTAATTAGAAACCTCCAGTATCACATGAATGAAGACAATATCATCTTATTGTCTCTTGGTCAAACTGGTGAAATATCTTCATGGTGTGCACAGTTTTACAACTTATTGCACCTGTGGTGGTGTCAGTGAATAGGTGTGTCAATTTGTTGTCAACTCATCAGGGTTGTGAATGGGTGGCGCCTGTAAGCATATACATTTCTTAGACCCTCTTTAGACCTGGTATTAACATCCATCTCAGTGATCTGTTTGCAAGTGGTCATTGCAAAATACACACATTTATAGTGTAGTATTCTTTCAAGAACCCTGGCGAGCCTCTGCCCCACCCACTTCCTCTGTCATACAAAGAGACAGAAAGAAAGAAAGAAAGAAAAGAAAGAAAGAAAGAAAGAAAGAAAGAAAGAATGAAAGAGACACCACGGGCGCCTGCGTTTACCTCCCTATTACCACACCGCACCTCCCTGAAAACACACACATTACAGTTGGAGCTCTGCCACACTCTCCCACTTGCTGCTTCATCACAATGCTCATTCCAACTAGACCAGAGAGTTCATCCCTCTCTCTCTGTGTCAGTCTCACACGTACTCTCTGTCTATGACTTCCTTTCATTCACACTCTCTCCCAAGAGCCCTGGCTGTATGTTTCCTTACATCTCTCTCTCTCTCTCTCTCTCTCTCTTTGGGTAAGACCATTACTGAACATCAAAGCCGAGACATCTCCTTCGGCAGCATGGGTTGATGTGATTAAACTTTGGATAACTTTGGATACATTTGCACACATTGTCTCTGTAGTCAAGAGTCTGTTGGTAATCTAGATACAAACGCATAGGTACATGCATATGTGTTATATGGCATCCTCTTTTCCTAACAGAAAAGGTTCTTTCTCGTTTCATTAATAGAGAATACAAACTATTAAAAAGTTCTGACAATGCAGAATATGGCCCTTACCTTGTTCCACATTTTCTACAGTCCCATACTCTGCTAAAAGGCCATCCAAAACCTGCAGTGAGAAGAGTAGTTAAACAAGTTAAACACACACATCAATACAATCACACAAACAGCAACATATTTTATTTTCATACCCCTGCTGAAAAAAAAAAAAAAAGCCTAGACCAGCAAAAATGTCAATGCTGCTAAAGGTTGGCTTATGCTGGTTAGTGCTCACCAGCATGACTTGTCTTAAGAGCACAACAGCATCCCAGTGCATTGTCAAAACAAGAAATACAGTATATATATATATACACACTCACCTAAAGGATTATTAGGAACACCATACTAATACTGTGTTTGACCCCCTTTCGCCTTCAGAACTGCCTTAATTCTACGTGGCATTGATTCAACAAGGTGCTGAAAGCATTCTTTAGAAATGTTGGCCCATATTGATAGGATAGCATCTTGCAGTTGATGGAGATTTGTGGGATGCACATCCAGGGCACGAAGCTCCCGTTCCACCACATCCCAAAGATGCTCTATTGGGTTGAGATCTGGTGACTGTGGGGGCCATTTTAGTACAGTGAACTCATTGTCATGTTCAAGAAACCAATTTGAAATGATTCGAGCTTTGTGACATGGTGCATTATCCTGCTGGAAGTATCCATCAGAGGATGGGTACATGGTGGCCATAAAGGGATGGACATGGTCAGAAACAATGCTCAGGTAGGCCGTGGCATTTAAACGATGCCCAATTGGCACTAAGGGGCCTAAAGTGTGCCAAGAAAACATCCCCCACACATTACACCACCACCACCAGCCTGCACAGTGGTAACAAGGCATGATGGATCCATGTTCTTATTCTGTTTACGCCAAATTCTGACTCTACCATCTGAATGTCTCAACAGAAATCAAGACTCATCAGACCAGGCAACATTTTTCCAGTCTTCAACTGTCCAATTTTGGTGAGCTCTTGCAAATTGTAGCCTCTTTTTCCTATTTGTAGTGGAGATGAGTGGTACCCGTTGGGGTCTTCTGCTGTTGTAGCCCATCCGCCTCAAGGTTGTGCGTGTTGTGGCTTCACAAATGCTTTGCTGCATACCTCGGTTGTAACGAGTGGTTATTTCAGGCAAAGTTGCTCTTCTATAAGCTTGAATCAGTCGGCCCATTCTCCTCTGACCTCTAGCATCAACAAGGCATTTTCGCTCACAGGACTGCCACATACTGGATGTTTTTCCCTTTTCACACCATTCTTTGTAAACCCTAGAAATGGTTGTGCGTGAAAATCCCAGTAACTGAGCAGATTGTCAAATACTCAGACCGGCCCGTCTGGCACCAACAACCATGCCACGCTCAAAATTGCTTAAATCACCTTTCTTTCCCATTCTGACATTCAGTTTGGAGTTCAGGAGATTGTCTTGACCAGGACCACACCCCTAAATGCATTGAAGCAACTGCCATGTGATTGGTTAATTAGATAATTGTATTGATGAGAAATTGAACAGGTGTTCCTAATAATCCTTTAGGTGAGTGTATATGGGTGTATATTCTTCAAATATAGGCATTTCTGACTTCTTGAAACCTTTATTGCATATCCATATTTTACCATATTATATTTTTGTTATAAGTCCTTAAAAGAGCAAAGAATTGTCCTAATTCTAACACTTTTTATTAACTTTTAATAAATATAGGAGAGGTTAAAAGTCTGGGTTGGGGAATTACATTCACATTTAATTACATTTCAACACCATCATTTTTGGAAAAAAATTATTAAGAGGCAAGTTATTATAATCTATTAGGGCTGCCCGATTTGGTCAAAAAGTCATATTGCGGTTATTTTTAAAAATATTGCGATTTGAACTGCGATTATTATGGTAATGTTTTCCACATGTTCATCTGCAAAAAGGCTACTGGGGTTTTCACACTTGAACCCTCTTAAAAAGAACCAAACTGAGGCCTTTTTTCAGTTCAACCACAAACAAATAAATATATAAACAGTGAAACAAAGTCTTCTTCATATTCAAATGTTACCATCCACCGTGTACCTGTTTTTGTCCATTTTGTGATAGGGTCTCAGCCCACTAATCATCATCAGTAGTTTTTGAAACACAGTCAACTTGAATATTAGGGATGCACCAATCAGGATTTTAACTTCCGATACTGATCAATCGATGCTGATCATTTAACTTTTATCAGCAGCTCTGTCAAAACTGGTTATATGTAAACTTTCTGCTCAATTTCACTGTTAAGTAAATTTCCCTGTTGGTAAAACCATATTTGTTGCCTAATTTTAATATAATATAATAATATAAACCGCTTCACGGAGGACGTGCCAGTTTAGTGTAAATAAAGCGTTTAGCGCATGTAAGCAAACAGAAAACTCAGAGCACTTCTGTTCTGTAAGCATGAGAGGGAGTTGTGGAGCACAGAACTGCTCTGAAAACACTGTAATTATGCTCTAATTTAATATAGACTGGACATAGGAGCACAAATAAACTTTGAAGGGAGCACACTATTTATTTATTTAATTAAATCACAGCCCTTTGCAATTTAATGATCTACTTATGACTGCAGACCAGGGCTCACCATCTCTCCTCCTCCTACTGGACCTGTCGGCTGCCTTTGACACCGTGGATCACAACATCTTGCTCCATCGTCTCCAGTTTGAGGTAGGACTCTCGGGGACTACACTAAGCTGGTATGTGGCTTTAGGACAGTCCCAATCATCACCTCACACGGTCAGCTGCGGAGTGCCACAAGGGTCTGTCCTCGGTCCGACCCTTTTCACCATCTACTTACTAACCCTTGGTCACATCCATTGTTACGCAGACGATACACAATTATACATAAAAATGGACTCCTCACTCCCCTCAGCACTGCCGTCTGCACTTCAGGTTTGCCTGGAGGAGATAGGGGCATGGATGTCTGACAACTTTCTTCAATTAAATAGCAGTAAAACCAAAGCCATTCTGATCGGTACCCCACACCAAACCCAGTCCTCCTCCCTCAGCAGTATATTCATTTTTGGTCATCACACCGCCCTGTCTACCTCTGTTACAAACCTCGGAATCAGATTTGACTCAAATCTCACATTGGACAACCACATCCGCCACCTCTGTAAGGTCTCCTTCCACCACCTTAAAAACATTGCCAAACTCCGCCCTTCACTCTCCCAACCGGATGCTGAGAAGTTGATCCATGCCTTTGTCTCCTCCAGGTTGGACTACTGTAATGCCCTCCTTGTCGGGATCCCTGGCAGAAGCCTGCAAAAGCTTCAGCATATTCAGAACTGCGCTGCCCGGGTCCTGACGAGGAGGCGCAAATACGATCATATCACACCTGCCCTGAAATTCTTACACTGGCTGCCCATTCAACACAGAATTCAATACAAAATCTGTCTCCTTACCCATCAGTGCATACATAGAACTGCCCCTGCCTACCTCACTGAACTTCTCACACAACAAAACGCCACACGAAACCTCCGCTCCTCTACCTCTACCTACTGCCTGTACCAACCAAGGACTAAACTATTCTCTATGGGAGACAGGGCCTTTCAGGCAGTCGCCCCACGGCTCTGGAATGCCCTCCCAGAGACCCTAAGGGTTCCACAAACTGAGGAGGGTTTTAAGAAGGGCCTAAAGACATTTTTATTTCAAAAGGCCTTTTAACTTTCATGATTTTTATTTTATCTTTGTGGTGTTTTATTGCTATTTATTGATTTTGTGATATTTCTCCTGGAACTGTGTTTAAATTCTTTGTTACTGTAGCACTTTGAGATTTAGTTGAAATGTAAAGTGCATTATAAATAAAATTTATTATTATTATTATTATTATTATTAATAATCGCACAAGGTCATATCGCGGTTTCGATTTCATTTCGATGAATTGTGCAGCCCTATAATCTATCTTTTAAAACTTCTTTCAAATCATCCTAGGTGATCAAAATGTTTATCTAAATGAAGATTCACTCATATTTATAAAAAACAATATATATTGTTTCATAGGCATTAAGAAATATTTATGGTTGGCAAGTACATTTTATCAATTCACTTATTCATTATCAGGTGTGACATAACATTCATTCAGACCCTGAATATAGAATAAATACATTTCAATTTCAAATTATAATTTGTAATACAGAGATTTGTAACCCGAGAGCACACTGCAGAACACAGAGGCACAACTAGGTGAGAGGGGAAATAAACAGAGAAAGCATGCAAATGGGTCAGTGCTGTGATGATGTCATCAGGATTTACAACTAAGACAATCAAGTCTGAATACTCTCCGGACAGATCCACATGGATGTGAGGGAGTGTATGTGTATATATGGGCAGGGAATTCCCTAATGCAGCCCAGAGGATGCAGAAGAGACCTGAAAACACACACACACACACACACACACACACACACACATAAACACACAAACACACACAAACTGCTCTCTCTACCTGTTACTTACCTCCCACTGTAGATGTGGAGGAATGTTCCGGATCTGAATCTTCCGACTCCTGCAGAGATAAAAAGAAAAAGTGTGAGACAAATATAAAGTGAAAGACAGCGAGAGATCAGACAATAAAACAGCAGTATTCAGCAAAGGTGCTAAAGTGTGAATACATACAGCATGAGACAAAACACTCATAAAACTTGAAAACAAATAGGGTTGTCACGATACCCACATTTCAGTAGTCGACAACAGTGAAATTTCAAGATTCTCGATGCCAGTTACTATACTACGACAAACATCAATGTGCTATTGAATGCTAGTTTTAACACTTTATTAAAAAATGTCAATATTAATATAAAATTAATTTTATATTTTAGAATATGTAAACTATTGTTCAAATAAAAATATTAACCAATTAAATTAAAGTAATGGCTGGAATTCTTTAAGTACTCTTCAATTAAGTAAACATTCCTTCAAACTTTTGAAGCAATTTTTCAAGTAAACTAAATAAAAATAAATAAATTTATAAATTAATTAAGATGCTGGTGAGTGGCTTTCTGTTTTCCTTGCTAATTTTGTTGTTTAGTTAGGCTTAATATTATAACATAATAAGACAGTGGCATGTCTACTAGAAGCATTTCCTACACAGGCAACTTTCCAATGACTAATGCTCACGAGAGAGAGAGAGAGAGAGAGAGAGAGAGAGAGAGAGAGAGAGAGAGAGAGAGAGAGAGAGAGAGAGAGAGAGAGAGAGAGAGAGAGAGCATGTGCAACAGAGACAGAGAGAGAGAGTTATTCAACCTTGTACTTAGTTCGGGCTGTTTCCCTGACATCTGGAGCCAAGGACTTATTACCACAATTCACAAAAATGGGGACAAATTGGATCCGAATAATTTCAGAGGCATTTGTGTGAGCAGTAATCTGGGGAGGTTATTTAGCAGTATTTTAAATAATAGAATTGTAAACTTCCTTAACGAACACAATGTCCTGAGCAAGAGTCAGATTGGATTCCTTCTAAATTGTAGAACTACGGACCACATTTACACCCTACACACACTAATCAATAAACACGTAAACCAGACCAAACAAGGGAAAATATTTGCATGCTTTGTTGACTTCAAAAAAGCATTTGATTCTATTTGGCATGACGGACTATATTACAAATTATTACAAAGTGGTGTAGGGGGTAAAGGTTATGACATCATTAAATCATTGTATTCGGACAACAAATGTGCAATAAAAATTGGCAACAAACAAACAGAGTTCTTCACCCAGAAGAGAAGAGTGCAGCAGGGCTGTAGTCTGAGTCCAACACTCTTCAACATTTACATTAATGAATTAGCGGTGCGGTTGGAACAGTCTACAGCCCCTGGACTCACTCTGCAAGACAAAGACATCAAGTTTTTGCTCTATGCAGATGACCTGGTGCTGCTGTCACCCACCCCACAGGGACTACAGCAACATCTGGACCTACTGGAGAACTACTGCCAGAACTGGGCCCTGGCAGTAAACCTGAAGAAGACAAATATTATGGCCTTTCAGAAAAACCCCAGATGTCAGGAACACAGATACCAGTTCTCTCTAGGCAGCACCGTCCTAGAGCACACTATGCAGTATACTTACCTTGGGCTGATTATCACTGCATCAGGGAGTTTCAGTAAGGCAGTGAATGCACTTAAAGTAAAAGCTCGAAGAGCACTATACACTATTAAGAAAAAGTTCTACAATATTGAATTACCAATTCCAATCTGGTGTAAGATCTTTGATAGTGTCATACAGCCCATAGCACTGTATGGAAGTGAGGTATGGGGTCCACTCAGTGATTAGAACTACACTAGATGGGACAAACATCCAACAGAAGCCCTACACACAGAATTCTGCAAATTAATTTTGAAATTACAAAGGAAAACACCCAATAATGCATGCAGGGCAGAATTAGGACGATTCCCATTGATTATTAACATACAAAAAAGATCTCTACATTTTTGGATGCATTTAAAATCAAGTCTCACATTGCTACATTATAAAGAGCTACAAACCCAAGAACTGAATCCTGAAAAAAGTCCCCTCAGTCAGCTGGTTCTGAGACTCACTAACCCGGTTAACACTACTAACACTAACCAGCCTCAGACCAGCACTGCTTTACAACCAAACATCAGAATAAATCAGATCATCAAACAATCTCAAATCACCTATCTGGAATATTGGGATCAAGAAACTAAAACACAAAGCAAATTACAATTCCATCGGACTCTAACATCAAAGTATGAATTGGAGAGTATCTCCTGACTGTCAGAGATACAAAGCAGAGACAGATCCTGAGCAAGTACAGGCTCAGTGAGCACAGTCTCGCCATCGAGAGAGGCAGACACAGAAAAACATGGTTACCCAGAGAAGAAAGGGTGTGTGCTCACTGTACGACAGGTGAGGTTGAGACAGAGGTCCACTTTCTCCTTTACTGCCCAAAATTTCAAGATACAAGGGACATTTATATAAATAAAGTAACAAACAGCATAGACAAATTTATAACCATGACAGAACAAGAAAAAATGAAAATAATACTTGGAGAGGGACACACAAGATACGTTTTAATTTGTCACAGCCTGAGAGACAGTGGGTGAATCTGTGTTATGTGTTTTACCCCCGTGTGTCACCCCAATGTTCACCACAGTGACCCTCCGTGTATGTGTGTATATTCATTTGTTTGTAAGTATATGTCAGTGCTCTTCAGCTATTTTAACACTGTGGTCTTCACCAGTTCTGAACTTGTTTTTGTATTTATTTGTATTATTTATTTTTATATTTGTTAAACTAAATTTAATTATAAATTAAGATGTAGTTCTGTTTTTACGCAACCTCTGCTTTGGCAATACTGTATTGTTTACATGCATGCCAATAAAGCCCCTTTGAATTGAATTGAGAGAGAGAAATGGATTAGTTAAGGGAGAGCAGTCTTTCCCCAGAGGGACTGGACTGTTTCTGCACTCCTTCATTCACAGAGTTTGGCGCTACCCAACAGTCTGTGAGTGTACCGACACCAAAACCACACAAACCGCTCCACCGCAAGCTGTTAACAACTACATTAATATGCGTGGAAGAGAGCTCGCTGGGGGAAAGAGATTTAAAGAGCAGAGAAAGAGAGGGAGAATGAGAAATGGAATTACTGATCTGAGGAGGCACTTTCAGACTCACTTCACTAGAGCTTTTCTCCAGGTAGACTTTGATAAGAGGGATGCAGAGTAAAAAGGTGGATAAATGGGGAACAAAAGAGGCTTACAAAGATGCAGCAACCAAATGTTCCAAAAATGAACACTGTAGGTGTTTAGCCAAGTGCCAAATGTGAGTAAAATGTGCATTGGCAAAAACAGTACATAAACTGACTTACTTGTTATTGGAAGGTAACATTATAAGGAACGGTAACATAATATACAGTTTAAATTTACTTGTAAGAATGGTAAGCCTAACCCTCACAGATGTAAATAACACAAGCACTTAAAACCAAAGCATACACTTGTGCATCTACTGATGATACCTCAGTAGAACGTTTACCATTAGAAGTTTATCTATGATGCCCAAAGTGTTTTGTTTTCCTCCAGAACTCCATGACACATTTTTGTAATATACTGTATTCTTTGCATTAACCGCCAAAATGAAAATATGTGTTTTGAAAAATCATGCACAGACAGACTGCTTTCCTTGGGTCGAGTTGAATAAAGTGCAATCTACAGCACAATGAGCCTAATTTACATGGAATGGAGGCGTTTGCACGAACACGTGCTGAACAACCACAAGTGTTCGTGGTGCAATTGCTAAGTGAATTCTCTCGAGACACAATGACCTGCACTGTTTGTCACTAATATTCATAAAAAATGTATATACACAAAAATATAGACAATATATTTGAATAAAAATAATAATTTTGTTTCAGTAAAAGTAAAGTTTCATGGCAAGTAAGGAATATTTATGGCCAGTACACTGTAAAAAATGATCTGATGAAAAAGTTATGATAACTTATATATGTCATTAACTCAGACATAAAATAATGTGTTATGAAATTTCAACTCAATTGTTTGAGTTTTCAATCTTCCAATTTAGGTTCATAAGTTACTTCAATGAATCACAAATTCCAGGTGCCTGAATGAACTTGCCATTTTAAATTGAGTGGGGTACAAGTCTTTGGCGTGTTGCAGATTGAGTGGAGGACAGCTCTTTGCGCATGTGCGGGGGACTACCGACGAAGCCATGAGACGAACTAGTTTACGCGCCATCAAGCAACTGTCAAGCAATCAAACTTCAATCGCCCGGGTGCCTCATTTTTCTGTCAGACAAGACGAATCGGGTTGGGCGTGAACAAGTTCGCTATTGGTAAGTGTTCGTGTTTTGTAGATATTAAGAATGTGAGTTGATGAAGCCAATAACGTGATTAATGTTAGCTATCGTTACCTTTTGATATGTGCAACAACTGTGATGTCATTTAAGCGAGGCACATTTCAGCGACCGTTAACGTTAGTTAGAACACGTTTGCTAGCAGTTTAGTGTTTTAGTTCAGTCAGAGACTGTTGATAAAGTTTTATCTGAGACGATACCAGTTTTCATTGTAAACTTTGTAAAACGTTGTAGAAAACACCATTTCTGATAGACCGTATGTCAAGGCCAAATACACTAACGTTACCGTTCAAAAGTTTGGGGTCAGTAAGAATTTTTATTTTATTTTTGGGGGAAAGAAATAAAATAAATCAATACTTTTATTCATCAAGGATGAGTTAAACTGATCAAAAGTTACAGTAAAGACATGTATAATGTTAGAAAATATTCCATTTTAAATAAATGCTGTTCTTTTGAACTTTCTATTCATCAAAGAATTTTGAAAAAAAATTGGCCAAAACTGTTTTCAACATTGATAATAATAAAGATTATTTCTTGAGCATCAAATCATCATATTATACTGATTTCTGAAGGATCATGTGACACTGAAGACTGGTGTAATGATGCTGAAAATGCAGCTTTTATCACAGAAATAAATTACAGTTTAAACTATATTGAAATAGAAAACAGCTGTTTTAAATTGGAATAATATTTCACAATATTACTGTTTTTGTTTGTATTTTTAATCAAATAAATGCAGCCTTGGTGAGCAAAGATACTACTTTTAAAAACATTAAAAATCTTACTGACCCCAAACCTTTGAACGGTAGTGTATGTTCATGCCCAGGGCTGCAAAATAATTTTGGAGAACCGCTGAGGCGGTTGTTCTTGCTGGGGTCCGCTTGCCAGTGCGAGCTGAGTAACGTTAGCTGCCTGTCGATCATGGCGGCGATACTTACGAACTAACTTGGTGCTAGATTATTAGCAGCCGCTCGGTTTCTTCAAGCTCATTATTGTTTCTTATTACAGAACATCGGTTGCGTTAGCTAGTGCTAAATAGCAATCCAACAATTCATACATCCAATTTGTTAGTTAGACTTGACTAGAAATGTGCTCTTGTTCATTTTTGCAATTCACATCACTTAGCAGCTAAAACTTTTCTTCTGTTTTGTGTGTTTCAGGTGTTTTATGATTTACCAGGCTCAGCTACTCATTTGATGAAGTGGACTTGTAAGTTTTGCAATTTTGCCTCGTACATTCAAAAGACTATAGTGAATCATTACAAGGACAAGCATGGACGTGGAAGAACAGGTTTTAGTTGTATTTACCCGAATTGTCTTACCGTCTTTCAATCCCATGTGGAACTTTTAAAACATTTGACGGACCACAAACAAGGAACCAGTCCCTTTGCTAAACTTCGTTGTGAACTTTGTACTTTTTCAGTGCCAAGCAATATCAAACATTATTTTCTTCATTTAAAGAGACATTTGATAAAAAGAGAGACTGTGAATTGCCCATTTGTGGGGTGCTGTTTTACATCTAGAGTAGCCTCGACTTTTACTGCTCACAGAAACTGATATCATCAGTCTTCTACATTCAATAATTTCAAACCTGAACTTATTATTCATGGTCAAATTCAAGCTTCTGTCAATGATGAACAGGATAACTTTGATTTAGAGTCACCAGATGTTTCAGTGACTGAACCTGACTCTCAGCCTACAGAGAAGTCAGTTGAGCGCAGAATTGCATCCCTTTTCCTTCGACTGCAAGCCGTCCTTCATGAGTCAAAGTCTGCGTCTCAAGAAATTGTGTATGATTTGTTTGATACTGGAAAATGTGCTGGACAAATAACCAGGGAGTCAATTGAGAATGTTTTGGAGAAGCATAATTGCACATCTGAGGAATGTTTGACATCCTTGACCGAACTATTTCAAAGTGCTAACCCACTTAATTTCCTTTCAAGAGAAGGATCTTTTGTCAGGACCCGGTCTCGAACCCGGGTCTTGAACCCGGGTCTCCGGTGTGGGAAACAGTCTCTTATCAAACTGAGCCACTAGTGGTTGGCAGAACCCAGAAGAGGAGGCAGACACAGCCGTACTGAAGACGTTGTTTTTAATAAGGTAAAAAGTAAAGAACTTCAGGCAAAAATATATTAATCCACAACGTCAAAAAGTCATTCCAGGGAAAAAAAGGTAATACACCCAAAAAGGTAAATCCACAAAGTAAGAAGGTACAGGAAAAAGGCCTCAAAAGATAATCCAAAAATAAATGAGTAACAAAACAGAGTACCACATGAGAATCCAACTGCAGGCACAAAAGTTCAGAGCTTCACTGAGGCTGGGTGCTAACATTCAAACACAGAGCAAGGAACTAAGGAAAACTAAGGGTTTAAATACATACAAGGGAAATGAGACACAGGTGCAAATAATAACCGGATCAGACAAAAGGCATGATGGGGGCCTCTAGTGGCCAAAACCAGAAAAGCCCAGGCCGAATGCTGACAGAATCCCCCTCTAGGAACGGCTCCTGACGTTCCTACCAGCTTCTCAGGGTGGAGGGCCCTGAACTGTCGAATGAGGTCAGGGTCCAGTATGTCCTTGGCAGGAACCCAGGAGCGCTCCTCGGGACCGTAGCCTTCCCAGTCCACCAGATACTGCCAGGACCGCTGCACCCGGCGAGAGTCTAGTATCCGGTGGATCGGTATAAGCCGGCTGGCCTCCAATGACACAGGGTGGAGGGGGAGGTCTGCCTGCTGGGACAAGGGGAGAAAAGACAACAGGTTTTAATAAGGAGATGTGAAACGTGGGATTAATCTTAAGGGATCTGGGTAAGTGTAGGCGATATGTAACAGGGTTAACTCTCCTGGCAACCTTAAAGGGACCAATGTACTTCTGGGACAGCTTGCGAGACTCCACCCGTAGAGGTAAGTCTTTTGTGGAGAGCCAGACTCTCTGGCCGGGGGACAGGGTGGGGCCGGGACGGCGACGTCTGTTGGCTTGAAGTTGGTACCGTTGTGAGGAACGTAGAAGATTGCGACGGGCCTTCCTCCACGTAAGCCGACAGCGTCTGATGAACTTCAGGGCTGAAGGCACTTCGACTTCTGCCTCCTGGTCAGGGAACAAAGGGGGGGCATAGCCAAACTGACTCTCGTGCGGGGACATACCAGTGGAGGAGGAGCGCAAGGTGTTGTGCGCGTACTCGACCCAAACGATGAAGGATGACCATGTGGACGGGTTGTTGGAGACCATACATCTGAGGGCTGTTTCCAGCTCTTGATTCACCCTCTCGGTTTGGCCGTTGGACTCTGGGTGGTACCCTGAAGAGAGACTGGCAGTGGCCCCTATGAGCTGGCAGAAGGCCTTCCAAAACCTCGAGGCGAACTGGGGACCTCTGTCGGAAACCATATCCTGAGGGAAGCCGAAGACTCGGAACACGTGATTAATTACAAGCTCAGCTGTTTCCTTTGCACAAGGTAACTTAGTCAAAGGGACGAACCTGGCCGCCTTAGAAAACCTGTCGATGATGACTAGGATAGTAGTATTACCATGGGACGGAGGAAGGCCTGTGATAAAGTCCAACGAGATATGGGACCAGGGTCGGTGGGGAATTGATAAAGGGTGAAGGAGACCTTGAGGGCGGAGATGAGAAGATTTGCCCTGGCAGCACACAGGACAGGCCTTGACAAAGGTGCCAACATCTTCTTTAATGGTGGGCCACCAGAACTTTCGCTGAATGAACTCCAAGGTGCGACCTATGCCTGGGTGACAGGTGAGGCGAGAGGAGTGTCCCCAGAGAAGGACCTGGGACCTCACTGCCTTGGGGACAAACAACCGATTGGCAGGACCTCTTTTAGGACTTGGTTCTGTAGCTTGAGCTCGTCTCACGGTGTCCTCAACTTGCCACGAGATCGGGGCTACGATCTTAGCGCTAGGAAGGACAGGCATGTCAGTATCTTCTCGAACGGCAGGAGCGTAGACTCGGGACAAGGCATCCGGTTTCATATTCTTCGACCCGGGCCGATAGGTGAGGATAAACTGAAATCGATTAAAAAAAAGCGACCATCGAGCTTGTCTGGAGTTCAACCGCTTAGCCTGCTGGATATACTCCAGATTTTTGTGGTCCGTAAGCACTTGAAACGGTTGAGAAGCCCCCTCGAGCCAGTGTCTCCATTTCTCCAATGCCATCTTAACCGCTAGGAGTTCACGATCCCCCACATCGTAGTTCCTCTCGGCCGGTGTAAGCCGGTGTGAGAAGAAAGCGCAAGGGTGGAGCTTCTTGTCTTCACCCCTCTGAGACAGGACAGCTCCGACACCAACCTCTGAGGCATCAACCTCCACCACAAAAGGTTTACCCGCTATAGGTAGTGTCAGGATGGGAGCAGAGAGGATGCGCTGCTTGAGTCCTTGGAAGGCCGTCTCAGCTTCTTTTCCCCACCGAAACCTTGCATTGCCACCCTTGGTTAAAGCCGAGAGAGGAGCTGCCACTGAGCTGAAGTTCTTGATGAACTAGCGATAAAAGTTTGTGAAGCCCAGAAAACGTTGGACTTCCTTAACAGACTTTGGGGTGGGCCAATCCGCTACCGCCTCTACCTTCCTGGAGTCCATTTGGATTTGACCGGGTTCCACTACAAATCCCAGGAATTGTACTCGGGAGGAATGGAATTCGCATTTTTCCGGCTTAACATACAAATGGCTATCTAGGAGGCGTTTGAGTACTTGTCTGACATGTTTAGTGTGTTCTTGAAGGGAGCTTGAGAAGATGAGGATATCATCTAAGTAAACAAACACAAAGATGTTAAGCATATCCCTAAGTACATTGTTTATGAGTGCTTGGAACACAGCCGGGGCATTGGTCAGGCCGAAGGGCATCACTAAGTATTCATAGTGACCAGTAGGCGTGTTGAAAGCGGTCTTCCACTCGTCACCGTGTCTGATCCGCACAAGATGGTATGCGTTCCGCAGGTCAAGCTTAGTGAAGACGGCTGCTTCCTGGAGCAGCTCAAACGCTGTGGCCATAAGGGGTAGGGGGTAGCGGTTGCGGACGGTTATGGCATTGAGTCCCCGGTAGTCGATGCATGGACGTAATCCACCGCCTTTTTTGGCCACAAAGAAAAAACCTGCTCCTGCGGGCGACGTGGATGGACGAATGAGGCCTGCTGCCAAAGCGTCCTTGATGTAGGTATCCATAGCAACTCGTTCAGGAGGAGATAGGGAAAAAATCCGACCCCTGGGGGGGGAAGAGCCCGGAAACAGGACGATGGGGCAATCGTATGGTCTATGGGGTGGTAGCGTGGTGGCCCTCTGTTTGCTAAATACCAGCTTGAGGTCATGGTAACACTCGGGAACTCGGGACAAGTTGATGGATTCTAGAGACTCGGGAGGAGAACTTCGGGAACTCTGGAAGATGCAAGTGGCTTGGCACGTAGGACCCCACTGCTTGACAGTGCCCACGGACCAATCAATGTAAGGGTTATGGCTGTGCAGCCAGGGGTAGCCTAGGACAAGAGGGAACTCTGAGCAGGGGATCAAATGAAAGTTTATCACTTCCTGGTGTAGGGAAACTGAAAGTCGCAAGGGAGCAGTGACACGAGTGACAAGTCCACATCCCAGGGGCTTCCATCCAATGTAGTAACCCTCATGGGGTCTGTGAGAGGTTCAGAGGGAACGCCATTCTCCTTAGCCCAGGTTCCGGTCCATGAAGTTTCCTGCGGCTCCAGAGTCTACCAAGGCTTGAAGGGGCAGCTTGTGGTTGTCCCAGGAAAGGGTGACTGGGATGAGCAGACGGGAGTTGGACGGATGGGAGGAGGTTATGTTTCCCGTTACAGTCCCCCAGGCCTGCACGGGACAGTGCGTTTCCCTGGAGCCCGGGACACACAGAGCGGAAATGGCCCGGTTTGCCGCAATATAGACAGCATCGCTCCCTCATCCGGCGGTCTCTTTCAGCCTGGGAGATGCGTCCAATCTGCATGGATTCGGTGGAGCCAACGGGGATAAAGGTGGGGACTCGGAGCTGGGGCCGATAGGAGCTAGGGCGAGAGGTCTTCGGTTGAGTTCTCTTTCTCTCAGGCGCTGGTCTATACGTGGAAGCCAACTTGATCAGGGACTCGAGATCATCCGGTGGTTCCCGAGTGGCCAGTTCGTCTTGGATGGCGTCGGAGAGACCCTTCAGAAAGCAAACCGTGGCGCCTCGTCGTTCCAGCCACTCACTGCTGCTACCGTGCGGAACTGGATGGCATAGTCCATCACACTGCGTTGACCTTGGCGGAGAGTCAGGAGCTGTTTGGCTGAGTCAGGGCCGCTGGTAGGACCTTGGAATACTCGCTTGAATTCCTCAGTAAAGGCAGAGTAGCTGGCACAGCAGGAACTTTGGGCATCCCACACAGCAGTGGCCCAGGCCAGGGCCTTTTCAGACAGCAGGGTGATGATGTATGCGATCTTGGACCGGTCAGTGGGAAATGATGAGGGTTGCAGCTCGAAGGACAGCGAGCATTGGGTAAGGAAACCCTTACAAGCACCCGTATCACCTGAAAACCGTTGCGGAGGTGGAAGACGAGGTTCAGCCAGGGGGTTAACTGCTACGGGCACTTGAATATTTGGTACTGGGGCGGGAGCAGTTGCCGGGGGAAGTCGATCAGATATCTGCTTTATGGAAGTCAGCATCTCCGATAGGAGTTGAGAATGTCTAACCATCAAGGCCTCGTGATGTTGGACAGTCCCCTCGTGTTGGGACAGCATGGCAAAAAGCTCCTGGGGATTGACTGCCTCTGGGTTCATCTTTGGCTCTGTGTTTCTGTCAGGACCCGGTCTCAAACCCGGGTCTCCGGTGTGGGAAACAGTCTCTTATCAAACTGAGCCACTAGTGGTTGGCAGAACCCAGAAGAGGAGGCAGACACAGCCGTACTGAAGACGTTGTTTTTAATAAGGTAAAAAGTAAAGAACTTCAGGCAAAAATATATTAATCCACAACGTCAAAAAGTCATTCCAGGGAAAAAAAGGTAATACACCCAAAAAGGTAAATCCACAAAGAAGGTACAGGAAAAAGGCCTCAAAAGATAATCCAAAAATAAATGAGTAACAAAACAGAGTACCACATGAGAATCCAACTGCAGGCACAAAAGTTCAGAGCTTCACTGAGGCTGGGTGCTAACATTCAAACACAGAGCAAGGAACTAAGGAAAACTAAGGGTTTAAATACATACAAGGGAAATGAGACACAGGTGCAAATAATAACCGGATCAGACAAAAGGCATGATGGGGGCCTCTAGTGGCCAAAACCAGAAAAGCCCAGGCCGAATGCTGACATCTTTAGGCACAGACTACAAAAGACAGTTATATTACAAAAAGAACTTTAGTGTCATTGAACCTGTCGAATATCTTTTGAACAGACAAGAAAAGTTTCATACTGTTACCTATATCCCTATTCTAAAGTTACTTTCAGATCTTCTTAAAAAAGAAGAGGTACTGCAAGCACTGGGGAAAAACAAACCTGTTGAACAGTCTGGCTACTACAAGTCTTTTCTGGATGGTGACTTCTATAAATCGAATGGAATCCTCTCAGGTCAAGAACTAAGTGTAGCTATTACTTTGTATATTGACGACTTTGAAATCTGCAATCCCTTGGGCACATAAAAAAAAACATAAAGTCTGTGGTGTGTATTGGGTTATTGGCAATTTACCCTCTAGATACAAGTCAGCATTGTCATCAATCTACCTCGCTTTACTGTGCAAGGCAGAGCATGTCAGGATTTATGGTTATGATCGTGTTTTGAACCCACTGATTGAAGATATTAAATGTCTTGAAACAGTAGGTGTGTTTGTAGAGAAACTAGGGTGTAATGTTAAAGGCACCATCTTGTTCGTTGCTGCTGACAACTTGGCAGCACATTCCTTAGGTGGATTCCAAGAGTCTTTTAATGTTGAAAAGTTTTGTAGGTTTTGTCTAGCTAGTCGTCAAGACATACAAACGTGTGATGTTAGAACTGGGAACTTTGTTTTAAGGTCACCAGAATCATTTGATGAAGCTGTAAATGTCTTGAAGCAGAGGGATCTTGCATCTGTTGATGGTGTGAAACGAGACTGCCCTCTCAACAGCCTGACAGGTTTTCACACATGCACAGGCTTTCCACCTGATTTTTTACACGATGTGCTGGAAGGGATTGTGCCTGTAGAACTAAATCTGTGCCTTGCAGATTTAATTTCAAATAAGTATTTCACATTAGAAGAGCTTAATAGTGAAAAACAGAGCTTCCCTTTTAAATTCTCGGATAAGAAAAATTGTTCTCAGAAAATTCCTTCAACTTTTCAAAAGAGTGGAACTGTAGGTGGTAACGGCCACGAAAATTGGAGTCTTGTGCGTTTCCTTACCCTCATCATCGGCCACCGTGTTCCAGAAGGGGATCAAACATGGGAAGTAATCCTTGAGCTGAAAGACTTGGTTGAGCTCTTAGCGACTCCATATCACACCGAAGACTCACTGTGCTATTTGCAGTCCAAAATATCGGATCATAGACAGTTACTACTGACAGTTTTCCCGGATTACAAATTGCGCCCCAAACATCACTTTATTGAACATTATCCTTGCCTTATTCAAAGATTTGGACCCTTAATAGAGTGTTGGACAATCAGGTTTGAGGCTAAGCATTCTTTCTTTAAGAAGGTAGTGCGTGATGCCAATAACTTTAAAAACATTCTGCTTACCCTTGCCTCAAGACACCAACTTATGCTGGCATATTATTTTGAAATGCCCAGCATTTTCAAGCCTGAGATTGAGACAGCAAAAGTGACTGATGTGTGCCTGGGTGTCTTAGATGGTGGTCTTAGACTAGCAATCCTGAATAGATTCAATGATGTTGACACAGTTGGACTGACCCCTAATGTCTTCTTAAACGGAACACAGTATACAAAGGGAATGATACTTTCTGTTGGAAGTACAAGTGGACTACCCAACTTCGCAAGAATTTTGGAAATATGCATTGTGCTGGCTGGTCATGTTTGTTTCTTCATTGAAGCTTTTCCGACTTACTATGTGGAGCATTTGAGGAGTTACCATTTTGTGAAGAAAAGTCCTGCTGAGTGTCTCTTGGTGAAACCAGAGGATCTCAATGACTACATGCCACTTGTGTCATACCCTGTCCAGGGTCGCCTGTTAACCACTCCTAGAACATTCTTGCTGAATTAAGGCTGCTGTAAGTTTGTGTTTTTCTACCCTGATGTAGAAGTATTAACCCTCTTGCAATGTTTCCCAAATCTCTCTAGGAGCAACCCAGTTGTTGGGTGTCCTGCAAAATATGATTTAACAGTCTGATCTAAAAGAATTAACCCTCTTGAAGTGTTTTCCAAATCTTTTCAGTAGTAACCATTTGTTTGTATGTATACAATGAATTAAACCTTTTTTCTTCTTCAATTTCAGGCCGAAGTGATCCACGATGCTGCTGCGAGTTGTCCTCTCTGAGACGGATATCAGGCGCCTTTCCATCGAAATCACCCCCCCTAGTGTTGATGCACTGTGCCAGGTGTTGCGTGCAAACCTTGGCCTGAGAGGTGGATTTATTTTACAATTTGAGGACCCTGCGTTCAAGGATCAGCTGACCAATTTGACCGATATCCGAGACCTTCCTGAGGAGAGAGCAACATTGAAAGTGTTGTTCACAACTGACGCAGCTTGCTCGGATTCCACACTGGATACAGCCAGCCTTCCATCTCTCAGTAGTGGGGAATCTGACTCCCAGCACTGGCCTGAGCCCTTCCCGATTCCAGAGTTCTCACATGATGTTGAACTCACGCTGCAAGAAGCAAATGGAAGATATGCAAAAGATGGATCTGTGCTGGTGATTCTTAAAGGTATGAAAACTGATATCCTGGACACACTTGCAGACAGCATGTCAAAGATTAGTCCTTATCCTGAGAGGCAACACTATGAGAATGTTGCCAAAGCGCTTGTGGAGAAGCATCCCAGTCTAAAAGAGCCAGGGTCTGGAAAGGGTTGGTACGGCTGGTTCCACAGCCTGAAGTTTAAGCTCAGAAACTATCGAAAGAAGTTAAGTGCAGCTGGATGCCCAGAGGTGAGTGTCAACAAAAGAAAAGGAGAAGAAGCCAAGGGACCACGTATGAAGAAGTCAAAGAAGGGCGAGGTCCACTACTGTCCAGATCCCCCTGAAGGACTGAGTGATGAAGACATGGAAGAAAAGCGGAGGATGATGGAGGTACATCATACACACACATGCACATCACACATACACATCATACCTGTCTATTACTGCATACATACCTGCCTATATAATACTAACTACCTACACTTTGCTTTTGTGTCTGTGAAGCCTAATATTTTGTCTTAGTATGTGTCCTTTGTGCTTGTGCAATCCAATTCAGGTGGAAGTGCTGAAAAAAGACCCAGATCACCAGCAGATAGATGAGCTGATGTCTGCCACGTTCTCCAAGCGCAGAAAGGAGATCGTAGGGGATCAACCTCTCATTGGGGATGTCATAGCTAGATGGCCGGCCATGTTCTGTGAGAGACAGGTATAATAATAGACAACACTCAGCCTAAGATTAATCACTTAATCCAATGACTGGATATCAATGTATGAGCTTCCCTCCAGGAAGTACTAGAGAGATGTCTGATACTGTACTGTGGTCCGTTCAGAAATGTTTTTTTTTTTTAGTCCGAATGGTGGCGTGAATGTGCATACAGATAAGTGAGAAGATTGTGTTTAGTATTACTGAGTGGATGAAAGCCTTTGACAACAGACAACCTTAGCTTACTAAATTGTGACTCTATGCTTTGAAAATCTTTTCTCTAATTTCTTAACTTTTTTTGTCTTTTTTGTTTCCTCAGGTTCGGGCAGAGTTCAAAAGAGTCGTAAGCACAGACCTTCTCGATTCGTTCCTCGACGGACTTGATGACCTGGCACCAAGACTGCTGGAAGTGTACGAAGCTGCGACCAAGTCGGCAAGGAAGCCTGCACTGAAAGCCATTTTGGACTGTCTGAAGAAAGACGTGAGTAGACGAGCTGAGAATTGTAAAATTGGGCACCAGATGTTTGCAATGAAATCTCAACACTTCTTATTTTTGTCTTGTAGGACACAAACGAAAGGAGAAGGACTGCTGCTCTTCTGGGTCTGCCACACTACCTAAGAGAAGAGCCATCAGTCATCATCAGGATGTGAGACATAAGACATTTTTCTGTCATGCATAACAGCCCATATACGAACTCACCCACATATACACTTGCGCGCACACACACACACACCCCCTTTAACACAGAGATTGGATAAGATACACTCATGGGTGTTGATAAAGTCCTGTGGCAGCAAAATAGTTATGATGTAGGGAGGAGTGAGGGGCAGAATAGTGATGGGGAGGACGAGGGTTGGGTGGAATAGTGGTGATGGGAGGAGGGAGGGGTAGAACAATGTTGGGGAAGGAGAAAGGAGAGGTACAATAGTGATGGGGAGAGGACCCAGTGCAACATACACTTCCCCAGATCTGAGAGGACACTGAAGTTTTCACCCTTGCAGTAACCTTCTAACATTGCACCTACAAACATGCACACTCACAACTGAAAGCCCAAGAAGACTATTTTATTAGCCTGAAAACAAGGTTTATGATCACTGAGACTTAAGTAGCTTTGCAGAGCATGTACTTCTTGACCCAAACATTCACACTATTTTTTTTTTGCTTTTCAAGGCCCATGGTGAGACTCTGGCTGCAGCCATGGAGGGGATGCAACTTGGCCTGTTGATAGGCTATGAAGGTGACAACCAGGATGCCTTTCCACGTGATGTCTTCAATGTGGCTGTTGTGGTTGAGGGGACTGTTGTGCTTCACAACTTCAAGGATGTGCCATCGAGCTTTGCCATGCTTTTGGGGATCATCTACTGCGTTAACCTTGAGTATCCACGAGCCATGAAGTATTCCTTTGAGTTCCTTCATATGGTAGTGATGAAGATCAAACCAGATCAAGCCTCTGCCAGAGTCCACGGCATCCGAAACAAGCTCCTGAGGTATAATTTGTAAACCATGCCCCACCCGAGAATAGGTTTGGAGATGTTTTTTTCATTTGTTTCTGTTGACATGCATACCAAAGTTGAAGGCAAAAGCACTTAAGCAAACAGGAGAGGAGCCCTGATTTTTTTTGTTGGACTTGATACATTTGCTTTTGTTGGACTGAATACATTTAATGCTGAATATTGTTCAAATAATGGGGTCTAAGTATACTGTATTCAAGTTTAAAATATTTGAAAACAACCAGCTGCAGTCTGAAGTTTTAGTTTGTTTGTGTTTGGGGTTCAGCACAGCTTTTGGTATAAGTCAGCTGGATCTGTGAGATTAATGTTAAAGGATTAGTTCACCTTAAAAAAAACTTTTGCTGATAATTTACTCACCCCCATGTCATACAAGATGTCCATGTCTTTCTTTCTTCTGCCGAAAAGAAATTAAGGTTTTTGATGAAAACATTCAGGATTTTCTCCATATAATGGACTTCAATGGGCCTCAAGCGGTTCAAGGTCCAAATGACAGTTTCAGCGCAGCTTCAAAGGGCTTTAAATGATACCAGGCGATGAATAAGGGTCTTATCTAGCGAAAGGATCGGTCATTTCAAAAATAAATAAATAAGTTTAAGTTTTATAAGCACAAATGCTCGCCTTGCTCTGTTCTGTGATGCGCGTTCGGATGACGTCACGTAATACGCAATTACGTTGAAAAGGTCATGAACGAACGTCACGAACGCGCATCACAGAACAGCGCAAGGCGAGCATTTGTGCTTATAAAACTTAAACTTATTTATTTATTTTTTAAATTACCGTTTCGCTAGATAAGACCCTTATTCATTGTCTGGTATCATTTAAAGCCCTTTGAAGCTGCACTGAAACTGTCATTTGGACCTTGAACCGTTTGGGGCCCATTGAAGTCCATTATATGGAGAAAAATCCTGGAATGTTTTCATCAAAAACCTTAATTTCTTTTCGGCTGAAGAAAGAAAGACATGGACATCTTGGATGACTTGGGGGTGAGTACATTATCAGCAAAAGTTTTTTTTTTAAAGTGAACTAATACTTTAAAAGGTTTTTTAAATGTTTACATTTAAATTCTGTTCAATATTTCAGTGTTGTGTAAGGAAAAAAGCTAATGCTTTTAAAGAAATGTAGATTCTATTGGGTGAATATGAATAGTGTTCTGTACAGCTTTGGGTGACCTAATGGGGATATGACAAGCAGAGGGGTGTGCACGCGCATATAGAAGGTGAGATGTTTCCTGCAGTGATCATCAGTCAGCTTAACCTCATTAGGTCACACACCAATAACAATGATAAACAACTTAGATGACAGGCTGTGTGTTTTTTTTTTGTTTGTTTTTTTTTTTGGGAGGTGCTGAATATAGATATCTATACTGCTGTATGTGTCTATTGGTCTATCTAGCCTACATTCAGCATGACCAACTTCTTGGTTGACAACAGGCAGTGCAGACAACTGCAGGAAACACTTCCCATCATCCACCTTCTATACACGCACTGAGAAATACTTGTGGAGTCTGCTTGGGATACCCCCTCATAGTGTAAGCTCACACCCAACCCTTCTATTCATCTTGACCTCATGTGTCCCACACCCAACTGAAGTTTGGTACCTAAAAAAGTATTGATTACAAGTTTGAGATGATTGCATGATCGAAGTGTTTATGTATAGCTTGTATTGGCTTAACATTGGTCTTAATAAAAAATATGTTTTGTACTCAAATTTGTGTGTTTTTATAATTAATTGTTAAGTTAAAACAAGGCATTCTTTTAGATCATCTTAACTGGATACCCTAATTCAAAGACATTAGTTAATTGAAATTACTAAGTTGAACCCACTAATGGGGATAAGTGAACAGAATGCTCATTAATGAGTTCACTTTATTTTGAACTTGCATAGCAAAGTTGAAACAACAATAATTGTATAGTCATGTTGACTCGCAGAAGGCAATTCATTGACTCGCAGAAGGCAATTCAACAAAAATCAAAATAATGAGTTAAAACAATTCATTAATCCATTTTGTTTTTACTTGAAATTTTGAGGCAGCTGCTTAACTTATGATATTAAGAAGAACCAAGTAGATATTTTTTACAGT
This sequence comes from Xyrauchen texanus, assembly GCF_025860055.1. Lineage (NCBI taxonomy): Eukaryota > Metazoa > Chordata > Actinopteri > Cypriniformes > Catostomidae > Xyrauchen > Xyrauchen texanus. Next base: position 15,926,686 of record NC_068293.1, on the reverse strand, counting down.
GTAGATGTTCTCAATTCACTTGCAATTGGCAGGTGTGAAATTAAGACATTAAACGCATCCTTTCTGAGTAAACCTAATATACACCAAAAGCCGCACTGACTCATGTCTTTGTGCATTTTCTCACCCTCTGCCCAACTCACTTTGCAGTAATCTAGTGAGAGTGAGCTGCACACCACGTGGATTCCAGTGCTCACTCAGATCTGGAAACCACACAGTTCAAGACTCTGCTCAAGCCGGTGCATCCCTTTGGCTTCAGCTAATGCTGTAGCATGTGAACTGTCAATTATTTAAAGCTTCCTGTTTAGGAGGGGCAATTTGGGATATCCCAGTAGAGCACGTCAGTTGAGCTAGTACATCCAAACTCCATCTCTTTATCCTGACCCTCTATTACGACAAAAATAAGAGGAGGAAAGAAAGGAATAGCAGTGATGGTTCATCTCTCCGTCATGCCTCGTAGCAAGCAGTGTTGATGCTCACGTGCCAATGTCACAACAAGTGGACATCTTCTTTTTCTCTCGCTTTCTAACCACTGAAACCATCAATGTTCTTTCTCCTCTCTTTTCCTCCTCCATCTCTCCTCCACCCAGACAGGGTGGAAAAAGTGACAGTGCTCTCCTCAACTCTACAAGGGCTCCTCATTTTCAGCATGCCTGTGGTGGAAATGAATTACTGAGCCCTTCCTTTACGCACACACGCTCAGATGCACATGCACACGCCCTGCACCTCAATGGAGGATCCTGGTAAACTTCAGCATGAGGGCCCAGCAAAAAGGACAGATACACATGAATAAAAGCACTTTAAATTTATTCGCTTTGTCAAAGACGTGGCCTGACATTTAGTGCACATGCTCCCTCACGTTGTGCGGTGGCAACTTTTCCTGTCTCCTTCCTCACGTCGACTGTGATTTTGTCAACTAGGACACCCTTGTTCGTCATGGAACAACATACTCCTCAACCAATCAGATTTAATAGATCAGGAAAAGGGTAGGTTTAAGGTTAGAATTAGTGATAGGGTTTAAGGGGGCTTGTAAATCATTCTTATCAACCTTTTATTTCCCTCTGATAGGCGTAGGTTAGGGTTAATGCTATAGGATAATGTCAGGACCTTGTCTCTATGACAGGACTGTTGTTACAAGCTCAACAAGACACTAATCCGGGAACATGACTTACTGGATAACATCACAGGGACCCCCTCTCACCGTTCCTTTTCAATCAAGCAGCAAAACAGCCAAAAATAAACATAAAAATGTACATTTCAGTAGAATGTATGAATACATGTTCAGACCTAGTAATAGTCAAATTTAGTATATGCATTCAAACACAAAAGCACACTCAGAAACACATGCACAGAGAAGCAATACTCTTGAATTCTCCTTCTGTCGCACTCACACACACACACTCATAACGCACGTGCCATTAATACGCTCACACACAAACACTGAGAGGCAGGTTTTGGACCTCTGAGGATCAATTTATGATGTGCCACTGGGATGGGGCAGGTTAATTAGCTTGTTATTTTCGAATCTCTTCACTGAGTATTTGTTTATATTTATGTGTAATGGAGCTGAACCCAGTGCCCTTGTGAAACCAGTCTCACAGACCCCTTCACCTCAGTCAAAAACCACCAGTACCAGGAAGATGCAGGCTGAATGCACAGCTTACTGTATGTTTGTCGAACGTAACCAAGCTGTCTGCTGCTGGTTTAGAAAAGGGTGCCAGACAACTATATAAAAACACATGCTTCTCAATTTCTGCCTTTGAATATCTGAGGGTAGACACGTTCATTTGAAAAGATAATATTTACAGCAGCCAGTTAGCTGCAGAAGCTAGAAAACCATGTCAGTGCACACGCTTTCATACAGATCCTCACGGTGCAAAGGAACGTTCACCGCTCACAGCAGCGTGCAGCACACTGGCCAGAATGGGACCATTCACTTTGGGCCAGGACCTCTTAGACCTGCTAACGACCACCATCCGATCATCACTGTCAGCCAGACAAAATGATATTCACCATACATAAATCATCCAACCACAAAGCCGCCATGTGAGCAGACGGGGCGAATTGAATAAAGCGTGTTCCGGTAAAGAAGGTTTTTGATCCCATGATTGATTTAACCTCACGTTACTATACAATATCAATATTCTAATGTCAGGAATCAATATGTTTTGTTACTGCAGCATTAGATCAATAAACACTCAATTATTTATATTTGACCAAAATGCAAACTAACACCATGTCCTAACCAAACATGGTTAAATGTATCTTTTCCATTTTAAACAGAGGTTCTGTCATAACCAGCCGTGACAGAAATAAGCGACGAGCGACAGGGCATTCTTTTTTAAAATGGTTTCTATTTCTGCAACATCGTGCCGGTTACCCAGTCAACAAATGGGTCTAAAATCATTCATTTAACAGTAGAGTAATGCTGGAATCTCACTAGCGGTTTCAAAATAACTTTATTTTGGCGGAAGGTGTCACACACCTACTAAATGTTGTGCTTGAGGTCTCACTCTCTTCAGCTGGAGCTCTGTCACAGACACACACTTATTCTGATGGCAGACACAGCAGATCGCAGTGACTTTCTCTCTGCTTCCTCGTCACGTGGAAATCACGCGAAATAACAACAGGAGTACTGTTTGAACATTTAAATGGTAACAGACTGAATTTGGATGTGATTCATAAAGTAACTTTGCCCTGTATAGGTGTTTGATTGCATATTTTCCCCCTCAGGCTTGCCGTAGAAAGCGTATATCCATAAGCAGCTTCAGTGAAAAAATGAGTTTAGACATCTGGATTTTATTGAAATTATACAATTTTATTGTATGAATTTCATGGTGTTACTTCACGTCTAGTGTGGAGGGACAGATTGCTTAATGCTGGAATCTTACTGCGTCACGTCTGGTTAGGCTGAGGTGTAAGAGTGAGCTCAGGACACATCCACAACAATCAGTTTTTATTTGAAAGCTCAGTTTTCCATTTCCTATCATCATCGTTTCAAAGGTATGCGGTAATGGAGAGCATTTCAAAACATTCACTAGATGGATGTCTTTAGACAATTGTGTCACGTTTCACTATGTTTTCAGCATCTCTCATGGGAGCGCTACATTTTTTGATGCTGTGTCATGTTAAAAAATTTTAAATGCGTCTCGAGACACCTGCGTTCTGCTCTATTCATTGTGGTGTGTTTTGCTTTATTAGCGTGAAAACGTGTCTATCTGAACAGTTACTGGAAGAAATGCTTTAGCCAATAATTATATGAATGCAACACATACTCCAGAAAATAAATAAATGCTTGTCTCAAAGGCACCAGAATTGAACGCTTTCATGTTCGTGTTTTGCACACACACACCAAAAATCTCCTATGGTAGCATGCCCCCGGACCCCCCTTGATATAAGGTTTATTAGGCAGATTTCTTTGTGTACCCTCAGATTAAATCCTGCTTGCGCCCCTGATAATGGCAGCACAGCAGTTAACATCTTAACAATTGCACAGCAATAACACTTAATTTTTAATTGATAATTTTGTGAAGAAAACACCTGAGATCCATAAAGGTGTTTATTAAACAGGTGATACAAAGGCAAAGATGTCACAATATCTTATATCAGAGATAAGAGAAATCATGTTAGATTAAATGCAAAGGCAAAAATGTAGCAATATGAAATACATTATGAAGACAATACACGTAAGAGAATTTAAGGTTAAAGGGTATGTAAGGCAGTAATACAGCAATATAATTTACACATTAAGAGAACCCATATAAGAAAATTAGTCTCAGTTTTTAAGGCATTTGATGCAAATGAAATGCACATTCTCATTGCTGGTTCAGGATTTCTTACTCAAGTTCCATCAGCGTTTAATGTCGGTGGTCAAAGCTGCTTTCTGTGCTTTAGTGCCACCTGTTGCACTGGTTTTGGTAACTGCAACGGCTCCTGACATGTGATCCAAGGTTCGTATTTTATTGATCAGAGCATTTTATCACCCTGCGAATAAATGTTTTTATTTTTAATTTGTTTATATTTTTTCCATGTAAGTAAATGTGTCAGGTTTCTCTTCAAGAACAGAAGTTGCTCAGCTTTCTGGCAGGAGAGACGGTTCCTCTTCTCATCAAGAACATGAGATACTGCACTGAATAGTCTCTCTCTCTCTCTCTCTGTGCTGGTGCTTGGGGCAGATAAATACCTGCGTGCAGTCTGCGCAAGCAATGGAAAGCAATCTTTGCTTATGTACATGTAGTCAAGAGCATTGTCGTGTTCGCGTGATATGAGCGTGAAACGATCGTCTGTGATCCGCAACTGCTTTCGGGTCCTTGAATAACATATAACGTGCGAGTAAGGGCACCCGGTGGACTTTCTGTTGCCCCCCTAGGGAGTTAGTGCCCTTTGCAGACTGCATAGTGTGCGTATAGGGAGCGGAGGTACTGCTTTGAAGTATTTCCACACCGCTGACATCGGCCTTTGCTTGGTAGCGCCGTGATAATGGCTAGATCGATCGAGAGTGAAACCTGAGCACTGAGGTTTGGGGAGGCATATATTTTCGGCTCATATTTTCTGCCTTTTTTCGCTTTCGGCCAAAACTAAAAAACTTTAATTTTCGGCCAAATCTTTCCGGTGGTCGAAATTTCGGTGCATTGTTTAAATTCTAATGTCGATTGTGGTGAGAAACTGTGACACTGATTTGCCTTTAGTGTGCAAATGCCTTTATCATTTTGTACTGGGCCTGTCAAAAGGCCCTGACAAAGAAAATGGCAATTAATTATAGCAACTTCACATCTAAATACATATTAGCCACATGGGGTGAGCCAACTGTATGATGGGTAACATTCCAGGGAACAAAAATGCTCTCATAAGTTGAGATGAGACATAGTGGCTCCAATACATATGGGTGGCAGGACACATACACACTTATGAAGGTGTGCATAACTGACACCAGGCAGCAGCTCACAAGCCACAGACAGCCAATATTCCATGTCTGTCCTATACGTCCCACAGTGCAACCTCATAAAAGAGTAAAAAAAAAAAAAAAAAAGAGTCTGGAAAGAAGACAGCTTCAGGTTAACAGCTTCAGGAACATTTTCTCCCTCCTCAGATACATGAAATTTAATCCTACTTCAAATGTCTTGTACTTGGGCTATGAATCCAAGCAGACGCTTTAAAAGCTTCACATTCCCGGCTTTAATAGTTTTGGATACACAGGAACTAAAAAAGCCACGATTGGTTTCTCTAAATCTCAGTAGCTCTATGATACAGAAACATCCATCAATGCCTTTCAACGTGTTGGTTTTCTTGAGAATTTCCCAGATGCAGAGAGAGCATACTGGAAAAGAAATGGGAAGAATGTGTAAATATATTTCTTGAGAGTCCCCTGACAGGAACATTAAAACTCAACACTTCCCCTGAAAGGATTTCAATGTGGCATTCAGATTTAAATGCTGAGTAGTGGTGTAGTCAGGGCTCAACAATAAGGATGGATAAGAACCAGTGTAAGATACTTCCATGCAAACTAATGGAATTGTATCTTTTTATTGGTTTTGTTGTTGTGGGGCCAGTAAAAATGTTGCTTGGGCAAATACAAATCTGAACAACTAGTTCAGCCAAATAGCAGAAACAAATGTACTGTAGAAATGTACAGATGTACTTATGTTACTATTCTAATAGGAACTTCTCTAATTTGATCACTGACGGTCACAAAGTGGCAGTGTTGTTGGTCATAGCGCACATTCAACTTCTGGATGTGCTGCACAGCTGCCGGAGATCTGGAAATCTGATCACAAATGCTAAATATTGCAGGTACAAAAAGATGTCATTCTAATTTGGCAGTTTTTTTGGCAGCTAAAAATTAACTTTAAAGTGTTTGTATTCCAGTCAGCCACTGATGACGGCATCAAGGTCTATGATGATACCGTAATGTGTTTCATCAGGAAGTGCATACATGATGTAGTGGCGACAAAACAATATGGATCTACCCTAATCAGAAACTGTGGATTAATAGCGATGTTATTCCTCCGCTTTTAATTCCTGGAATGCGGCGAAGCATGAACAAGCCAGTTATGCCCTCCGCAAAACTATCAGAGCAGCCAAACGCCAGTACAAGGACAAGAATGAAGGACAGTTCAACACAGAGAAAGAAGCATGTTGCAGGGAATTAATATCATCATGGTCTTCTTTTGCTCTGACCCCCATCATCAGCAAATGCTTTGAGAGATTAAACTGAGATTACATCTGCTCTGTGCTGCCTGCCTCACTGGACTCACTGCAGTTTGCATACTGCAAAAACCACTCCACTGATGATGCCATTGCATCCACACTACACACTGCTCTCTCCCATCTGGAAAAAAGGAACACATATGTGAGAATGCGGTTTGTAGACTACAGATCAGCATTCAACACCATAGTGCCCTCCAAGCTTGATGTGAAACTCCGGGCTCTGGGCTTAAACAGCTCGCTGTGCAGCTGGATCCTGGACTTCCTGTCAAGCAGACACCAGGTGATTCGAATGGGCAACAACATCTCCTCATCACTGACCCGCAACACTGGAGCCCCGCAGGGCTGTGTTCTCAGCCCCCTACTGTATTCACTGTACACACATGACTGTGTGGCAACACATAGCTCCAATGCCATCATTAAGTTTGCTTATGATACGACAGTGGTAGGTCTGATCACTGACAATGATGAAAGAGCCTACAGAGAGGAGGTGCACACTCTGACATGCTGGTGTCAGGACACAACCTCTCCCTCAACATCAGCAAGACCAAGGAGCTTGTGGTGGACTTCAGGAGATAAGACAGAGAACACAGTTCTCAGTGTAGTTTTATTGTATCCAGTCTTCTTATTTTGTATATACTGTATATTGTATATTATTAGGTGTATATTGTAGTGTGTAACAAGATGAGTAAACTGTGTTATGTGTAAATCAGATGTTTATTGTAATTGTCATACTGCTAAGTTGCTTGGAACCACACCCAAGACTTTCACCCATTGATGCACTTGTGTATATTGTTGAGTGACAATAAAGGAATTTGATTTGATTTGAAAAGAATATTTCAGCTCTGTTGGCCCATTCAATTCAAGTGAATGATAGTTGATAAAAGTAATCCATTCAAATCCAATGGTTTAATGAAGTCTTCTGAGGTGATCCAGTTGGTTTTGGGTGAAAACAGACCAAAATAAAAACCCTTTTTCACTGTACATCTTGCCATAATTTGTAATCTCTAAACACAATCATAATTTCAACCCAGTTACACTTCCTGGTGCTTAATGCATTTGTACAACACTAGATGGTGCTATAGGAAGTGTAATCGAGCTTGAAATCATGATCGCCAATGAGATTAATAGTGAAATATAAATAATATTTTGGTCTATTCATGCCTACAATAAAACCAACCGGATCACTTCAAAAGATACAGATTTAATTATTGGAGTCGTATGGATTACCTTTTATGTTGCCTTTAGTCCCCCGATGCCGATCTTTAAATATTAAATATCTGCCGATACCGAGTCCCGATCCGATACTTGTATTTGCCTAGATAATACAGCTGCTTTTTGTTTGTTTACAAAAATAACTAATTAAACAAAGTAACTAAAAGATATCTTCAGCTTAATGCATTTAACTTAGTACAGCTAGCATTTTTATAAAACTCACATATAAAATCAACTTCTACTTAGAATGGTGTAATAGCTTATTATAACTTTAATCTTCAGGTACAAAAATAAATAAAATCAAAAGTTCTGTATGGATGAAAAGAAATCTTACATACACTTACAAATGGTGTAAACAGCTTGACTTGAACAGTCACAACAAAAATGTATTCCATAAAAACTAATTCAAAATTTCACAATTCCACTTAAAAGTGGCGTAAACAGTTACACTTGAACAGGCCCAAGTTCAACAATAATGAAACAATTATTAATAGTTCTGTTGTCAATATAAAAATGCCATTGTGAAATACTGACAACCATTAAAAACCATGAGAGCATCACACACTGCAGAGATTCATTCAAAAATAAGAAAAAATAACAAGCTCTAAAACTGCTCCAGTGAGAAATCATTAATATCTATGGTCTGTTTACTGTCTTTGAGTTTTGCTGTAACACAAATCACTAATTATTGAGCAAATGCATGTAGATGCAGTGTTGTTATTGAAGGTTAAACAGTTATATTTATCATTAGTGGTATTGTGACCAACATTAATCTGATTTAAATTATTAAAGAGTGACTGATGATGAGATATTGAGTACACCTGAAGTGTGCACATCTTTGATTGACACAGAGAGCGCTCATGTTAAAGAGAGTAAAGCTAAAAGCGCACATGATCGCTCAAACAGTCTCTATCACTCAACACAATGTCTGATTGTCACAACTCACGTCATGTATTTGCATGTTTATTTGTGGTTTCATTTGTTTTTAAACCTGTTAGCAGCCTCTATATCCTCTTCTTGTTCACTGTGCAATGAGTCCGAATAACTACCGTAACGACTCTAGAAAATGGGCAAATTAATATTCATACACATGTAATTCTTACACATTTTTAAAAACAAACCTGCATATTCATCTCAATTACATCATGTCTGAAAGTCTAAATTTGTGAATGCTTAGAATTGCCAACAAATCACCCTCCATACGCCATTCTGTCATGCTTCAAGGGCTGAGAATGCAACTCATTCATTAGAGCAGTGTATGTGTGATTGCCTGCATGCTGCAAAAAAGATCGGCTCTAAATCTAGGCATGATCGGCCGATTGTCGATCACGGATTTAAGACGAATATCGGCCAATTTTGATTGCCGGCCGATCAATCGGGAGATCTCTATTTTTCCCAAAAAATCTGCTTGGAAAATGTAAAATATGTCTACAGATTCCGTCTGGGCCTGTGAAGGTTATAAAAGCTATGAATTTGGGTTGGAAACTGAAGGGTTTTAGATCATTCACAATGTTTAGGCTGAATAACACATTGGACATGTTCAACATTTAACACTAGATTAAAAATGTACTTTCCGGATCAACATAGTGTCCACACAAGTCAGACCACTGTTTTGTGCACTTCCTGTGCTGTTGAGCGAAGACACCTCAAGATTCTTCAAAACATGCAGGGTAAATTACTTTATTCACACATTTCTAAACCATTTAATCATTTTTGAAACTTAAGGATTACCTAACCCAAAAATTAAAATTATTTTATTATTTACTTTCTCTCATGCCATCCCAGATGTGTATGATTTTCGTCCAGATCACAAACAAATATTGTCACAGAGTATTTCAGCTCTGTAAGGCCATACAATGCAAGTGTTAGAACTTTGAAGCTCCAAAAAGCAGTTAAAAACAGCATAAAATTAATCCATATGACTCCAGTTGTTAAATCCATGTCTTCTAATGTGATATAATCAGTGTGGGTGAGAAACCTGATACATATTTAAGTCCTTTATTACTATAATTCTACACTTTCATGTTTACATATGAAAGCATGTTTAGTTTCCCTTTCAAACCTGAAAGTAAAAGTGGAGATTTGTAATAAAAAATGACTTAAATATTGATCTGTTTATTGTATCTGAAGATATGGATTTAACCACTAGAGTCTTATGGCCATTTTTGGGGGAAATGCACTTTTAAAGAAGATGATTTATAAAATCAACAACAACAACAAAAAAAGCTTTTGACTTCCATGGCAGAAATAAAGTCATACAGGTTTGGAACAAGAGAGTAAATAATTACATAATTTTTGTGTGAACTATTCTTTTATGTAGGTGTGTATTTTGAAACAGATTTTAATAAATTGTTCTTTAAATTAGCAACTTTTTTCTATTTCTGCATTTCAGGGCTGAAGATTCACCAGTTGCCCTGTTAACACCGGTCAGAGAACTCACAGATCCTGAAATTCACTACAATCTGGTCAGAAATGTAATTGTTCTTGAAAGTGAACTCAACACCCACCTGCCCGGGCTTTTCAGATTTCTTTTTATGTTTGGACTGATTTATGCATTGGATCTGAGTTACCCAAAAGAGTTTTAAAGACAGGTGGCATTACAAGGTTTTAACGTTGAAGGATGTGCGACACTAATGCAGCAGTAAACAATTTATCCTGTTGCTGTCAAATGTGTTTTTTTTTTTTGTTTTGTGCCTCATGTTTTGTCAATAACTGTACCTTGTCTTTTTATATTAAATATATTTACATGCAGTTTAAGTTGCAAAATGTTCACATTTAAGGAAACTTTAAGTAATACTACTAGCACATTTCAAGTCACATAAAATTATATAGTTTAACTATTAAGTTAAGTTAATACAAAGCATATTCATGATTTCAAAAACATAGATTTTTAAGTTGTATAAATATGTTAATTAAGTTTGCAGAACTTAAAATTTTGAGTTGTGGTTAATTAAAATAAACATTAGTAATTGCATATTTTGCTTGGACCAAAATCATTTATTTTAATTCATAGTTTCTGAGAAAAACAAGTTATGCATACTTGAGACTTAAGTTTTGAAACTTGTAAAAGTAAAGGCAATCAGTTGCCTCAAATTTTTTAAGTTAGTAGAAATTATACAGGTTTACAGTGTTTTTAAACCCTCCAAAAATTGGCCCCATTTACTTCCATTGTAAGTGTCTCACAAAAAGAAAAGTAAGGACGAGTCAAAATAATTTCATTTTTGGAATTGGATTTTGGACCCAACAGTTCATTTAATGTCTAACGATGCGCCTAAAAATATAAATATTTGTCTAAATGTGTATGAATTGTGAGATGTTCGAGATAATATGTTAATTCTCTGTATCGCTGAACCTGAAACTGCAAATGGGTGTAACAATGTTGCACATTTGCTACAATAACAGTACAACCAGAAAAACAACAGTTTAACACAAGAACAGCATTGAGACATCATCTCACAAATGCTTATCATTAGTCATTTGCATTGCTTAACATAAACCAATCCCTAAAAGAGATAATCATACATACTGTACTAATGAATATCACGGAGCAGTTTTGAAGATAGTATTGTATATCTCTCATGTTTTTAAAAGTGTGGTCATAGAAAATTTTATAAATAAATAAAAAATGAATCTAATCAATATCGGTTGATTACAGAGTATATCGGTTAGCTGCATAGGTCATAAATTAATTGGTGCACACGTAATAGCAACATAAAAAGCAATTACTGAACTGAACCAAAGCTATGACCACAGAACCGTGAGAAATTTGAAGTGTTACACCCCTACTTACTATGGGCAAGACACAACCTGCTATAGGGATGGAGATCTGAAGATTAACTGGGATCAATAGTAGGAGGCCTCAGAGAGTCTACAATGGCTCCTATGTTTTCTGAAAAATGTTTTATAGGTGCAAGGATGCATAGACGGTAAAACTCATACAATTTCCCAAGTAGCATATTGAGGTAATGGGCGAGAGAGGAGAGTTTTCCACTAGGAGCACAAACATGAAGAAACAAGCTAAAATGTTCCATCTGAGAATCATGTTTGCTGCTGTACACAAATAAGTCAAGTCAAGTCAATAAATAATAACATTTATTTTATCAGCAATAAACTTGACATTATACGATGGTGCTTTGATTTTGTGCTTTGCCCATATTTCCCAGCTTCATTGTACTTTACATCTTAAAGCAAAACCTTTTTAGTGAGTACAAAAAAACTGTATGTGAATAATGTTCAGCCTATATACTGTGTATGTGTGTGTATAAGAGAGAACACCTGTGCTCCTGTATAAACTGGGTTATGTAATGAAAAAGCATAACAAAACCAGGCCAGGGATTGTTTTTAATATAAGGATGAGATGGCAACCTCTGAATCTGTATCTCCTCTACTGACATTAATTCCTACAGAACAGCCAGGCTCTAAGATCCATTTATCAAAGCCATTTTAGGATCATTTGAGTGTGGTATGTCAGTGCATTTTATTAAAGATTTCAATAAGGTTCAGTTCAGATCAAGGTTCAGTTGCTTCCTAAGTGGTGCATCGATAAAGAAATTTGAGGCCGATATAGCCTATATTCTAACACTGTGATTTGCTATTATCAATCTGATTACCAATATTTATTTTTCATGAGTCCCTTTCACCATGTTTTAACAATAACATACTAAAAGCATTATGCTTCAGCAAATAAACCACACTGTAAAATTACACACAAAAATGTCATCTTTGAAATGTAATACAATAATACAACTTTTTATATATATTTCTAAATTGACTTTTTATTGTATTTTACTAAAAATACAGCATTCAATTTTAGTCTACTCCTGTTGCGTTAATGGTGTTAATGGTGGTTTAAAGCGGTTGAGTTTCTAACCAATCCCAGAGTGTTTGTTGAGTAATGAAATGGCAATGGCCAATCAGAGAAGCAGTGAGTCTACAGTACAGTCCTATCAGTAATGACAACCAATACTTATGAGCAAGTTTTGAATAGTCTGATGTCCAGATAGCACACAATAATTAGTGCTAAAGAAACATCACCTGGTACTCGAAAAGAAGATGTAGAACAAAGGCGACCAATTTTGAATTATTTTCAATTTGATAAATGTCACGCCCTTTTATTTATCGTAGATAAACAAACCACAAGTGAGCAACACGACAAAACTAAAATGATCCCTGGTCATTATAATCAAGTTACAGACAGGGTCTAAATAACTTGTTTACTGTGTTGTTTAAACAGCTATATTTATTATGTCAGCATCAATGAGCTCACGCTCAACTGCAGGACTACAGATTTTGTCATTATAATGGGAGAGTTTGAATATTGTTGCATTGCTCAATTTTTGTGTACAACTTTTATTATTTATAACTATTATTTATTTATTAAACAGCTATAAAGTGGCTTGTTTTGAAGTCAGCTTGTTTTGGATGATTTGGACATAGAAAAAATCTTGAACGTCATATTTCATGGACCATCTAATTTGTTATAACTATGCTCAAATAAATGCCTATTTGACCCACAACTGCTGTTGGAAGATTTAAATTTTAAGGAATCACACAAACAGGCTGTTCATACTTTCCAAATTGCAACCAATATATGATACATTTAGACAAAAATATGATTTAACAATGATTTTATGTGAACAAGATCACAATACAGGATTTTAAATGCAGTAAGGAAGTTCAGTCTAAATTGGCTGTTCAGGTTGACTATTGCATATGTCAAATATTATTATTTTCTGCATGTGGACCAATAATTTAAGCAGTAAAGACACATATTGCACGTCTGATGGTAGTTTTTGATTTTTTATGCCACATTTTTCAGGCTTTGGAAGTGTGTTAAATGTGTGAGGATGTGAATACATATTGACTGAAGTTAAAACTGGTTTTGTCAATAGTTCAGAAAGAACCTACATACATTTCTTAACTGTAAACCATAGATATACCTTTATAATGACTTTAGTGCCATTTACAAACATTATTACAGTTTGCCCATAACCACCTGCTAATCGTCATTACTAATCGTGATTACAAAATCAAGGGCAATAATTGAAAATTATGGTTTTTGTCATAATCGCGCAGCCCTATGGTACTGTCACTTTAAGAGTTCAACAAGCGTCACACAGTCACAGACTCACAGTCCCTGCATTCCAAACGGGATCAATCACCCCCCGAAGAGCACATTGAAGGAAGAACAATCATTATAGTCATGCTGTAAGATCGTTTCAAACATAATTTACAATAAAAATTACTTAAAAAGACCCTTATTTTTGAGCCCCACACCTGTTAGCCCTCCAAAGGGATGATCACTTCTGAATGGAACGCTCCCCAGTGTTCCAGTTCATTACTGAGAGAGAAGTCTCTCTCTCTGTCTCATATATATATATATATATATATATATATATATATATATATATATATATATATATATATATATGTATGTATCACATCTTTGTTGTGTGATTAGTATTAAAATGTATTGTTTACTTTTTATCTGACTGTACTGAATTTAAAGGATACTAAAAGACACGCTATTCATTAAAAGTCAAGAGTGGGATCTCATCTTTGATGGACACATAAAATTTTTTCCTCAATATGGTTCATAATTTATTGTTCGCAATATATAGAAATTCTATACATCAGCCCATTCCTAATGTTTTTTATATTGTTTTTATTTGACTTATTGCTTTTAATTTGTTCTTTTATTCTTTATTTTATTACTGACTGTAAACTTTCATTATTACTTATTACTTATTAGTAATTATAAGCAAGTGTTAACTTAATTGAGAAAAAAGGGTACAGGCTGTTGTTTTAATTTACTTGTAGTTTTGTAATATTTGAATTAAATATTACAATATTTATCTGTTCACATAAAAGGAATGTATACTGTGGTATCAAAATTAGCATAGAGAATTTTGGAATTTCAATTGTTATAGTATCGACTACCCAAATGTTGGTATTGTGACAAACAGTAATATCGTCACTTAACATGTCTCTGTCCAATCAAATCCTGCTGGATAAAATAAAGTCCCGCCCAACATTAATTTCCACTGAATGTTTCCCTCCGAAATATTTCAAATTACAAAATGCAGTGGTTATGATGATCTCCTTCTTACTATACATTGTTTTTGTAAATGACACTTTCGCATAAAAGGCAGGTCACTAAAGTAGCATGAAATCAAATTACAATCCAGCATTGAGGCAAGAAACCTGGACAACTACTACTGCACCATGCTACATACAGGACAACACTGTTTTCCTTCAAGTAGATTTGTTCTGTGTTTGCTAAGTGTCCAGCTAAGGAACACAGGATTTGGAGGGAGGGAGGGAATTGTTATTGCACTGATGCACTAAGTAATCAGCATGGAGGGAGTGTGCCTAAAAAGAGCGTGGAGACGTGCAGAGTCATTGTTTTTGTGTAAATAACAGTCTGCCAGCTGTTTCAGTCTTGCTCCGTTTTATGTGTCAGCCGCTCCAAAAAAAAAATACGGCATAACGCAAATCTGCAAGTATTTATCGCGCATTTTTAATTTAATCTTTTCTGGCTAACAGTGATGCGCATGTTCTCCTCTTTGAGAAAAACCTTCTGTAAACAGTAGCTCTATTAGAGAAATTTTTTTTATTTTATAAATGTCTTTACACCCTTCCGCAGTGCTTATCCAGCAAAAAAAAAAAGGCAGCCTCGAATCACGCAAGCCTGTAGAAAAATCTAAATCACCTTACGTTTCAGTCAGTGTTGCCAACTTAGTGACTTTATGACCGCCTTAGCAAGTAAAAGAGCCATCTAGTCTTTTGTAGTCTGCTTTTAGCAATATTCTTCCACATCTGGTGACACAAAAAACATCAGCTCTATCGTGAATGATGTCTCATCGGTGTTCTAGCGCCCCTCCGTGTTTTAAGTAATATGACTGACCTGCATGCCATCAGGAGTTGGATTTATGTGCAGCCGGATGTTATAAATATCGAATGACTGACGAGCTTGCTGTTGGTATTTGTTGCGACAATCTCAAACTCCATTCATGTGCATGCTCTCCGTTTAGAAAAGAAAAGTCAGTCTACAGCAATAGAGAGCAAGAGAGAGAGAATGGAATGAATATGAACCCCTGATCTATAATAAAGTTTAGAGATAAGTGATGTTAACAGATGAGGTGTCACTGTCAAAAATAAATTGTGACACAGCAACACTGGCACAAGTAATACACACTGATGGTTCAGCATCAAACAACAGATATATAAAAATAAAAAAAAAGATATATTACATATTATCTCCAAAACAGCTCCACGTGAGGCATTATAAGGCATATAGATCCATGTTTAAAAATAAATAATACAAAAATCATCCCCAACACTACACCTCTGCCTACCCCTGAATGTCATTGCTAGGATAATTTTGGACTTTGTCACTGTACAATAATGCAGTTTGATAAAAAAAAAATGAATAGAAATCCCCCACTGTCTGAATGTTTGACAAGTTCAATTAAAGATAGCTAAATGATTAGAAGTTAAATACTAATTGTTAAATCAATAGTTCAATAATAAATAAAAAAAAACATGGTTTTACACCTTTAGAGAATTGCCATAGCTCTTCATGGCAATTCATTTACATACGTAAATTTGAAGTTTTAAGTAATATATGGCGTCATCTAGTGATTTAGCTACTTTTAGCGACATTTCTGCGAGCCTTTGGCGACTTCCCATGAGAAATAGTTGGCAACACTGGTCTAAGTTTACAGTAATGTGATTTCATGCAGGAGTTACCCAGTGCTTTAGGCTCTTTCTCTTAACAACACATTTATTGTTCTTTATGAAGGTGTAAAATCCACAATGAGCATATATAAGACTGAGAATCAAGCATTACATTGATGGAGAGAGAAACGACAGAATCTTAGATACTGCTGCAGAGAAGAGCAACACGTTATAATTATAGCCTATGTGCATTCATTTAAACTTCGTTCAGCTGTCTTATATTAAAACTCTTTTATCACTTATTTGATATTTACATTTATGCATTTGGCAGACGCTTTTATCCAAAGCGACTTACAGTGCAATTATTACAGGGACAATCCCCCCGGAACAACCTGGAGTTAAGTGCCTTGCTCAAGGACACAATGGTGGTAGCCGTGGGGTTAGAACCTGTGACCTTCTGATTAACAGCCCTGTGCTTTAGCCACTACGCCACCACCACTCTTAATGATATAGAGGCAATTTAATAGAACTTCTTCCAAAAATAAAAATTATGTAACACTCTGGGTGAGTCTTTCGAAAGTATGACTTTCTTCCGTGGAACACAAAAGATGTTATTTATAGCAGAATGTCCATGCTGCTCAATACAACGAAAGTGAATGGTGACCACTTTTAGGGCCTCTGCTTTTCTCCTTATACATACTTCCCCTGTGAGATATTATTAGCAATCATGGAATAAGTTTCCACTGTTATGCCAATGATACCCAACTTTATATTTCCTCTAAACCCCAAACAAATTCACAATTCTCCAAATTGGCAGAGTGTATAAATGAAATCAAAGATTGGATGGCCAGAAATGTCCTACAACTCAATTCTGACAAAACAGAGGTACTAATTATTGGACCAAAAGCCTCTCAAAATAAGCCGCTAAAATACAGTACAAGTTGACTTTCGATGGATGTACTGTTACATCATCTTCAACAGCGAAGAACTTAGGTGTTATATATGATACCAAGTCCTTTGAAAATCAAATTACCAATGTTTGTAGAACAGCATTCTTCAACTTAAGAAATATTGCTAAATTACGACACATGCTCTCTGTTGCTGATGCCGAAAAACTAATTAATGCATTCATGACCTCAAAACTAGATTATTGTAATGGATTATTGGGAAGATGTCAAGTTCAATAAATAAACTTCAATTGGTTCAAAATGCAGCAGCCAGAGTGCTGACGAGAACCAAGAAATATGATCATATTAGCCCATTTCTATCATCGTTACTTTGACTACCAGTTAAATTTTGTGACGTGCTATATCACAACACGTTCATTACAATCACAAAATTCTGGCCTGTTAATAGCTCCTAGAATTTCAAAATCCACAAAAGACTCATCTATTTAGCCAAGCATACACCTAATTTATCCCTCAACTCACAATTAGGTAGCTTTAGTTAGGTCTGCCGGAACCAGAAATATTCATCACAATCTATAACTCTGCATAAAATAGAATGGCATCTACACTAATATTATTCTATTTGTTTCCATGTCTCAACCTTGGGATTCATATCGGAAAATCTGTATCAATACCCAGCCATATCCCCATCCACTTGAAATTGTATAATTGTATGGAAGAGAGCAGCGTGAACATTCTTCAAAACTACTCCTTTTGTGTTCCAGTGTTGAAAGAAAGTAATATGGTTAGGGATGACATGAAGGTAAATATTAACTATTCCTAAAAGTCCTTGTAGTGTTACAGGCTGAAGTCACGTCACATGACAGGGGCCTGTCTCTCACTCAACTCTGAGGTCAGCTTTTTGTCAAAGACAAGAACAAAACTGAAAGACCACCAGCAGAGGAGCAGCACCAACAAAAAGCATTTTAAGGAGACAATGGACCTGCAAAAATAACAGCAAGGATGTTTTAAAATGTTAACATGTTAGTGTTGAAAACAGGGAAGTAGAGCGAAAGAACTGAAGCTCATCTGCAACCCAGTTGGGGCAGTCAGCTGACTTATAACACAATCTGCCCTTGGCAGAGAAAAGTTTCTCCACTCGAAGTGACATTCATCTGAAATACAGGGCAATTCACCTGTGCGCAGAGAGTAACAGGCCTTCAAAAACAATATACCTCTCGAAATACTAGTAAAAGAATATCAAACTCTGTGTCCATGGGTGTCATGAGACGTTAATGCTTAATGCTTCAGGATCATATCAGCCAGTAGGAGACAACTGAATTGTAAACATCAGACTGTGGAAAGTACCAAATATCTTCATTTTCAATCACAGACCATACCAGAAGTATGAGATGACACATCAAGTGCCACAACAGCACACTCACTACGAAGGACAGCTTCCAACGTGAGACAACAGCTACATTTTTATGAAACTGTATCCTGCTCAGTCTAAAAAAGCAGCCATGAAGTAAAAATGCATGGAAAATCATTTTTCTTGATCAAGTGATCAAAATCATCTTATTGCAAGAAAGTCTACTGTAATTAGACAACTATTGTTTTCTTCTCAAGAAGGGTGCTTGTAAAAAGACTATAAAATAGTTTATAATAAGGGCAGAACTACCCTTAACTCTTTCCCCGCCAAACACAGAATTTTCTGTGTTTTATGAAAAAACGCTTCCCCGCCAAACACGGAATTTTCCGGGTTTCCGTGTTTTAGGTGTTATACGGTAAGGAAGACCCCTCCACATGTTTTGAAAGAGTACGCAACTCTTTGATCAAAGAAACAGACTGCGATCGTCTCAAACATGAAGAAATGGAGTATGAGAAGCTCAAAATATCAGACATAAACATGCCTTTTTATCAGCTTTTTGTCTGAAATGTTGTTTTTTGACAAAACCGACCTCTGTTCAAGTCACAATAAAAAAAGAACAAATGAAGATAAAATAAAATCTTTTTTTTTGCCTAAAAGCAGAGGCTCAGATCTTTATTGTGATATATAGCATCTTCATATATTCATGGAAGAAAATATTCTGCGGGCCATTAAAATTTAGCGAAAATCGTCAAAAACCCTGGCGGTGGCTGGCAACTTTTTTTTCAAAAACGCTGGCGGGGAAAGAGATAACAGCATGATAATTAGCAGAATTACATATCTAACTGAATCTAGCACAGCGACATATGGCACCAATTGGTTTTCAAACAATCTGATCTGAGTTTTACTTTCACCTTGAGTGTTCAAGCAATCAACAAAATATATCTATAACTGATTTTACATTTAGAAAACATTTTTGTTTTTCATGTAGGTATGACAGTTATTGGAAAAAATGCAATAACGTAATTCAGAAACACAGCTAGTATTGTATGGCTTGCGGTTTCCCCATATTAAAAAGTATTTAATGTAAATACTAACAATTGGAACAATAATAAATTATCAAATCAAATCAAATCACTTTATTGTCACACTACTGTGTACACAAGTGCAACAGTAGGTGAAAGTCTTAATAATAATAGTGATGATTCAATTGACCAAAATCATTATAGGACCCTCCAGGGACCCCCAAGAGCTGTTAAGTCATCAACTATCATTTAAATGAGATAAGCATAAAAAAGACAGCATCATCTTGGAAAAGTTTAAGACAATTTGACAAATACGGTAAGATTTAAGGCCAATTAATTCACGAGTTAAAAGACTCAAAACAGCAAAGCAAATATTATCATTAAATAATATTGCAATACGGATGGTTCCAACTCTACATTCTGATGAAACGCAGTCATATCTATTAGTGTTCTCACGCTACCAAAATTTCAGTAGCCGGTACCAATACCATTGAAATTTCACACTACAATTTTCAGTACCAAAGCAAAAACAGGTTACTAAACAACACTCTTTTATTAACAAAGTTAACAAAACATTAGCAGCAGAACTAAGAACAGAAATATGCCATTGAGCAACACTTTAATTTAAATATATTATTTTTTAATTATAACAAAACTGAACAATGTATGCTTAAAGTATTTTTGAACATTTATATAAGATTTGCTTCAACTTTTGCAACTTTTACTTTAAGTTTTTATCAAGCACTAAAAAAAAAAACTAAATAAACAATCATGCAATAGAATTAATAAAAAACTATTTCCAAACTAATGTGCAAAGTGCTCTCTTATTAATAAAGCTGCATATTGCTATTTTTCTTCACGATAAGAAATGCACAGTGACATATACTATGAATAATTAAGTCGCGAGCAATCGCGTTCTAATCTAGCTGCATTGAGCGTCCGCGCTCGAGGGATGAGTGTCCCCGAGGCAGAGTCTCTCTCAACCGTGTACAGTTTCAATCTCTCCCCCTTAGATCGGGACATCCGCGCAACTCATAGAAGAGGCACCGACCACACAGAGAAATGCCAGTTTCTGAGTTTAAAATTATTAACATGATCTGCTTCTGTATTAGTTGAACTATAATAAAGCTATAACACATTAAATATAACTGCATTTGTAACTTCGGGATGTTTCCTATAAAGAGCTACGGCTCCGCTTATTCCACAATGAGAGTGCTTCTGAATGTACTTTGTTTTGTTTTTTTTATAATTCCCTAATACTTTGGGATCTACATAAGAAGAAAATGTGAAAGTTTAGAGTGCATCTGGACTGATCTGTGTAATTCTTCTCCTCCGTCAGGCGTGAACTGCAGTGCTGCTCTCGTGCATCATTAGTTTAATATGATTTCCTTTTACGTTAAATGAGATCAAACAACTATTCGACAATTCGTTGTCGATAATGCCGACTAATCGTTTCAGCCCTAATGCAAATGATAATATGCTTTTAAACTAACCTGCTTTGGTTGCTTGAATTAATCCGGGTGTCTGTCTTTCAGGTGCTTTATTAAGTTTGAAGTGTTTCCTCCTTTCGTCAGAAAATTGCGAAAGCACCGTTTACAAATAGGTTTTTGCTGATCTATGATGTTTCCCTTTTCATCAGCCTCAAATACAAAGAATTTCCAAACCTGCTCGACAAGATTCAGCTGAGACTCCGCAGCAGCAGCTACTTTGCTTGTCGCCATCTTTTGCTGGTTGTGAGAGTTCTAAAGTTCCCGACTCTGAATGGGTACCGGTATTTCTGACAACACTAATATCTATTGTACAATGTTGCACACCTGTGACCACACATCAGTTAAATTCCATATAGACTAATGTTGTGCCTAACAACACTGCTTAAAAGCAAGTTTGGACTTGGGGAGGGAGAGTGACATCTGGCATGTTTAAAAAAGACAGCCACTTACAGCCTAAACAAGTTGGGTTAGCTCTGTTCAAAATTTGCACACAAAACTTTGGAATCAACTAATTAAGACATGTTGGCACATACTGTCAGTGGAAAAGTAGTTGAGATGATGAACCTATAAATATTTTAGTGCAAAAGATATTATCAGGGAATAAGTCTCTATGCTGCTCCACTCTCCATTTTCATAGTTTTTATTCAGATTATTGCAGCTAACTGCCTCTCAGTATGACTATTACAAGGGCTTCTTACTCTGCACTTGTAATATTTGCAATATTAAGCCTGTGTTGAACAGGCTTAATATTTATCAGGGAGAATTTCATTCAATGTACTCATTGACCGATTCCCACAATGAAGGCTAAGGCAGAGACGTTTCAGTCGGCAAGAGGGTGACAAAGACACACTGTCCAAAAATAGTGTAACTGAAAGACGTGGCTGAGATCGCTTCGTCCATTGTCAAATAGTGCACCGCACGCAGCACATAGGCTTTCTGTACTCTTGACTGAGCTTATTGGGTTACGAATGCCTTTATGCTTGTAACCAACACATGGCAGGTACACTGTTCGTCCCCTCTGAAACACTGCCCTCTGTCAGCGGCTCCCGGTGCCAATTCAGCAATGCTAAGCAAGAGCCCTGTAGCTAATGATTATCCCAACATGACTAAATGGGGATTTTACAAGCAACAGCAGTCTAATTTAATAAAATACAATTATAATTTTTCTTTTTACATTTTGTGGTAAACAAGTAGAATACAAATACAATATTTGATTCATGATCAAATGTGGCATGTGTATGAGTTATGACACCTGACATATTGATGATGCTTTTTGTTTCTACTTTATAAGCACAATAAACTGCCAATCTTCACTAAGAGCCCTAATTAACTTAATTAATAATTTCTCATCCATTTATTTTACCTGCTCTAATGATAGCTCCCTATGCAAAAGCGTCGTTCAAAATCTTGTTTGAATCTTTCTACAGGTACACACTTTAGTTAACATGTTTTACTTACACTTTTACCAAAGGAATTTCCATGATCTTTAAAGTTTTTTGTGATTACTGGTTTAGAATAAAATTAAAATAAATCATTTTGATTCAGTCTAGTTTTCAATTTCCTAATGAATCAGTCTGACTGATTTGTGAACCAAATGGACTCAATGAAAATAACCAAGAATTATTCACACACAAATCGAACATCAGTCTTGGTTGCAAGCAAGTTTTACTCTACACAAGCTCTGTAAGAGAGCAATATATAGCTGATGAAAAATGATAGGGGTGGGCTATATACCAATAGACATGATAAACCGGTAGAAATTTGGCAAACGAATGGTATACATTTTGGATTATCTTCTGTATCATGGTTCGCAAAACCACCACCGCATGCAAGAAATTTGCACTTAATTCTATTCACGTAACACATAAACGGTACACATTCTGTTGGAGAAATGGAGGAGAAAGGCGGAACGGCTTTATGCAAGACAGGAAACAGGATTTTTCAGGCACTGTCTGTCCATTTTCGTGCTCAATTTCAGGCCACCGAAGCAAATTTAATTACATGAATCTTGTGTTCTGCAGGATTCCAGATTGGGCTCCACAGATACTTGCGCTACTCAACACGGTTTCTCTCTATCGCACAAATTTCAAAACTTGCGTGACCCATTTGAATTCTACTGAGTTTTACGTTTTTTTACCTTGAAGTCCTATGGAGGAAGTCAAACATCTCAAACGGCGAGAGAGCCTGACATTCTAACCAACACTGATGAGGAAAACAGCTAAAACAATGTGCCATGCATGTTTTTAAAGCTACACATGATCAGCCTTAATAAAATACAGTTTGGATGATGTTAGAAAACAAACCAACTTTGCTTTCAGATATTCAAATATTGTCTATAGAGGTGGCTTTAGCCATCTAGACATTTAAAGCCTAATTAAGTGTTTTATAATTATAATACTAGTCAACAACATCAGACTGAAATGTGAAATGTATCACTGTGGTAAGGTTGATTACCACTTTTTGAATACCTCCAATAGTTTTTCTCTATGTTTGTCAAGTTTCAAATAAAGAGAATATTATATAAAAGGAAGTAGTTTTAATTTATAAATGACTGGATTTTAAAAAAATAGGAATTACAATATGGTTATTTCATATGGAAGCCAAATTTATAGATATTTTATTTTAATTTTTTTCATGTGACTAGATTGTAATATAGATTGTTATCATGGTATTAAATTAGTGATATATTGATATAAGATTTTGGTCAAATCACCCACCCCTAAAATATTTTATTATTTATTATTCATTTATTCAGAGTGTAAAAAAAACGATGTACATTACATTCACTTTCACAATAAAAATGGACGTTTTCCAAGACATTTCTTTTTTAGTATATATTTTCCATGACTATTCCAGGCCAAAAAACACCATTTATTTATTTTATTTTTTTATTTAGAAATTCAAACTTAATTTTAAGCTTAAAAATTCCCTGATATTTCAAGGTTTACCATGAATGTGGAAGCCCTGTATCATCTATATCTATGTGAATAATTCAATTGAAACAATGCAATCCAAACCTATGAATACAGCTCGACCTTCTGCCAAAATTAAAGCGGCTCACTATTATCCATTTCACCAAATATACCAGGATCATCAAAGGTACATCAAATAAAGCAAACATCTCACATATACATTTGAATTTTTTAGGCCTGTGCATCTTTCTGGTCCACACAGGCAGGCAGGGCTGCCTCATCAAACATTGCAAAACAATACTAGGAGTTGTGTCCGAGTTGCTGATGGGTGCCGACTTGCTCAGAGCTTTCTGAGGAATTGTTGTTAATGCTGTTCCAATCATACATATGGAGAGGCCAAATGTTAAGGGATGATGCATGAGTGGGATTCATGAATAAGTATCACACTAACAAAGTTCAGCAGTTGCGTAGGGAAACGCCCTGCTAACACCAGAGGCATTGTGCTCGAAATGCCAAATGCAAAGATGCAGATGGATCATGACGAATGGACAGTGATAATTATGAAAAATTAACAAGAACTAATAGGATGTAAAATGTTGTAGCCATGAAAATTTATAAATGACAATTTCAAATACAACAACCTTTCTGACTAACTGTATTTATTTATTTATTATAGCAAAAATCATTGACAAAACAATTCATACGATAAATGTTATCTCTGTGATATCTCCATTGTTTCTTGGGAGGCAGAAATGAGATTGAATGGAGAGCAAATGGAGACATTTGATAAAGACTTCTGCTTCTTTATCCTGTGAGAAAAGCCCTTCTAATCTAACGTGTATCTCCTTCAGTTAACTGTGCTCATTTGCCAGGATACCAGAGTCTGCATTCAATCAAAAGTCAGAGATTTGAATATTACTAGAACTCAGAAATTATTCCAAAACCAAATTTTATAAGCTGTGCTATCCACATTAGTTTTTTTTAACTCTGTACTCTTGTATCATTATTAACTGTATATCTCATTTTAGTCTATTTTCATTTCTGTTAATTTAGGAGAGAAAGATTTAAGGTGAAGTTGATCCCTAAAAAATTACTGAGAACTCCACTGAGCACTATAATGTTCCTATAGGAAGTCATTTCCCAAAATGTACAAAATACAGTACATTCACATTTTCATAATATAATGCATAATACAGTGTCCATCCATCTTTGAACTCTAAGTAAAAGATAAATGACGATGAATCATTGAATTACTGAAAAATAATGCACACCCCAAGGTGGTTATGCGGGCATGAAGCGTGCATTATTTTTCAACATTTCAATGGAACAGATTAAATTATTCTGTTTATGCAATGGTTACCGCACCTTAAGACTTAGTTCAGGGTTTTATCTCAAGATATTTTCAGATTTTCGTCCCTAACATGCTCTTGTGACTGAAACTATTTTCTTCCGCATTGGATTCAGCATCTAGTTTTAATGCAGTCCAAGCCATCTTTGTTTGAAAACGTCACTTTAGAACTAGCAACGGAGTCTTACACTACTGCATTGATTGGAATAGCAAGATAGTGAGCGTGTGCATTTGTGTGGGTGTGTGTGAAAGAGAGAAAGAGAGAGCGAGAGAGAAACTCAGAAACTGACAGAGATCACGTGGTATTATTCTGTTGTTCTTATCAGAAGTAACATCAATTCAAATCGCCAAGATGTACGTTTAAGCACACTTTTCAGCAGTAGCATGATAGCGTCACCAATCATGTATATACCTTTTCCATTGTTAAACAACTGTTTACAACCCCATTGAGATGCAGGTGTGTGCTGGCATGACTGCTCTGTTTGTGGCTCGAGAGTATGTGTGTGTGTCCACGTGTGTGAGACTGACAGAGACGTGGAGGGGGAGCCCGAGGGTGTTTTCCACAGATACAGTATAAAGAGATATTTTGGATAATATAGAAACTGTATGATCAAGTCATAGTGCACTTACATCAAGGCTCTCTTTGTTGGTCATTACTTCAGTCTCTGTGTGTGTGTGTGTGTGTGTGGGCAGGTTTAAGTGGTTTTTGAGTAAATTTTTTTAGGTTACAAACTGGTAATTACAAGGGTATTATGCTATAAATGTGGTTTATGGGGACATTTCTAGTGTCCCGATTATTCAAATAGCTTACAAAAAAACATACTAAACTATGTTTTATTGAAAATGTAAAAATGCAGAAAGTTTTTTGTGAGGTTAGGTTTAATGGTAGGGGATAGAATCACGTATCGACCTGCAGTATAACAAACTGTCTACACCAGGTGCATCCATTGATGTGACATGATGCAACAGCTTGAGTCTATCTATACTGGATGCATCGACACAAATGTTCTAAACCGTTTATTCATTTTGTTGGCAGTAGTGCCAGCGTGTGTAGCACAAAATGGTAGGGGACATCTGTTTACTGTCGATATACAATATATACAATAAATCTTTATTCTGTTTATGTTCAACCCTTTAATATATATTTTCATAATGATTCAAATATTAATACTGCTCAAAACTGCCAACATGAATAAAAATATTTTTAGAAGTATGCATTATATTATTTATTTAATGATTTATTTTCAGCATCTTAACACTCTCCTATCCAAACTCGGCAGCATTTATGAGCACCGAGAAGAGATGACATCACGTGTACATAGAACCCACACGTGATTGCTATACAGAACTAAAGTTATTAATAACAACATCCATTGATTATTAGAAGAATATGTACATGTAAATATTTGAATAATTTCCCCTGTAGGCAGTCTTCTGAGTTAACAATAAAATCACCTCAGTGAATTAGTAAAGAAATAAATAATTTAGCATTTTAATGGCAAAATAAATAAATAACCATATCAAATATTTAATCTGTGTAATTAAGTCATAAATTGTTCAATTTATCTGTATGATTTTGTATCGCTATATTTTATTGTTATTTTTCATTAATATTTGATATGTAAAAAAAAGTTAAATACTACAGCCAGCGTGAAATAAAACATTGCAGGAATGAAATGAAGCTGTAAACTGGCATCACTCGTGCTCTCACACATGTGCTCTCTGTCCCTGCATGTCAGTCCTCTCCAAGATTATGGGCAAGATAGCGTCAGCGAGTGTACATTGGCTGTACACTTGAAATCAGATTGCATTGTGGGTAAGAATGAGTGAACAAATGTAGGGAATGAGATGTAGGGAAAGAATTCAGACACTACTGCAAAATGGCTGACACCCAAACTAGTGCACTATATAGTGGACAGGGGGCAATTTCAGACACAACTTAAGAAATCTCCAAAACGGTTGAATGTGGAAATCTCCAAAACGGTTGGTCAAGATTACAATCAAAGAACATATTTAAAATCTGCAATAAAATCTGACAACACTGGTATCATTAATTGTGCTGCTTTACCTCAGATTAAGCAAAAAAAAAAACACACAATTTTTAATGTGCATGTGCGTTCTTGAGTTGACTGACAGCCGATGTCTGTATCAAAAAGGTTATTGGCTCTAGGGCTGCAACGATTAGTCGACGTTAACGACAATGTCAACAATAAAACATTTTTGACAAAAATTTTCGTTGTTGAATAGTCGTTTGATCTCATTTAACTTAACATGAGATCACATTAAATTGGAATGATGACCTGCGAGTTCACGCCTGACTGAGGAGAGGAAGAATTACACAGCTCACAGTCCAGATGCACTCTAAACTTTCCAAACAGCTTCAGGTGATTTAGATCACAAAGTATGAGGAAATTATAATACAAAAATACAAAATAAGTAAATACAGAACACTCTCATTGTGGAATAAGCGGAGCTGGATCTGCCGCTCCGCTCTGCTGAAGCAAAACTTGCGTGTCAAGTGTCTTTAAAGAAACACCTGGCGTTACATCTTTAATGCAGGTATATTTAATGCGTTATAGAATTATTAGTTAAAATATTACTGAAGCAGATCATGTAAATAACTACAAATTCCGAAACTGGCATTTCTCTGTGCGGTCAGCGCCTCTTCTATGAGTTTGCGCAAATGTCCCGATCTGAGGTGGAGAGATTGAAACTGCACACGGCTGATGCACATTCTGTCATGGGGACGCTCATCCCTCGAGCTCGCACTTGCTAAAGCCAGATTATATTGTGACGCTTGTGACTTATTGAATCATAATATGTGTCACTGTGCATTTCTTATCGTGAAGAAATTTGGCAATACACAGCTTTATTAATAAGATTGTTTGATTTTTTGTGAGTTAAAGATGGATTGAAGTGAACCAATAGATGAGAGAGGTAATCTTCGCCCCATTACACACTGCAACAAAATACGTTTTGATTTGTATTTGTTTTGGCAAGTTTTCCAACATAAAAATCTAAAACTCCTTTAAAACAACATAACAAATTTTAGCAGCTATACTGCAGAAGAAAAAATTGAGAATGTTGAATATAATATTAAAAATACAAATATTTTAAAATATCAAAAAAATCTTTTAAAAAAGATGCATTCACCTGAGAAGCAGCATATGAGATATTTAGAATTGCTTTTAGAGAATAGACTTTGAATCTATTTTAAAGGGGACCTATTATGCAAAATTCAATTTTACATGGTGTTTGAACATAAATGTGTGTTGGAAGTGTGTGTATACAACCACCATATAATGATACAAATCCAGCCAGTCCTTTTTTTAATCCCCATTAATCATGAGCACTGTCTCAAAACAAGCCATTTGCTGATTCTGTACAAAGTGACGTCACTTTATACAGGTCCTGCCTACAACTGTTGACGGACACTGCCACAACTGTACACCAATTAATAAGTGAACATTACAAAACATGTTCAACATGTTTGTTTGTGTGTGTTGTTTCATTATGGAGCATAGCGAACGTTGTAACAGTATTTGTGTGTGTGTGTGTGTGTGTGTGTGTGTGTGTGTGTGTGTGTGTGTGTGTGTGTGTGTGTGTGTGTGTGTGTGTGAGCGTGTATTTATCACTTTGTGGGGACCAAATGTCCCCATAAGGATAGTAAAACCCGAAATGTTTGACCTTGTGGGGACATTTTGTCGGTCCCCATGAGGAAAAACAGCTTATAAATCATACTAAATTATGTTTTTGAAAATGTAAAAATGCAGAAAGTTTTCTGTGAGGGTTAGGTTTAGGGGTAGGGTTAGGTTTAGGGGATAGAATATAAAGTTTGTACAGTATAAAAACCATTATGTCTATGGAAAGTCCTCATAAAACATGGAAACACAACGTGTGTGTGTGTGTGTGTGTGTGTGTGTTGCTCATCCATCTTTGCAAAACTGCTGAACACTACAATAAATAAATGTATTAAATAACCATTTGGAAACATCCTGGTTCATTCTCAAAGTTGTTACTTCTGACGGAATCTCTCCCTCATCAGTGTCTGACTCCGGTTCAAACATATAGGGCTGAAAACCACTATTTTAGCTGTCAGTCATATTGCTTATGATGTCTAGTTATCTGAAGCAGAGATGTCAAAACTCCATCCTGTTCTGGATACAGCGGGTAGTATCAGCTCATTTGCATTTAAAGACACAGACACACACAACAGGTCATTTTTATTCCCACCCAAAAAATGGCATTTACAACACGGCATAATAAATTATCTGTAAGTTATTTTGCGCTGAAACTTCACAGGGGACACCAAAGATTTAAATTCTAAATCTTGCGAAAAGGGGCATAATAGGTGCCCTTTAAGGATTTTTAGACCATTTTAAATGGAAAACAAGACAAAAACACTAGATAACAATAGGATTTTTTGCAGTGAATTTCTTTACTGAATTAAAGTTAAAAATATGTTTTCCCTTTAATTCAGTGAATGTCATTTAGAGGTCTTTTTAAAAGATGATTTTGTAATCTTTATTGTTAGTAATCACGTTTAATACAACCTTTCAAGCAGGGGCACAAGCTGAATAATCAGTTAATAGCTAATGATTAATCGTTACAATAATCGCCGAAGAGTCGAATAATCATTCTAATAATCGTTAGCGTAATCGATTATCAACATAATCATTAGTTGCAGCCCTAATTGGCTCTTTTCCTGTAAGGCAGGACTTCCTTTTATACATCATTTGACCGTTGGATATTCCAATTGCCTCTATTCACTTTAATAGAATTGAAACGTCTCTGCTAAATAGTCTCTGCTAGTATAGACTCCATTCTGCCAGAAAAGTTAGACTCGCTGATCATATTTGGAAACACATACTGGACAAATTACTGGCTACTGGATGGTAACCTCTCTTCTCCATGCTGTATGACAAGGCAGCGTGGCCTTGATACAGCTGTGATTAAATATTTACAGCTTACTTAGGGCTGGGCATATATAGACTTTTTAAGATATATTGATATATTTTCAAACGAGATATAGGATCAGACAATACCCTTTATACCGATATAGTTTGATGTTGCGTAACCAGTTTGTTCTTTAAAGCCATCTCTCCTCTCTCACACTCTCCGTGCAACCCCGCCCCCACTCTCCGTTTGCTTCTGTGCACAAACCCGGCCCCACTTGGTCACAAGCTCTCCTGCAACTTGGAAGGAGACAAAGAGCCAGTGCCTTTAGGAGTCAAGTCCCCCCTGAAAATCGGGTATCCCTCTGACGTCACAGCAATTCCATTGGCTGAGGGACCTATTAATTGCTCCTATATTCAATGCCTGAGTAGAAATCCTTTAAAATCGTTTTATGAAGCATGTCGATATAACTTTGTAAATACGACATTTTATGAATTTTAAACCATAAGTTACACATAATAGTGTATAAATGAAGTTATTTATTGTGAAATTAAGATGTGTCTTTGTTTGTGTTTTTCAGTTAGCATAGATTTCAATGACATGCTATCATGATAACATGATGGTTTTTGCTAAGGCATTACAGATGTTTACCCCCATGAGGACTCGATTTACCGGGCGGACTCAATTTATCATGACACCGGTCCACACAACCAAAGAAAACTCACCCTCTGTCTCAATCTGCTCCCTAGCTCCCTATGTCATGAATCATTATGAACACAAATTCGGGCACTGTTAAGAGTACTGATCCACTGAACATTGGGACACTTATGACTCAATCACCCACAACACATTAACAAGCTTGTGCATTGTAGCACAACTGTAATTAATCAGCACCATTGCTGCATAAATGACACTATCATTCATTTTCATTGAAGATATTCAAATGTACAGTGTTAAAGACCTTTTTCACACTCTGGGTTTTGGAATGCGTAAGTAAAGGTTTGCAGGGAAAACTTCGACAGCTGTGAATGGGAATGAATTGGAGATTAATGCAAATGTTATTTGCACTTGCCCATTTGCTCCAAGGCCAAAAGAACATCCACTATGCTCTGTTACTCCTTATACACTCTAATGACCAATTAATCAAATTAAAATCATGACACGTCCTAGTGTGATTTTTTTAAACCGCTAAATTCTGCAATCTTACTGCGGATGAGCTGCGTACTTAAAATAAATCCGACCGCTCAAACACTAGAAACTCAACAGACATTGAGAATCATTCACAACATGTATCAGATGACAGAGCAGAGCACTAATCAACTGTGAACCACACATTTGCACGTTAATCTCAACTCACCTTTATTTATATAGCATATAAAACAACAGTTTTATATAAAACAACAAGAGTTGACCAAAGTGCTTCACAGTATTAAAATGTAAAACATTATAAAAATGACCACATACACAAACACCAGTAATCTAAAACACAAAAACAAATGCTCCAAAACTGTGTCCTACATTTCATTTGTCAGACTCAAAGGCCAGTGTAAAGAGATGAGATTTCAGAAGTGATTTCAATGATCACACTGGGCTGCGATCTGTTTATATGGAAAAGTGAAGCATACGGCAAAAAACACACGTCTAGATGCCTGAAATTTAATAAACTGAATACAACTTATATTATATATTTATATATCAGAATACAACTGTATAGAAAAATGTTATATTCACTGTATTAGTAATAATAATAATAAATCAAAATATCACAAGCAAGACTGCTGTTGAATAAACGTTTGGCAAAAAAACAATGCAATGACATGTTGAAAAGTTCTATTTTCAATTGTTAAAATAGAATTTATTGATTAGACACCATTTTGATGATTAAATTAAATTAAACTTTAAAAAAACGTTCTGGAAAGTTCTGGAAAATAATATTTTAACTATAATTATTAAAATAATTATTAAATAATAATTAAATTAATAATAACTAAAATGCAACTAAACACTAAAAAAAAAAACGAAACTGGTGTGTCCAATAGCACATTTTAATACTAGCATATTTTTGCTGTGGTATCGAACTTGGTATCGAGAACCGTGAAATTTCCCTGGTATTGTACAGACTACTGGAATTTTGGTACCGTGACAACACTAGCCATCACAGTCTGTAAAAAAGTTCTATAATAGCATAAATGGCATAAATAAATACAAATATAAATATCGGTCTGACGAGCCCGATCCAAATCCGATACGGTGTGTTAGTCATGTTCATTACTGTCAAGCTAAACAAAATGAAATAAAAGAACCATGAAAGTAGTTCATATGACTCATATGTTCATATGCATTTTATTCAAAGCCACATGAAGATGTGCGACAGCTCTGTGAATCACAAAAGGCTATGTTTAATAAGTGAATATATAAAATGCACGCACAGCTCCAGCACGTCAGTGAATGGCGCTGCCCTGTTTACAAACACACTCGTGGCTATTTTTAGCCTTCATCATGCAGTGCACAATGTTTGTACGCTACTCACGAAAAACATCTCAGATGTAGATGTTCAAAAGTTCGGTTCACTTATAATATGCACTTAGAACGTCACCGGAGGTGCATTTTACCAGAATTTGAATAAGGAGCGAATTAAACTACTGTGAACTTGCCTACAATCAGACACACTTACAGGATTCAGAATGTCAAAATAAAAGCAGGAGGGTTTTAAGGTGCACGATGGAGATATATTACTATATATTACTATTATAATGTACTGTATTATTATTTGTTTACAAATTATAATATTTAAGTTGAATGGGTTCCAAAAAATAACTGTGTGAATGAAAAGTGAGCTGATATCTTACAACTAAACTGAACATAAAAAAGAGATCTGAAGTCCAGATTCCAAGTACTGGAATTATGGTTAATTTTGCTGCTACATTATCCAGTATTGAGGATGCCCCACAGATGCTCATTAGGGTTTAGGTCTGGAGACTTGCTTGGCCAGTCCATCACCTTCACCCTCAGCTTCTTTAGCAAGGTAGTGGTCGTCTTGGAGGTGTGTTTGGGGTCGTTATCATGCTGGAATACTGCCCTGCGGCCCAGTCTCCGAAGGGAGGGGATCATGCTCTGCTTCAGTATGTCACAGTACATGTTGGCATTCATGGTTCCCTCAATGAACTGTAGCTCCCCAGTGTCGGCAGCACTCATGCAGCCCCAGACCATGACACTCCCACCACCATGCTTGACTGTAGGCAAAACACACTTGTCTTTGTACTCCTCTCCTGGTTTCTGCCACACACGCTTGACACCATCTGAATCAAATAAGTTTATCTTGGTCTCATCAGACCACAGGACATGGTTCCAGTAATCCTGCTGAATTGTCTTCAGCAAACTGTTTGCGGGCTTTTTTGTGCATCACCTTTAGAAGAGGCTTACTTCTGGGATGACAGCCATGCAGACCAATTTGATGCATTGTGCGGCATATGGTCTGAGCACTGACAGGCTGACCCCCCACCCCTTCAACCTCTGCAGCAATGCTGGCAGCACTCATAAGTCTATATCCCAAAGACAACCTCTGGATATGACGCTGAGCACGTGCACTCAACTTCTTTGGTCGACCATGGCGAGGCCTGTTCTGAGTGGAACCTGTCCTGTTAAACCACTGTATGGTCTTGGCCACCGTGCTGCAGCTCAGTGTCAGGGTCTTGGCAATATTGTTATAGCCTAGGCCATCTTAATGTGGAGCAACAATTTTTTTTTCAGATCCTCAGAGAGTTCTTTGCCATGAGGAGCCATGTTGAACTTCCAGTGACCAGTTTGAGAGAGTGTGAGAGCGATGACACCAAATTTCACACACCTGCTCCCCATTCACACCTGAGACCTTGTAACACTAACGAGTCACATGACACCGGGTAGGGAAAATGGCTAATTGGGCCCAATATGAACATTTTCACTTTAGGGATGTACTCACTTTAGTTGCGAGCGGTTTAGACATTAACGGCTGTGTGTTGAGTTATTTTGAGGGGACAGCAAATTTACACTGTTATACAAGCTGTACACTCACTACTTTACATTGTAGCAAAGTGTAATTTCTTCAGTGTTGTCACATGAAAAGATGTCAGACAAAAATGTGAGGGGTGTACTCACTTTTGTGAGATACTGTATATATTGTGTATTGCCATTCAGCCTGAAAATACCGGGATATGATTTTTGATCCATATTGCCCAGCCCTACTTACTCTACAGTACAGTACATTAAACATATTCCTTGTGACAGCTGCTCAGATAATTGCCAGCAAGTTGAACTGACTGGCATCTTCACTGGACAAATAAATGAAGCTTCATAGTAGGCTAACTAAGGATGTGCACAAATAATTGTCTAGTCGAGTACTTGTTCCACTAGTCAAAATGTACTGAATATCTCACCTTTAATTTGTCATTACTGAATGCATTAAGGGGGTGCTGTGGATATGTTACACTGAGGTCACATACACCGCTAATGGTCCCCTTTTATGGTGGAAAGAAAAAGCACTACATACTACGCACTGTTGCTTGACAACTGGACACTGCAACCTGTGCAGATTTTTTCCACAGCAAGCCCCATTGTTAACAGCTCAAGAAGTCAACTTTCGCCAGCTGTATTTCAGAATAGGAACACGTGAAACAATAAAAACATGATAGCCTTTTAAATAGAAACACAATTCCACACATGTGCATTATCTGAATGCCAGCAATCTTTTTTTCAAATTGGTTTCAATGAAAAAAACTTTTTTTAACAACATGATCACATGGGAAATCAACATATTGCTATCTCCAAGACACAGGTTCTGGTCCCATGTGAACCAGGAAGTAATTACGTTCACATAAAAAATGGTGAGTGCAATTTGAAGGTTTGAAATTCACTCTGAGGTTTGAAAATATGCATGCCTGTTGAATGTAATATCTAATTTACAGTTAAATTTACAACTTGCTTTTAGTGCCACTCTGTGGACATTTCACCTAGAAATTGGAACTCATATGTTCAACAACATTTCCAGCTTCAGCCACTGGGGTCAGTGATTAGATTTTCAGTATGCAAAGACCGATTCCAAAAGTAAAACTTTTGACTTACTGTTGTTAAAATTACTTTGTGTTCAATCTGTTTTTAATTGTTCATTTAAATCTATTTTATTAATACATATTGTTCATATGGTGAACGTGGAATGAATGTATGAGTAAAGCTACAATTGGTTGTTTATAAGGGACCTATTATACAAAATTCACTTTTACATGATGTTTGTACATAAATCGTCGGCAGCATGTGTACACAACCACCCCTACAGTGTTAAAAGTCCACCCGCTCTTCTTATATTTCTATAAATCAAAAACAGTGTCAAAATGAATGGTTTTCATTTCTGCTATAAAGTGACGCCACTTTAAAAGTGGCTTCGCCCTCGACTGGTGACGAACTCCACCCTATTATCATAGATCCTCCCCTGAGATCTCTACAAACAGTCTGCCATTTTTATTCCATGCTGGAGCAGATACAGTGAGAAGAATAATGTCTCAGCTTTGTAAGTGTCAAAAGTGTTCTGTTGTTGGCTGTAAAAGTGAATATAAGAGTCTTCATATACTCCCGGCATCAGAGCCACTGAAGACGCAGTGGACAAGTTTTGTTTTTGAAGGAAATGTGCCCTAAAATATACAAAAATCTGTGTATGTTTGTGCAAATAATTTTAGAAATATCACACTTTATATTTTGTGAATGTTAGCAAATCTCCTTTCCGAATGTGCTTGTTAGCTGATCCCACGGCTAATGCAGCTAAAGTTACCATTGTCTCTGATTGTATTCATGGAGATCAGAGCTATGTCAGGGGCTATGTCAGGGGCGAGCTATGTCAAAAACACGCTGTTTTCGTGTGTGTCTCTTTAAATTGCATTTAAAGAGACACACACGAAAACAGCGTGTTTTTGATTCCACCCAAAAAGAGACATTTACAACATGGTATAAAAAATGATCTGTGGGGTATTTTGAGCTGAAAATTCTGGAGACACCTGAGACTTATATTACATCTTGCAAAAAGGGGCATAATAGGTCTCCTTTAAGTTAGTTTATTTTGAAACCATTGTGAGGGGTAGGAGAGGGAGAGGTTGTATTGCACAGGTGGTTTGGACCAAGCTTGAAACCATCTCAGCATTGGGGGCTAACAACTGCTCCAACACACACACAGACACACACTTACAGGGTTCAGTCACAGAGTAAGTCAGTGAGGTCTGAAGAGCAAACCAGGGCACCTGCTGGGTTGTCAGCTGCCCATCTCCCCCGCCTGCTCTGCAACCCAAGAGCACGACAAACCCCAAAGCAGTGCCACTGCACCAAGTGTGAATGCTCATGCTTTGGTCGCCAAGCAGCGCCCTATTCAGCAGAGATATCCCACAATTGTCCTCTGCAAAGGTGGATTTCCCCCACCCAAGATTACTGCAAAAGTGCTTCTAACGAAGAAACAGCGTTGATGTGACAAGCTTTAAAATCACATTTTATCAGGCACTAAAACCCTGATTATAATTGAATGATTAGGACTGTCCTGCTGGGTTGATGAGACCATATTAAACCATTATTCAATACAGTATATATGGACATAGAATTACAGAAAGCAAATTCTGATTTAATTAACAGCAGGATCTCCAGTATAAGCTCTAAAACACTTTATCCAGGCTTTTTGTAAATTATGTAAAAGAAACACAATTCTTTTATTAACACTCTGACTTTACAAAGATACAGACAAGACAATTTCTTATTCGTCCAAGCAGTTTTGTTATCCAGTTGACTTCTCAAACAATAGGGAAAAAAGATCATAATAAAACAAAGAGTAAATGAGTAGGAACCAAACACAAATTTAAACCTCAATTCAAACACACTAAAAGCAGGGTGAATTATTTTAAACACAGTGTCCATTTTCTTTGAGACTTTTTACACAAACTAAACCAGACTGAAGCCTTTCTCACCATCTCAGACCCCGTTTACACCTGGTATTAAGATCTCGGGTGATCCGATCACGTGGTCAGGTGAGACACATCACTGTTCACACCTCTTCGCTTAAATGCATCTCGTGTGACCACTTTTCGTGATGGGACGGTCTCTGATTTTATGATGACATAAATCCATCACTATGTCAGTGTGTTACCGCATGACATTACAGCGCAATCTACTGAGTTTAAATGACGTGGATCGCCTGCGTGGGTTATCACGGACTGACCATCATGTTTTGTGAATTATTAGAGGAACATTTGAGCCTTATCCTGAAGTTTTTGATTTTGGCTGATGGAATATGTGCTTCAGAGGAAGATCTTAGATGAGCATTGGACAGGAAGAAAACTCTGGATTTTTGTGAGGTTTGTGAATTACATCTGTAAGATGACACATAGTTTTGGTCGGCTTAGGACTATACAAATGACAGCAAATAAGCAGTACAGCATATTGCCTCTCTTTACAGCTACAAACCACTAACTGTCTTCCCTTAGCCACTGGAAGGGCAGTGTTCCAGTAACATCTGCTCTCTAGTATCCACCACTCCACTGAGGAGAATAAACAGCACGACTGAAAACATGCACCTGCATAAGTGCTTATCAGGTACAACATGATACAAAATTAAAACGGCAGCTCTCTTTACTACATACCAAATGAAGAGAGAAACATTATCATTACCCTGCTAGTCTACAAACAAACATTTGATAAGAGCCACTGAAGAGAGAAAACAAGCTTCTTCAAAGGATATTATAGCAAATAGCTTCTACGAC
Organism: Xyrauchen texanus; assembly: GCF_025860055.1. Taxonomy (NCBI): domain Eukaryota; kingdom Metazoa; phylum Chordata; class Actinopteri; order Cypriniformes; family Catostomidae; genus Xyrauchen; species Xyrauchen texanus. The sequence continues at coordinate 15,888,901 of NC_068293.1, read as the reverse complement.
AATCATTCTCAAATTCTTTATGATATAATCCCTTTATTCCCTCTGCACCCTTTATAATGATAAAGGGACTAGCAAATGAGGAATTATGCTTTACAGTATTTAATCCAGCATGTGGAGAGGTTACAAAGTACATAAAAATATAGGCTTGCTACTGTATAGTAGATTACATTTATCTGTATCACAGCATTTTAATGAAAGTGAATGCAACAGGGAAACCTCTGACAAATCTTTGAACAATTTTAAAGGAGCAACACCTGTGCCATGAAGTGTCTGTGATTTTCTAGGGTTAAGAATTAAAATCTACCGTTAAATCACTTTTTGAAAGGAAAGATGTGTAATGACTGAAAAAGTGTGTATATTTTCCATGGCAGAGCCTGTGCTTAACCTGCTTAAACTGATACTCAAGTTTGACAAATAATGAGTACAAAGAGAACAAACCACTTGACACTGTATTTAGGCACCATCACTAACAGTCACATATTGGCCATGTGAGAAAGGAGAATATGATGACAATGCAACAGAATTTCATTCAGAGCGAAAACACGAGTGATATGCTTAAGAAAACAAACAATGTCAAGACATTGTACCTACAACCAGTTTTAAAAAAGCATTAATGAGCAAAGCTCTGAACCCTGACAAATTTGTAATTAACATGAATATTCAGTCTCATTTCATTACAAACTTTCAGAAATCTTATTATAACACTTTCGCGTACATCAAACATTGATGAAAAACCACTCGAAATATGGTTCATCCTAATGATTTTAAACAAATACTCCAGGAAGTATTACAGACACAAGACTAATTGGTTTGCAAAAAGTGACAATAAATAAAGCTCTGATGGAGGCAAAGGGCATTACTGATAGACCTCATCTCTTGAGATACATATGCCCTTGGGCTTGGTAACTAGCTCTTTAGTGAGATTTAAACAACGTCATAACCCACTTTTTTGCTTCCACTTCTGGCTTCTCAATCTATTCATCTCATAAGCCAATAGAAAATATTAATTTGAACTAAGATGGATAATTTTTTGTCATCTAGACACCCTCAGATAATTGTGATAGTACATAGTCTTGGGAATTACTAAAACAATAACAATTTCATTCAAAAAAGAACTAAATTAATCTGAAAATTAAATGTACATATATTTCTGAATTAAAAATTTTTTCTTGCAATCAGTTCAGATCTGTTCAATACACATTTTTAGTTATGCAAGCTTGAAATTATATTTTGTTATTTGATTTCATTCTGATTTCATGAGATCTATATAAAAAATATATATTATTTCTAACAAAATAGATAAAATATCAGACTTGCCACCACACATAAGCACAGTAACAAGATTTGACGAATGAAAATAGGACATAAATCTAAACTTTTCCCTGTATTTTGAGAGACCTGATCTTTTAATAAATTCACAGAATAATCACTTCAATGACAGCAGGGTTTAACTAAAGATTTGTGGTTAATTCATATTTCTACCACACACTGAAGACTTCATCCACTAGTTATACAGGCATAGAAACAAGCTGTTAAAAATCATATCTAATTTGTGAATACATTAAGATTAATCTAAATATGCTGGTTATTTATCTGTGTGAGGGTGTGTGTGTGGGTGTGATTTGCGAACAGTTGTTTTCCTTAATACCTTTTCAAATGCAATTAAACACTTAAATGCATTTATTGCATTGTAAAACTGATCATTCAAAACTAATTCAAAGTACAAGCAAACCTAAATTTGTATAAATCCTGGAGGAATATATTAAACTCTCTAAAGCATGTCATGTCATCTGTTGCAAACATGAATATCTGCTCTGCCCTACATCTTCCCATCCTTCCAATTCTTTGACTGAAAATAAATAGCATTGTGTCCTGCACAGATCTCCATTATAAAACATTAGAAGAAAATGAGAATGCTGAAAGAAGTACAGACTTCTCAGCAAAAGCACTGCTAATTGTAAGCCACAAATTTGACAATGCAAATGTAACTACATCTAGAGAAAGCAGCTGTTTTGAAAGAGTTTTGTACCATAAAACCACTGTATTAGATTTGCTATAAAAACAAAATAAAGACTGGGGTGTTTCTGCTTTAAACAGAGCACTAATACAAATTCTAACTAATAGTTTTTTTTATATAATATTCTTTATTTTAATAAAACTCTGATCATTCAGGCTAGTCTATTGAGAGACAAATAAAATAAAATAAAAAAGTGAAACTGTAAACTGTGCAATAATTCTCACAAATTACAGATCAACATCTTCTTAGATTCTTATTACAATTATTTAAATTACATGTAAACTTATCCTTAAGGCAGCTGACTCAATGTACTGGTTAAATGTTTAATCAGTTTTCAGGCAATCCTGGTCTGACTTGTTTTACAGCTTCATTTGTGAAAACAAAATGAATGCATATTAAAATGCAATCATTGAAACATTCAGATATAATATAAATACTTGAATTAATTACAATAATTTCTGCAGCATAAACTTTCTGTTTTTAATTGTTCTGTAAATTGTGAAACTGTGCAGAATGTAAAATATCAAGTAAACATTCAAATTAAAATGTCCTCTTATATAACTTTAATTTAGTTCTAATAGTCTTTTCTTACAGAAGGGAATCAACCTTTAGAGTTTAATAAAAAAAGAGGGGGGGAAGCATCCCAGAGCTAAACAAATACTAAACAACATAATTCATTTTGACTATAATTTGTTTTAAAACAACTCTGTGAACAGGTAACCCATAAATGAAAAAATGGGAGAACACCCAAATATATATGTTACCTTCAAAAATACTGAACACTCATAATACTGTAAGTGTAGACTGCTTTTAAATGACACATTGTTCAATCCTGAATAAACACGTGACATTCGCATTTAACGAATAGGCGATTTCTAAAGCATTTAACCAAAGTATATAGATTGATATTAGTTGCATAACATTTAAAATAAGACAACTGTTAATATATAGGCATTTTAACTGTATTAAACAAACAACTACGCTGAGGATTCAGATAAATATATAACACCTGGCATTACGTTAAATCGCGTCAGCAATGTGTGCTGCTATCATGAATACCTCCATATTGCGTACGTATTGTAGGCTATATAATAATTTCTAAGTAGCCTACTTATGAACGTAAATACACAAAAACACAAACACTATGGTAAAGTGACCGAATACGTGTATCACTGGCCAAATGGACATGAGAAGCACCACAGCAAACACGCGAAATGCGCCTTGTGCGTGAGGACTATACTGCGAAATAAAGGCGTCCAAATATCGCACGTGTGTAAAGTGAGCCGCTCTAGTTCGCTTCAGATTGCACCTCTGATTCTAGAAGCGTGTCAAACGTTCTAAAACGGTGTGAAACGTTCTAGAATGAACTGCACACATGCTGCTCTCTCAGACATGTTAGGTTGACTCTAGCAGCAGCATGGCCGGCTCTAACAAATCAAACACTTTCTGCAACACACTCCCAAGTTACATCTGTAGCGTCGGGCCATCTGAGGCGTCGAAGACCAATGTAAAAATAGAGAAGCGTTATAAACATAGCATTTTACACATTCAAAGCAGTGAATTAATTTTTATTTTTATTTAAGAACTTTACTCTGCTCTGACGCAGTGCATGACAAGGAGACGCCTACTTAATATGAAATATACGCCTGTGCGTGTACTTGTTTTCCATATAGGCACTTAAATCTCAAGGTTGTGGGCTGTTCTGTAGACATTTCTATGCCGCCCTCCCGAGGAACACACACGCAGGGCCTATAGGGGAAATCACGTGGGCCACAGAAGGGCCTAAACACGCGCCACGAGGTCATGAGTAATAATCATGTACTTGTACAATTCAAGCCCAGGAACAATGGTTGGATGTCAAATTTCGGGTATGCACTTGTTCGAGGGTTACGACGCAACGTTTACATTCGCTGTTTCGGTTAAAACTTATATATCTTGTCTGCATGTACGCTGACTGGATTTGTTGTAGGGTTGCAGCACGTAAACACAAGGCCCGCTCATAAAGCTTTTAGCGAGGGAGAGACATTGACAGTAAAATCTGCGTTTGTTTAAGCAAGGAAACCCCCCATGAGATATATGTATTCATTCTTAATGCCTAAGAACAGTCAGTATAATAAAGAGCATACAATGAACAGAACAAAATATCGTTCATTTTGAGCTGATTAACCCTAACCAGATATACATTTAATAGATATGAATACAATAAAATGAAATGCCCCTAAATCACAACATGGTAAAACACAAAGGTTTAGGTTGGGATAAGTGTGCTTGCCTTGTCCTTTTATTTCTATTACAAAAAGTAATTAATAAATAAATAATAAAATATGCATTACAAAAGCATAAATAAAGCAAAATTATTATTACCTCAATTTTTTAGGAACAGAGTAGTCGACCTCGATCACTTTTCCATGTAATTCAACTTTCCCTGCGAGCAGGAAACAAAGCAAATGATCATAATTACAATCAAAACGGATATTTAATGTTGATTGAACTGGGCCCTCCAATGCAATATTTTGTGTTATTTATTTATTTTATCTAATCTCACGAATTAATCCATAACCACGCCATGCAACTTGGGCATGCAACGTAAACACATTGCATAATCATACAAGCTACTTGGTTTATAAATGCATGTCGGCATGCATTGAGTTTTATCACGTCTACATGTGAGGTATATTATCTTTAGAATATTTGCTATTATGTTTGATGATATTATGCGAAATGCTTGATGAATTTATACGACAAAAAAGGGCAGCCATGCTTTCCACTCCCATTAACCACATACGAGCAATGAGGAGAGTTTGAAGAACAGAATGGGAGGTCAAAGGATAAGACTCTTCTTCCTAAATATGTCCTCTTTCGTGAATTAGTTTTGGGTGTGTACTTTTTTTTGAAGCATGAATAACGACTCAAGCGCATGCATGCAATAAGTACTATATTGAGGTGTTATGCATATTGGGTTCTGTTGTGAGTGGCCTGGCGCAGCACAAAAATTGGCATCTCACCTCCGTCCCCCCCAGCTACCTGTTTATTAGCACTTTCCTCCAGAACCCCGTCACCCACCTTTAAGACACCTCGTAAAAACATACCTGGACATCATAGGAACATGCACGTGACGACTTCTCTTCGCTCAGTTCGCTCGCTTCTTTTCAATAAAATCAAGACAAAAAATAACTGAAAAATAATTACGCCTACCACCCGAACATCAGACCCATCCGATACATTCCCGTGTGCTGAAGGCTGAGAAATCGCCCCTGTTCAGCTCTCTTGTTTAACGAAACGAGCATTCATTTGAAGATTTCTATCATAAATCCAACTTGTTTCGCATGAGTGTGGCGAGCGCAAGAGTGATTGAGCTATCGGGCGGGTAATTCGCACATTTGTCCGGTCGCGCGAGCAACTTTGACACTGGTGATGGAATAGCGCGCGGCTGATGCGCGATCCTTACTTTTTCTTTCCTTTTCCAAGAAAGTGTTTAAGTTTCGGCGGTGTCCATTCTTTATACATACATACACACACATATATATATATATATATAACCCTGTCTTTCCGTGATGTGAAAAAAGCACTTACCAGATAGCGTCTCGATGGCTTTAATCGCCCAGTTTTGGTCGGGGAAGTCCACGAAGGCATAGCCGGATTTTAGCAGGACCTGATCGGTCACGAGAAGCTTCCTTTCGTCGAAGAGCTGCTTCAGGTCCTCCACGGTCACCGAAGGACTCAGATTCCCCACATAGAGTTTGTTCATGGTCTATATGAAAATCTGTACTTCCAAGTGTATCTGCGTGCGCGCGAGTGCAACGGATTGATTGATCGAAGTAAGGAAAATAAGGAGAACATAAAATAGAAAATAATAAAATAAAATGGAATTAAAAAAGGGCTGAAATTCACCAGTCACCCCCCAGATACGAACGGACCCCCCTACTACACATGCACAACTCTGTTCCTGCTCAAACTCTTTTTACAGGGATTGAAAAAAGTATCGTTGCGACGTTACTCTGTTGACAACAAGCGCCGCCTCTAAATAAAACCGCTCTGAAATACCAGAAAATTACTTTAGAGGTGTTTATGGACTTCCAGCGTTATGATTGGTGTGTAGTGTTCCATTTATCAGCATAAATCATTGGATAATGTATAATGATGAGTCAAGGAGCAACAGAGGATGATTTCGTTCAAAGTCAAGTATAGCCTATTGTAAAGGCAGGCAGGTCATACAGCACCTCAGCTTGTGTATTTGAATCATTTTGACATTGATTTTCAAGGAAACTTAATTTTCAGATGTGATTGACGGGTTGATTGGCATCCTTCGGATGTTGCAGACTGAAGGGCGTTTTCCCTCGGTTATCATCGAACTATCCCGTGGGGAAACAATTTGTTTTTTATAATACGAGTTTAATTTTAAATCTATGATACACATATGGTAGTTTTTTTCCCCCCAAATAGAATAGCAGCTGGAAAATGGGACTTTCTCTGGGAACAACTACGTCAATGGAAAAGAAACAGGAATGTGAAGTTGCCCATACAGACACCTTATGGAATTATTTAGGAGGGGCAGACACAATGCAATATAATGCACTGCTTCCACTTATGACTTACGTACTTAGTGGTAGGCTTGCTTTTAGTATTTGAGCAATAATTAAATTTTTTATCTCTATCATTATTTGCATCATAACAGGTAGTTTAATTCTAAAATAGTTTATAGGTTAATTCTGTTGGTTTTATGCATGTAAAATGACTATCTCAGTGTAGTGATTCTATTTAGCAAAGTTTACTCTTTAATGTCTAACTCACCTGATTTTGCAGAGGCAAGCGACATCTAAAGTGCTATAGCAGCTTTACATTTACATTCAGAACAATCTAGAACTAAATACAGTTTTACTCTTAATTTAGGTCAGCAAGTGTTTGTGAGATGTGCTTAAAACTTGGTGCCAATAAAAGTAATTAAAACCCTATTTAAATTCAGACAAATTAAATCCATTCAACAGAGAATACCCAAATTGTCATGTTTACACCCACACCACGGCCAAATAAATGTAAAATCCTTGAGTACTTCAAACCACATTCACTGGGAAGTATTTCGTTTGAGTCCGTAAGTAGATATGAGATAATGACTTCAACTGGAACACCTTTTCATTCGGATTAAATACACCTATTGACATCACTGCATTTTAAGGCAAATGCCTCGAGAGAATATTGGCATGCATTACATCAATATGCGGACCATATCCCTGCGATTAGGTGGACACAATCTTGATTTCATAAAGGAGCATGAAGACAACAGCTGGCATCCAATCTGCAAAACTTCCAACAATAAATACACCTGAAGTTCTCAACTACACCATTTACAGGTTTTTAAAGTATTGTTATAGATGATATTGAGACACAACATTGGTACAGATTCATATACTGAAATTAATCATAAGTTCACTTAAGTTGAGTGTAAACAGGTTCATGTTTGAATCATATATATACACACACTGCAGTTTTCATGGTTTAAACTACATAGTGAATTAGTCAAAATCAGAAACTCACACCAGCTAGGAGGTATAAAGCATTTTATTGCATGACCACTGCAATACTAAGCTTAAAACGCATAAAAACAATGAGGAGTAAGGAGCCGGAACCTAATCACAATATACAACAAACGCAAATTTAGCATCAGATAAAAAAACAACAAAAAAAAACAACATCCAGACTGGTCAAGGAAACATGAAATCTTTAGGCAAGAAATAGAAGGGGATGAGTTTAAAGTAAATTAAAACTCATGTCACCAGAAATAAAAATCTGTTGTCATTGCCATCATTGGATCCAGGAAGGGTGAGAGGACTCTTCACTTTTCAGTAGTGACCTGTGAGAAGAAATAAAGTTCACATTTTCACTTGCTTTCTATGTGAAGGATCTAAGGTTCTAATTTCAGTGTTTAAAGACAACCTGTGTGTGGTTCAAGAAAGCAAACATCTGTTTGTGTTGTAATTCACTTTGTTTCTTTATTTCTTTCATGTAACTTCCATATCCATAAACGTACCACTTTATATATTGGTTTTTACTTATTACCTTTCAGTTTTGGTATTCTTTACCATTTAATCTTATGCTGTTTGCTATATTGTCTTCACAAGTTAGAGATAAAGATTAGTCCATTTCAAGGTCTCCAACATCAGGGAAAAATGTTGTGAAGCATAATACAATTTTTTAAGTTCGAGCTGATCAGAGAAAGTCAGACTGAGCATTGAGAAAGACGCAACTAAGTTTATTAAAAAAATTCTGCTAGTTTTCACCAAAACTTTGTCTCCTGCCTACATTACCTCTTGGGCTGGCAGAAGTTAAAATAAGCGGTTGATGCTGACTGTTTTTGGCTATCAAACAAAACTGACATTTGGATATCTTATGACAGAAAGAGAGGTCTAGTAAAGAGACTTGTTTGTATCCTCATGTGCAGTACTTACGTGGGGAGTAGGAGCGAGAGCGTGATCTTGACCTGTACGGACCTCGTCCATAGTAGGGAGAGGGGGACCTTCTTCTGCAAGCATAAAAGAGTACTCAATGGAAAGACATGCTGGCCAAATCATTGCCAACAAGTGGCATTCAAAATTATTTAGCATAGTTCAAATGTTTTCAATTATTGCATACAACAAACTGTATTGTATGCATGTAGAGAAATATTTTGCTGTATGCAATCTACTGATGTAATTTAGTATGCAGGACAACAGCATGTCACTTCAAACAACATATAGACAGCTGATCAATAGCAAGATATCAAGACATTTTGTTCTTACCTGTACGACCTGTTGTTGTAGTTATCACGGTCATCATAACGATCATAGCCCCCTCGCTCATAGCCACGTTCGTTGTAATCACGGTGTCTGCTGCTTACGCTTGGGCCTCCACCACTGCTCAGATAAAGAAATGATTTGACTAATTAAACATTAACTTACAAACACTCAATGACAATTATCAAATCTGTTCAAGAGTGAGGGATATAATTTTTTTATTCCAAATAAAGGTCCTAGAGAGTGTGATGACCGTTAGAAATCACAGAATTGGATTCATAACTGAAATCAGACTCACTATGTTGGTCTTCCCATATAAATTCCAGGAGTAGGGGTGTGTGGTCTCTTTGTAATCGAGAAGTCCACTCTGATTCTGCGACCATCCAGCTCCATACCATTTGCACGCTCTTTAGCCTAAAAATGAAAATAACCCAGAATAATTAATACGGACCACAAACAATCACTCAATTATATTCCATTCCTTTATTGTTGCTGCCCAAAAAGTATCCACGGGAATGGTACATTCTGTACTGTACTTCCTTTTAGGGCAGTCAACAGGGCTGAGAAACTTAATTTTTCACTTAAATATATCCAAACTTCTAATTATATTCAAATTAAACATTATTTCAGGAGGGGGCACTACAAGACATCTGATTTTTAAATCAACGTTGTCTCCTACATCCACAAGTTCATTGCGATGGTGTCCGTCTTTTTCTTTGTAAGCATGCTCTAGTCTAGTGGTTCTCAAACTGTGGTACACATGTCCCAGGATATGTAGATAAAATGAAAATACATTTTATTCAAATGTATGGTTACAATTGTAATATACCTTTAACCTGTTGATACGCACCCCCTTTTTGAGCACAAACCATGAAAAGATATACCTGAACTTAAATGGTTGTATTTACTGAACGCTTTGGAGTGTGGACACAGCTGTAGTATCTTTTGAAAGAAGACACTTTGGGCTTTATTTCCCAAGTTTCAGAATTAATATGTCATTTTTTTTATAGTAATGGAAATATTTTGTTCCGAACATGTTTTTATAATCTAAAAACACAATAATAAATGTGCCAATACAACCCAGCAAATACAATGTTCTCAAAACCACAAGTCTAAAGAAGTTTTGTTTCAAATTTGAAGATGATCTAACAAAAAATGAGCTTCCTGCAAGTTCTTTTTTTTTCTTTTTTCTGTAAAATCGTTGAAGCCACACAGAGTAAAATGAAATTGAAGACGACACAAAATCGGACTGCACTGCACGGCTATTATGAATAAAACTATGCCGCATTTTTTTTTAAAATTTACTTGAGACAGGCTCGTTTTGTTTACGAGACTCTAATATGTAAGATCATATACAGTTTTACAACATGAATGTTGCTCAGATTGCATATTTTGTTGAAGAACGATGACAAAGGGTAATTCTTCCAGACGAGATCTCATGTAAACAATGGAGAATATCGATATTTCTCAGATTTATCACTTTTATGGACAAAAAGTGCTATTGGATGTTTTTCAATGAACGCTTGTCATGGACAATTGACCCAAGTGTGGCAAACTGGATTCATCTGGTGATCGCGTTTTCATAACAAGGGTATCAAGTCCCATTTTGATATTGCATGTTTTCAATTGTACTCCTGGCACAAATAACTAAATTGCTGTTTCTGGAGCATTGCGATCATGAAACAGAGATCGGATATTAATGTTGAACCCTTAGACCTTTGAAAAGATGTACAATTTGTTAACATTCATTACATTTATAGACTGTAACTTATATATTAAACTTAAGCAGAGTGATGTCACTATCGTGTGCAGGGAATTGCGTATCAACAAGATAGCCCACCTTTTTCTCATTTTTTATTTTATTTTTTTTACATCCGCAGTGCAGGATGTGAATAGGTAACGTTCTTGTTGCACGTAGCTGCACTGATGTCTCTGTATCACAATATGGTTCCCAAACAGAAAAGCAAATACGGATACAAATGAGGCAAGATATCATTCCATTTATTTTACACTTTCTCAGATTTGCTTAAAGTATATGATGTTAAATAGTGCTTTTCACTCAAAGACACTGTGTTGAATTTGGCTGTGTTTTGTTTTTGATTTCACTGGAAGATTGCTCAGATGCGGGACAGAGAAATGGATTACGCGTCCGACAGCTGTGTGCAAGGCAGTGACGAATACTGCCACCATGTCACATATGGACGAGTCGGCCTATGATTGGAGGGAAGGAAAATACTTAGTTTGACAAGTTTTAAAGTTAACGACTGGTAAAGGCATGATTCAGAGTAAAATGAACCTCAGATAGCTTACTGAAGCCGCTGTTTTCATAGATCACATGCACATTATCCCATATTTTTAAGGGTGATGCTAGCTGCATGATTTTAGGTGGGCTGGGATAAAAAACAGGGTCTAGCAATGCCCAAGCTAAACATTTCTAAAAATATATAGTAGTTTGTTTGAACTGGATTTTAAAACTTCTAAATGTTAATATTGTTTGTTTGATTTTAGAAACACTCTTGCCGATTGTATAAACTACAGAAATATTGATATTAATCTAATATGACATTGTGTATGTTGCACACAAGACTACGCTTAAAATTATATCTGCCGAATGCTGAAGAAATATTTGTGAACATTGGTGGTACTTCAATGTTCTGATTTGATCGAAGGTGGTACTTGGACTAAAAAGTTTGAGAAGCACTGCTCTAGGCAGACGTCTTTGACCATTGCATCATGTCTCGCTTTTTTCAGCGTCTTGAGCAATAACGATTTTTTTTTTTAGATGTGGTGTCCATTTAAAAGGAACTGCTTCTGTTTAAGCCCAATAATGCAAGTCATCAGTGACTGGCACACATCCAAAATATGAATGCTCATTTTAGCATTCAAAAGTGCATTTTCATCTTAAATTCGACGAATATTACAATTTCACATTTTAATTTGACAGCACTCCTTCAATTTTTTTTTTTTAATGCTACATAATACGTCATTACATTAATGAATCACAGTATGGTCAATTATGCAGAATACTAGTACAATCAATACACAAATTTTTTTTTTTACAAAAACATTTTAAATTGCATAAAATGTATAGAGCACAACTGAACTGTTTCTTGAACACAGCCCTTTGTTCTTGATAAAACAATATAACATTTTCCAATATTATCAATTAATAATTTGCCGATAGATTGCGTTTTCCATTAGTCAAATGTAGTGTTTACCTCCTTTGCATCCTCTCTGTTCTCAAAGTAGACGAAGGCAAACCCCCTAGAACGCCGAGACTGCTGGTCGTACACAATGGAGACATCACTAAGAGGGCCGTACTTGGAGAAGACCTCTCTCAGGTCCCTCTCTGTGGTGTAAAGGCTCAGCCCAAAGACTCCCAGGCAGCAGTTTGGGTCTGGGTTTGCCTATAGAATTACAAAAATAAAAACATAATCAATTACAAGTCAGCAGTACAAAGCCTCTGTGCAAATGATGAAAAACAGCATGTTAAGCAACATATGTGGATCTGACTCTTGGTCTCACCCTGTCACCAACATGGCGTCTACGGTTCGACATAGGAGAGTGACTTGGACTGTGGCGGCGACGGTATTCGCTGCTGTAAGAGCGACTGCGTGAACGCCTGCGGCGAGAATGGGAGCGCGAGCGGGAACGACTGTAGTGTCTGCGAGAGCTCCGATGGGAACGAGATCTGTGTTGGGAAGGATTAAAGTGGAAAAGATGACAAAGGCTCAACAACATTAATGCAATCATATGGTCCATTAAACTGCAAACTGATAAGCAGGCTCACAGGGAATATATGCCTGCAGAATTGGAACATCCATCATTCACAAGTTATAGACACTGTTTGTTAAATTACAGCATTTGGTTAATTTGATAATCTTCCTCAGTTACCCATAAGGATGTAGTACTCTAAACTCTGTTTGACACATTTAACCATGTTTAAAACCATTTCCTCAGTTTTCCCCAACATTAGCACACTAAACGTCAAAGTCTGCAGATTCCATTTGGGCCTACTACTCATGCCCATTCAACAGATAAGAACCTCCAGCTTAATTTTCACGATATATAGAGTTGCTATTGACGTATGTCAAATGATTAACTGCAGAGTGCTTAAAATTGTAGCCCTGGATGAGGGAATTTTTTTTTCTGGCCCTAAACCGTTCCTTCTTTCAACCATAAAGACAAAACAAAGCTGGTCTGTGAATGAACCAAGTAAATTAGGGCTATCATACTCTTGGGAAGACAACAAAACCTCAAAAAGACAAGAAACAATGTACTTGCCTCGTCTTGGACCTGGAGCGAGAACGGGACTTGGAGCGAGAGTGGCGGGAACCCTCTTTTGAGTGAGCAGGTGAACGATCCCGTGGGCGACTTGCTGACTTACCAGATCCTTTAGGACTTGCACTCCTAGAGGCCGAACGGGACTCCTAAACCAACCACATCCGAATCAATTTAGAGCCAAGGAACAGGGTCATGTTGGCAATGTTTTAACTAATAATTCAATGTCAATTTGAGACCAAACTACAAATAGGGATATATAGGATTATCCAGTGATGACAGCCTTTTTCAAGTGCAAAAACAAACAATTAGGCCTACTTTGAAGGACTTACAGTTAAACATTCTCATTTTTTTTCACATGTAATTCATCATATTAATCATCAAATAGCTTGGTGTAAATTACGGAGTCTCATGCTATAGGACAAAAGTAACTATTGCAATACAAATGGACAACAGAAGAGATTTACGCATGCACGCATATGACAAACATACTAAGAGTTACTTAGCACTGTGATCTTATCCCAGATAACTTCTGATCTTAACTTCATTACACATCTTTTCTTCTTTCTTCAGTTTCAATTTCATTTCTGACTTCATTCCTCTTCCCCAAACTTCTCTCACTGCCCATAAATGCTATATGGGAACTTCTTTTGCTTCGCAATATTAGCATGCACTGAAAATTCAGCTTCATATTATTCTCATTAACAACTTGACATTTGACTTCGTCCAGATTTCTCTTCTTCCAACCTTAACCTTAACACACACAAAAAAATAAATAAATAAAAAGGATGAAGAATGTGAAAACACTGGACATCAAAACTAAGAATCCTATTATTTTATTAGTGTGAGTATTTTATTAACATTATTGATGACCCAACAAATGTAATGCAAGATTTAATGCACTTTCAGATGCATCCTGAGCCTTAAGCATGCATGCAAAATCAACAGCTCAATTGTACTTATAGACATGACATAAAAATTATTTTTAGAGAATTTGAGGATGGAGCACAAACCTATGACAAATTGTTATCCTGATAAGCCTATAAACATCATGCCCACCGTTAACTAAAAGTACACTTAATTGTGAAAACGAATTTGCATACATAATCAGCATTAAGGCTCACGATGACCTTCCCTTATGCATTAGCAGATTTTATTACTCGTTCAAATTCCATCGGTTTGATTATACGTGCAAGGGAAACATAACACGTAGTGACAACAATAAAACATAGTGCAACTGTTTAATAGTAAAAAGCACAAATTAGGCAGATAAAGGTGAAGATCATTGTCATTATCGAGCACGTTGTCTGTCAGCTAGCACTGAAGTTAGCCAACTTATAACTTGGATTTGAAGACAAATCAATGTTACTAGTATGCATATCATTTTATAGAACATAAAAAATGTCAATTCAACCATCACATTGTTACAGTTATGCATTAATCGTCAAACGCTGCTTGCTATCACACAACATGGAGGCCGTTTCTAGAGGAAACACGTAAAGATGCGTGCACAACAAAACTGCACAAACAATACATACCCTTTTGACGAAATCTTTCTCATCGTCACTCATTGTTGTTACGTTTTAATTAAACTGCAATGGAAACACTCGGAGAAATTAAAACGAGCAACACAAACTGAGCACCTAAACGCACACAGGCCCGGACCTCTGAAAATGAACGCCTTTTTCGGTCATAGAGGCTTTATTTAGAAACTAGCACATCCTCTCCTCACTGGGCGGTTAGGCAAACGCAGTTTAACGTCACGGCCGCAGGAGGGCGACCAAATTACTACCTTAGATAAAGATCTATGCTAAAATACTTAAGTTGTATATACGTTTTATTATAGCATATATTATTGATTTTAATTGTGGATTAAACACCATAGCAGTATTTTATAATTGTGATAATTGTCATTCTGTCATTACATATAGTTAAGTACATTTTGCGCAGCAAACTACAAAGTCAGGTTGCAAAAATTCCACAGCCAATCGGATGATCCAAAAAGCATCAGGTGACTCAACGCAACAGTAGATTGGGAGAAAGTGCAGAGTGGTTGTTCCTCTTTCGGGAAAAATCTTTAGTACTCAGTAAGCCAAGAGCTTATTGGCCCATAAAGAATCGGTGTAAGTGCCCAATTGGATGTTGTTGGTGGTGTTTCTTTCCACGTTCGCTACGCTCGAAACTGTTTATGGTAAAAAAACAATGAAATGTGTTTCCCGCGTTTTTTCTTGTTCGTCAAGCATATTGGAAAATCATTAAATATCGTACATATGTTGCAACTCTTATTTTTGTTTGTACCACTAATAGCACATTGTTACTTTTAGCCTATTTTATATTGGTGTTTTTGTGCACTGCATCATGACAAACACTTGAGAAAATAGCACCTACTATCAATTTTCACTAGAATCTTTGTATTGAAAACTTAAGTGGATGGAATTGATGCTTCTACTCTGATATTACTAAAAGTGTTTAGATAAATAAAATGTTGTGAGTTTGTAGAGTAACAGATTTTACTGTCATTCGGTATAAAGGGTTTGAGAAGCATATGTGTAGCCAGCCCATGTGCACCTACAATTGCTTGATAATACAAATACTGCTGTATAATTTAGGGAAAATACCTTGAATGCGTTAAACAATATTAATAGGTACGACATTTTTAGGTAGCACAAATTTGTGCCTAAAGGTAATGACTCCATTTCAATTCAATTCCATGCATAGTTTTCATTTGACCCAGTCATGTGTGCATTACAACAGTCCTCCCAATAGATGGCGATAAAATCAAATAAAATGGCATAGTGTAAATAAATTCAAGAAACGAGTTTTGTCGATGTTGAAAGTGGAACGGGTTCTGTCATCTACTTAAACGTTATTGTCATTCTAGATTTAAACATATTCTAAAGAGTAACCTTTAGCACATTATTCAACTAGACGTCTATTAATAAGAAAATTATTGGTCTGGTCAGAGAAGACGACTACGGAAGCCCTGAACCACACTGTGGGGGAAAAAAAACAGATTCTTTTTTAGGTGTCTGTGCCTTCCTGAGCCTATGTTCTATTTTAAATTATTTAATTGTTTTAATCTCCAAAAAAAAAAATAATAATAATAATAATAATTGCATTAGCCATAATTAGCATTAATATGCAGTGGAAAATAGAGATGCAAGGTGCTTCCCGTCATTTACAGATCAAGGTCAACCAGAAAGCCAGATGATGACTGAACATGAAGTGTGCACCATTTCCTCAAGCAGCTCTGCATCTTCCTTTAACTGGGCACAGTGCCGTGGTTGAAGCTGATGCATCGCTCCAAAGATTTAATTGAATTGGGCAACTCTTACATGAGTCAACCCTTTAAACATAGCACTGAAAACAGAGTGAGAGGTGTCGTAATGGTCAAAGACGTTTATGTAGCGCATGTTTACATGGGCTAACAAATGAAAACAACACAACATCAATAGCAGCATTGAGCTTCCCGGTGGTTAATGTAATCAAACAACCAGAAAGATCTCCTGTTGTTACACGTCACAACTATGCCATATTAAACATAGTAACCTGAGCTTTATTCATTTAATTGTGGGAACTCAAGTATTAGTAGACTCTCAAACATTAAATACAGTATGTTCCTTTCCTTGATTAAGATTTGTGAAACATTGCTTTTGTATTTTACAACAATACAAATAAACAGATAAAGTATGCTAATTGTTAGCCAGCAAGCAAAACATTAAATTTTCTCCTGGGTTGCCTCTTGAAGAGAAAACAAAATTGGGAGAAAATATGATAGAGAAAATAAAATTTTGAGGAGAAAAATATAGAGCATAGGCTTAGGAAGGCACAGACACCTAAAACAATATTTTTTTTCACATTGCAGTTCAATGCTTCTGTAAAAGGCAAACATATGCATACTTTACTAATATTATTTTTTAAGGAATTACCACCGGTGTGTCATACCACGCTAGCGCCATCTATTTAATGGGAGTGACAGAGAGGCTGTGAGGGATAGACGTGAGGCTTTTCCATTGCACGGTACAACTCGACTCTGCTCACTTTTAGGGTTTTCCACTGTGGATAGTACCTGGTACCTGATACTTTTTTTAGTACCACCTCGGTTGAGGTTCCAAGCGAGCCAGACTGATACTAAATGTGGTGTCAAAATCCTGCAGATCACTGATTGGTTAGGCAGAATCTTCCATAACAACGTCACTGGATTTCCTACACGCGACATCAACCCGCTAGTTTTAAAGTTAGCAACAGCGATAACAGTATAATTTGTTCATGCGATTTTCGAATTGTGAAAAAAGAAATGGCTGTGCGCAAAACCACGCCATGGACAATAAACGAGGTGCAGACGGTCCACTCGATAGCGATGAGCGAAACCATAAAGTCTCTCAGGAAGTGTCTCAGCTGTTGGCCGCACACGGCTACCACCGGACCTACCAACATTGTAGGGAAAAGTAAAAAGTGACTACAGAACCATCAAGGAAAATTGGAAGTGGTTCGACCAAATGGATGCATCTAAACCGGCGAGCAATGGGAGGGAGAGTGCCCTGGACTGGCGTTGATCCACGATGGAGGATGGTATGTTTGTTATGTTAACTCTATACTCTGCTTGAAAGCTTCACTTTATTTAGTTGACCAGCTACTGGAAGCTTGCTTCTAAAACAACCAGGCCAATTGAATTTTACACTTATATCACCATGCAACATCTGCTTTATGCAGTACAATGAGCTAGTAGCTAACAGCTAGCGGTTGTGTTATTGTTTTGGTCAGTTTGTGTCATGTTTAAGATGATGTCTTGGCAGTAGAGGCGGCACAACTATGAGCAACTATCAGCCTATAATCCCACCCACGTTGAGGTGACACTACACTGCAGTGGAAATGCCAGCTCAGAGAATTAAAGCAAGTAGAGTTGAGGCGAGTAGAACCGTAGCATGCAGTGGAAAAGTGCTATTACAGTCTCTTCAATGGGTTGTACTGTAGTTTAAAGTGTTTTTGGATTGACAAAACATTGATAACATGTATGTCCAAGAACACTCCACATACAAAGAACTCCAGACAACATGAGTAGTGGAAAATCAGATTTGAACTAATGTGAGGTCTAATGAACACCAGCCAGTAATTTTGATTTTCCTATCATTTCTTTTCTTTCCAAGACAAGAAAAATACTTACACCTCGAAATCCTCAAAAGGAAAACACATTTAAGCTATGTGGAATAAAAAAAGAAAGAAAAATATTTCATTTAATTAGTCATAAACTGTCTGAACAATAGTAGTAAATGACTCAAATACCTTATAACTAATAGTAGCTTGTATGACCTAGTTGGTTAATGTACATAATATGATACAAGGACAAGAAAGATAAACATTGTTCGTAACAGAAGCAACAACTCAATTAAGCTCTAAAATAAGTTATAGATGTAATATAAAAGATTATTCAAGTTTTACAAGTACTAAGTGTATCATTGAAATCCTTATCGTTGATTTTGTTCATGACTTCAATTTTTTATAAGTGCCTTTTAATTTTAAAATAAAAAATACATGAAAATAAAAACAGTAAATCAGTTGCTTACATACAGTACAGTACATTTAAATAGTATCTTTGCTTGTTTTAAAACATTTAATTTTTTTGTTCATATCATTGACTAGACAGCTGCCTTCATGTGCAGAGTAAAAAGTAAAAAAGAATATCCACAGGAAATAATGAGTCTTAATCAACAACAAACACTGTGTGCAAAAATCTATGTGCAATCTACTGTATGCATGTTAGTCAAGAGGTCAGCGGACTGTATATACTAAAGGATTGAATGTACAGTAAGTGCCAGGAATTTATCCTTCAGCTGTTTTCAAGACATGTTTAGTAAGTGCATGTTGAAAAATGGATATGATTTAGGTTGTGTCCCATTCAAATACATTTTTTATTGAAGATGTGAGCATTAGTTATACTGTTTTATTTCCCATGATTTTTGGTGTTACTGTTTTAGTCAACTACTAGTCTACCACTAGATACTGTATTTCTAATGTACAGGCCATATGTTCAGATTGAGTGCCACTAAATGGTCCTTAATTTAAGAACTTTAGAGAGAGCAGCTCTGGCACTGGAGTAGATGAGGTAGGAGCCATCAGTTGTGTTAAAAAATTCCCAGTCTCTGCAGCCATTGGTGTTCAGTCTGTGCACAGGCACAAAGCCCTCATAGCCCTGCCACCTGCAAAAACACACAGAATACACTTCAAAATAAAATTACAATAGCAACCTAGAATTTCAAGCAAGAATTTCAATAAATAATGGCATTAATTTTAGTCTGCTCCACACATAAAGGCTTATGTTGACTTCAAATAAAGGCACTTAAGTTGTTTAGACTAGTTTTCATCATGCTTATTTTTCTGTCCCTTTTTGGATCATGTCAGCCTCTGGTCACTGTATGCCATCATTGTTTGGGAAAAAGCTACATGAACATTCTTCAAAAAGTTTCCTTTTGTGTTCCTTGTGAAGAAAGTCACACAGGTTTGGAATGACAATGCTGAGAAAATCATGACAGAATTTTCATTTTTGTGTTTTGGTCTTAAAAATTATGCTCGAGCCTTACCTGTATATAACACTATTTAGCAAGTATGATGTTCCATCGTAGGAATTGGCCACCACCAAGAACTTATCATCTCCAACAGTAAAATATTCCCAGTCCAGAGCACTAATATAGACCCACACAACAACAGAGAACATCTCTAAAATTAAAATATGACAGAAAAGTAATTAGACATCCTCTTACAAAGACCAGCAAACAACTCACCTGTTAGTTTCGATATCCTGAAACTTTATGAAGGCCTGCGATTTCATGCTGAGCTCATAGATGGTGGAGTTGATGGAGTACATAATCTTGCCCTCCTCCGTGAGCATCTGACTGTTCGCCACAGCCAGAAACATCCTGTTTCCAATCTGGAACATCTCCCAGTCTATCGCCCCAAATGTCTGAAAGGTCAATGAAAGACTTAAAAAAGAGAGCAAACACACAAATGGAATTCACACACAGATTAAATTATGCTATGCAGCCATGTTCGAGAACAACCATGTTCCAAACATAGAAGCAAACCTCTTTGCCTTGAAGTATTCCCAACAACTGGAAATCCCATTTAAGACACCCACAAGGTAAATTGGCTGCCAAGCCGACAACATACATACGATTATTTATTTATTTTCAGTCTTAATTTATTATCAAAAACAGTTTTTTAGGGAGACTGGATCATGTGTATTATTTATTATTTAATTAATATTTATTTACTATTTAAGTCTCCTAAAGGTGAAAATTCTGTAATCAATTAGGCCCTACACACCCTCATTCCAAATCAATGGGGCCCAAAACAACATTGGACCCCTTTGACTGTCATGGTATGGACAAAAAACACTAATTTTTAAAAATATATTTTGTGTTTCACAGAAGAATTGAATACAGGTTTGGAGCGAAAACGGTGAGTACATTTTGACAGAATTAAATTCTTTGGGTGAACTATCCCTTTCCCCGTCAGACTTTTCCCCATCTGACCACCGGATGGCTGACATGCTAGACAATAGGTTGGTTTCACGTGACGTCACGCTGCTGCATCGCGAGAGCGCGCAATTCAGATGGAGGGCAGGAAGTGAAATAGCTGAGGATCTGCCGTCTGGCAAAATGCCAATGTTTTGTGTAGTTTACGGCTGCTCCAATCGTTCTAATCGAGAAAATGGAAGGGGTTTTTATAGAGTACCAAAGATTGTCTCACAGAACAACGCCGTAAAAAGTGGATTTTTAACGTACGTCTGCGGTCGGGAGGAGCAGAGTCTGTTAATGCCCGTGTCTGCAGCGACCACTTCTTCGGAGGTATGTTAGCTAGCCAACGTGTTTTTTGTGTCTGTGTTTATATAGCATTAGGTTGTCATTAAATGCTCATTTACTTAGTAATGCTTATTAAGTTACCGGTAGTCTAATATGGACTTCATTGGGGCTTTTTAGGTTGCCCTAGCGCTTTGGGTGACGTTGAGTCGGTAGATTGGGCTCCGACGGTCAACCTAGGTTACCAAAAAACTAAGCCCAAATCAGAGGCGTCTCTTAAACGAGAGCAAAGGATGAAGATCAAGGAAGAACAACAAAGACGGTCGGAATGTGCAGATGCTATGTTGGATCTCCAACAGACAGATGAGAGCCCGGATCTGACGCAGACAGCCGAAAGCTCAGAACCGAAGCAGCCAGCTGACAACAACCCACAATCAGAGGGGATCAGTGGGAATGGGACATTAAATGATAAAGGTAAATTATTGTACTAAGATGTGTCATTGTTATTAATAATTATTAATTGTTACAAATGTTGACCAGAAAACTTGTTTGTTTGTAAAAAAGATTACTTCACAACAATTCACATAATTCATATTAACTAAAATCACTCTGTATAATTGGACCAGAGAACTTGCATGTTTGTAAAAAGGTTTCATGATATTATTCATGAATATTCATGAATTAACTAATTATGCTCCCCACTGATATGTTGCAGGCTATGTAGATGCCGGATGCCAGACTGAGCTAACAATGGATGACATTGAGAAGATGGAGGATGTCCTGAGACAAAACACCCCATGTCACTTACATATCTTGTGCCTGGGGAGGGAGAGTCAGCGATAAACAGATCATAATAGAGAGTGGCCTCCTAAAAAACCTGTTACCTGGAGATATTGTCCTAGCAGACCGTGGGTTCACTATTGGTGATAGTGTGGGATTTTACTGTGCTTCACTACAGATACCTGCATTTACCAAGGGGAGAAAACAGCTGTCAGCGTATGAGGTGGCAGACACAAGAAAAATAGCGAATTTGCGTATTCATGTTGAGAGAGTTATCGGTTTAGTCAGAAGAAAATATCAGATTCTGCAAAGCAGGGCTATGCCCATAGAGCACATGGCAACAAAACAAGGTGAGGCACTAGCATTGATTGACAAGATTGGGGTTATTTGCTGCGTCTTGTCTAATCTTTCAGAGTCTATTGTCCCATTGGAGTAAGGAGGAGGGAAGGATAGGGATAATAATCAGTCAGTCCAGTACCTGAGCCCTCACACATGTAGTGTTCAATACCTGATCCCTGCTTCTTGGCTCTGATGATGATAAGTAAGAGGACATGGAGTAGTAGTACCTGAGCCCCGACACATATCAGTCTGTTAATATGTTTTCAACAAGTGTAATACTTTTATCCACAGCCCACTTTCAAGAGTGCCTGGATCCTTTCATTACATTACACATGTGAGTTTGTAACTTGCTGTCCCAGTATTTCTGGAAGTATACCGTTTCTAAAAAAGCACTCAACTTTAGGGATAACATCATCCCAAAGTTCAAGATCGGGCAAAATCCTTTCAACAAAAATGTCATTGTGGTTCCACACAACAAAATCATAGTACTCAGTGTCTACAATGTGAAGCCGTTTGGTACCGAGGTTGTGGACCCATCCGCTGACAAAAAAGTTGTACGCCTCCAGGCTTTTATATGCCTTCATTTGCTGTCTGGTGTAGTACGATGTCTGAAGGACCAGATAGTTGGTGATAGTCCACTGACGGCAAATCTTCAAGTTCGACCGAAAACTCACTCATCTTCATGAGGAACGGGTCACGTCCAACATATGCGTTTACTAACTCCTTGTATCTATTTCTTAAAACTGGTTCTAAATTCGTACAATACAGACTCTCCGCAACGGTTTCCTCCATAGACGTATTCTCCATGTTTACTTCCTGCCCTATCTGAAATCGCTCCGTCTTCGCGTCATCATGATCACGTGACTGAAACCCAAGAATTGGTTCCTTGGGTCCGGGCGCAGCTCACAGTCACCCCCCTGGGCCACAAAGGTCACAGCGTGGACACTCGGGCAGGTGATGGCCACCCTCGTGGTCCAGGAACGGCATCTATGGCCATTATACCAAAAATTGTTCTCTCAACGCCCCCGTCTCCCAGCTTGGCCTACTCAACGACACCGTTGATGATTTTCCCCAACAGGTGAAGAAACAGACGGAGGTCATTTGTCACATCATGCCTCGCCACAGATCCAGTGTGGGCCGTGCTCCATCTGCTCGCCGAGAGAGTCCCCCTGTGGCTCCTAAACACCAGGAAGCTCCGCCTCAACCTGGGCCCAGCTCTCAGCCCAAGGGTCGAGCTCCCCTCAGGAAGGCCTTGCACAAACTCCCGTTCAAAATGCTCATGCAAAAACACATTCTAACTTGCGTCCGGCATCAAGATTGGTTCGCAGCGGTACACCTGAAAGACGCATACTTCCAAATCTCTACCTTGCCTCGACACCGACCCTTCCTACGGTCCCCTTCGGCATGTCCCTGTCCCCTCGCGTCTTCACGAAGTTTGCAGAGGCAGCCCTTGCCCGATAAGTGATGTGGGCATCCACATACTCAATTACCTCGATGACTGGCTCATCCTAGCCCACTCTCGAGAGTCACTGTGCGCCCACAGGGACCAGATGCTCAGGCACCTCAGCCATCTAGGGCTTCAGGTCAACTGGGAAAAGAGTAAGCTCGCCCCGGTTCAGAGCATCTTTTCTGGGCATGGAGTTAGATTCACTAAATGACAGTGCACCTCACCAACGAGCGCATGCATTTAGGTGCTGAAATGCCTCACCTTATTCAAGCCAGGCACAGCGGTTCCTCTAAAACATTTCCAGAGGCTCCTGGGGCATATGGCATCCTCTGTGGCGGTCACATCACTGGGGTTGATGCATATGAGACCGTTTCAGCACTGCTTCAGATTCGAGTCCCGAGATTGTCATGGCATATACTGTGTGTTCATCACCCCCGTCTGCCACCAAACTTTCAACCCCTGGACAGACATCTGTTTTCTGCAGACAGGAGTCCCCTTACAGCAGGTGTAGCGCCGCGTTCTGGTCACCACAGATGCCTCCAAACACGGTTGGGGTGCCGTCCAGGAGCCGGTGGCTGGGTTGGCACATCAGTTGCCTACAGTGGCTGTAATCCTCGCCCTGCGGAGGTTTCTCCCGCTACTTCGGGGCAAGCACGTCTTGATCCGATCAGACAGCACCGCTATGATAGTGTGCATAAATTGCCAAGGCGGCGTGGCACTCATATCCCGGGCAATCTCAACACGGCAGCTGTCACGACAGGGCACGCTCGGCGGAGAATGGGGGCTCCACCCCCAGTTGGTCCAGCTGATCTGGGAGTGGTTCGGCAAAGTAAAGGTAGACCTGTTCGCTTCCCAAGAGACCTCCCACTGCCCGCTCTGGTACTCCCTAGCGGAGGCTCCCACTGGACATTTCCCCCAGTTCTCGGATCTTACGCTCCTCATGACAACCCCTACTTGGCGAATTCCCCTGAGGAAGGACCTTCTTTCTCAGGGATGGGGCACCCTCTGGCATCCGGGCCCAGACATCTGGAACCTCCACATCTGGCCCCTGTATGGGATGCAGAAGATCTAAGTGGCCTACCACCTGCTGTCGTAGACACGATCAACCAAACCAGAGCTCCCTCTACCAGGCAACTTAACGCCCTGAAGTGGCGCTTATTCGCAAATCGGTGTTCTTCATGATCTGAAAACCTGCAGAGATGAGCAGTTGGGTCAGTGCTCTCATTTCTGCAGGAGAGGCTGGAGGGGAGGCTGTCCCCTCCACCTTGAAGGTTTATGTAGCCGCCATATTGGCTCACCATGACGCAGTGGATGGTAAGTCCCTTGGGAAGCACGATCTGATTATCAGGTTCCTTAGAGGCGCCCGGAGTCTGAACCCTCAAAGGCCATGCCTGTTCCCCTCCTGGGATCTCTCTGTGGTCCTTTCTGGCCTTCAGAGACCCCCCTTCGAGCCGCTAGAATCAGTCAAGCTCAAAGCCCACTTTTACTCTATGCGAGAAACATAGAGAGAGAAAAGGCGCAGCTGGCACGGCCTGCTCCCATGCTTGGCACGTCACTTTGTTCGCCCCCTCCGGGATGCTGGGAAACTAAAATGTTTATGACGATTTTTCCTTCATCAGGGAACTGAGGTTTCAACAGTAACCTAGACATTAAGCTTGGATGTCTATTACAAACCTATTTCACAAAAACTGATAAAGATATGCCATGGTGTCAATTGCCACACAAAAGTATGGTTATATGAATATCGTGTGCATACATGTCACTACACAACATATGGACTTTTAGAACAGGGAAAATGTGCAATTTTTCTTGACATTTTCATTATGACATTTCAATAAGATAATGTAATGTCATCAATGTCATCTATGGTTGCAAAATTCCGTGAATTTTCAAAGTTGGAAACGTTCCATGGGAATTAATGGGAAGATGGGAATTAACAGGAATATATGGGAATTAATGGGAATAAACTGGAAATTCACAAAATTGCAGGTTAGCATATAACAGGGAACTTAAATGTAGTTAAAAAAAAAACATATTTCAGCATAATCTTGGTTAAAACAACCAGATATAATGCAAATTCAGTTGAATTTCTACCCTGCACATTCCTCAATCGCAGCACACTACTTACTGCAGGCTACTTACTACAGCAGGACTATTGAAGCCACACTACTGCATTTGAGCACAAGGTCTACATCCAGTCATGTAAGTTTTAATGATATTACTAGGGTAAATATATTTGTATGTATTATTATATCTATGGTATTAAAGTTTAACTAGCAAATAGTAAAACAAAATGTGTTTATACAGTAGATAGCTAGCCAGTAAATCAGATATGCTAAATGTAAGCTAGCTAACACCATTTCATTGACAATTTAGGAGGCTAGCTATCATGGTGCTAGCTAGCTCAACTGTGATGCTGTTTCTTCTGCTAGCCAGTTTTCTAAGTTATAGTTTGATTTAGCATGTGTTTATCGATTCATCTAGCCTATTTCTATTCATTTGTCCAGCATCAATAATAAAATATTTTTACCATTCCATAATATTACAATTGTTTAGCTAGCTATTTATATATCTGTGCATGGCATTGTATTACTGTTTTTTACAAGCTTTTTTCTTATCTTATTCTACAGAACAATGCCAAGTGCGCCATCTGATGTGTGGATACATTTCACCTCAGCCAATGTAGAAGGGAAGGCTGTGTACATTTGCAAATACTGTGCAAAGACCTATGTTAAGAATGCCACAAAGATGCAGCAGCATATAGCCAAGTGCCCAAAGTCTTTTCCAATATTTCCCAAATTCCCCAGCTTAACATCCCATGGACATTTTCTAGAAAGTTTCCAGAAATTTACTGGAAATGTTCCGCTCCTTTGCAACCCTAGTGTCATTATTTAAATGATACACATGCATGTATTTCCACTTACTTTAATGGACTGGTAAGGCTGAAACATTCCTCCCAGCCAGATATAGATGGTAGAATCGATTACTGTCGATCTTCCATTAAAGGTGTTCGCGACCACAAGGAAGTTATATGGGCCCATTATGAAGAACTCCCAATCATAAGCACCCGATGTTTGGATTGTTTGATTGACCTCAAAAAACTGGGTAACTGGGTTCCACTTGTAGATTACACTATCAATATTGTGATTCCTCTCCCCTGTAGGAAAATATATAAAGAAAGAAGTTTAAATACACTTAATTTGAAGTAATTAAAACCCATTTTTTAACCACTTCACAGATTTCATATTAGGAAACTATAGTTTTGGCAAGTCGTTTAGGACATCTACTTTGTGCATGACACAAGTACTTTTTTCCAACAATTTTTTTACAGACAGATTGTTTAATTGACTATACCAGTGGACAAGAAGTTTACATAGTTACTGTGCCTTTAAGCAGCTTGGAAATTCCAGAAAATGATGTCAAGCCTTTAGGCAATTAGCATCTGATAGGCCAATTGGAGTCAATTGGAGGTGTACCTGGGGATATTCAGAGCCTCTTTGCTTGACATCATGGGAAAATCAAAAGAAATCAGCTAAGATCTCAGAAAATGTTTTTTGGACCTCCACAAGTCTGATCTCAATTTCCAAACACCTTAAGGTACCGTGTTCATCTGTACAAACAACAGAACACAAGTATAAACAACATGGTACCACACATACATCATACCACTCAAGAAGGAGATGCATTCTGTCTCCTAGAGATGAACATAGTTTGGTGCGAAAAGTGCAAAGCAATCCCAGAACAACAGCAAAGTACCTTGTGAAGATGCTATTAGAAACAGGTAGACAATATATCCACAGTAAAACGAGTCCTATATCGACATAACCTGAAAGGCTGCTCAGCAAGGAAGAAGTCAATGCTCCAAAACCGCCATAAAAAACCCAGACTACAGTTTGCAAGTGCACATGGGGACAAAGATCTTACTTTTTGGAGAAATATCCTCTGGTCTTTTGAAACTTTTTTTGGTCATAATGACAATTATTATGTTTGGAGGAAAAAGGGTGAGGCTTGCAAGCCGAAGAACACCATCCAAACCATGAGGGGTGATTTGCTGCAGGAGGGACTGGTGCACTTCACAAAGTAGATGGCATCATGTGGAAAGAAAATTATGTGGATATATTGAAGCAAAATCTCAAGACATCAGCCAGGAAGTAAAAGCTTGGTCACAAATGGGTCTTCCAAATGGACAGTGACCGCAAGCATATCTCCAAAGTTTTTGCAAAATGGCTTAAGGACAATAAAGTCAAGGTGTGGCCATCACAATGCCCTGACCTCAATCTGATAGACAATTTGTGGGCAGAACTGCAAAAGCTTGTGCAAGCAAGGAGGCCTACAAACCTGACTCCGTTACACCAGTTCTGTCTGGAGGAATGGGCCAAAATTCCAGCAACTTATTGTGAGAAGCTTGTGGAAGGCTACCCAAAAAGTTTGACCCAAGTAAAACAATCTAAAGGCAATGCTGCCAAATACTATGTAAACTTCTGACCCACTGGGAATGTGATAAAAGCTGAAATAAATCATTCTCTCTACTATTATTCTGACATTTCACATTCTTAAAATAAAGTAGTGATAACTGACCTAAGACAGGGAATGTTTTCTTTGATTAAATGTCAGGAATTGTGAAAAACTGAGTTTAAATGTGTTTGGCTAAGGTCTATGTAAAGTTCAACTATATACTGTATATATATATTATTTTTGGGGACCTTTAGACTACATTAATTCTTTCAATACAATAAAGATCATGTTGTATATATTAATTTTCTAAATGTTGTCAAAATAGAATTTTCCTTGTATAGATAGAATTACCAGCCACTAACCCAAACAGATCCCATTAAGCTTATGGTTGTACAGACTTGGCTCCGTTTGGATGAGTTCCCACAGGTGCAGGTGTATAGAAGTGGCTTGTATGGTTGTGAAGTCCTATGCAAAGGTTTTTATGCTTACATTTCAACTTTGATCAATGCCAGAGGCATACGTATGAACTTCACAGCAACTGAGGTGTATAGTATGTAAAAAGCCATAAAGTGCAGAATCAAAGTTACATAAATAGGGAGACCCTTTTTGCCTAAAAACTATGTCCTAGATTGTGTGCCTCAAAGCACTTAGATTTGTATGAAATTCATGTTTAAACTTCCTTTTAAAATCGTCTAAATGAACTTCCTCCCATGATTGTTCAGACAAAACATTTGGAGGTACACAATGTTAAAAGAGAAATAAGAGACACAACATGAGATGCCAGACAAAAGACGTTCTAATAATTCTGTGTATTGATCTCAGAGCTCTTCTGAGAATCATTACCTTGCCTATGATTGGCTACAGCAAGGAAAGCTTCATCTTGAATGTGGAAGGCCTCCCAGTCTCGAGCATTGTATGTGTTCAGAGACTGATAGTGAATAAACTTCTGCTTCCTTGTACTCCATTTATATATTACAGACTGTTCCTGATCCCCATTATCCATAGCTCTGCAGTTAGCAACAACCAGGAATTTCTGTTACAGGAAAATGGTTTTAGGAGGTGGCAAGAAATCATGTCAGTAACTTCAGTGAATTAAAGGGGACTGTGGAGAAAAATAGAATTAAAATGTAATGAGTTTTGCACTTTTTCATTTGAGGTATTTTCTGCATCTTAACAGGCCTTTAATTATCACAGATGTCAAAGCAAAGGAAAATAACTATGCTGATGGGCAGCAGTTAATGAATTGTGTAGTGTTGCTTACAGCTCATTAATTTATCTTTGAAAAACTAGCCACTGGCATAGTTATTATTGTTTCCCCTTCTATTTCCCTTTAAATTCAACATGAATCATAATTTTATTCTATACTATTTTATGATTTTCATGAAGAAACACATTCAGATAATTGCTCGGCAGGTAATAATAGACCACCATATGGCTTTCTTGACTGTAATTATGTACTAAGTTACTGTGAAGGGAAACGGGAGGTGCCTGCTGTCAATTTTGGATACAGCATCAGACAAAATTAATTTCTGTTATTATGCACATGTGATTTACAACATTAAAACTTGAGAGCCAGGTCTCCACCCCCTCTCCCACTGTAGCAACCACATCAAAAACCACTCTAATGTGAAAAGCTGGGGCTGAGACCTGCTCAGGGCAAACATACGTTCTGTACAACTCTCTATCTTCCGACAAGTTTCAAAATGTCCCAGCACCTGTTTGAGTTGGCAGCTCCATCAAAATAAGAACTTTTCATTTAGATCCTAATCAGCATGCAGAGGGATGACAACTTGTAGAAGGCTAGATGATTCTGCAATAGAACAAACAGTGCACGCCCACTTTTTCAGCCGGTTTGGTTGTGGAAGTATTTTTTTTATTGTATTTTCTTTTTTACAATGTGTTTTTATGGTGGTCTAATTAACCTCAAACAGAATTTATTATTTATTATATTGAATGTGGCCACATTTCTAAAAAGTGCACACAAATTTGTAATACAGCAGACAGGTTAAACCTTCAATAATATGTGCTTGCTGGGTTTTGATTGGGTCAAAGGAACATATTAAAAGAATTTGAAGAGAACATAGAGGTTAATTTCAAAATTACTGCTATTGTTTTCACACATGGTCTTTCAAATGGGGTCTCTGGGACTCAAAACATAAAGAAAGTACAGTCAATCTCAAAAGAACATGAAGGTTAACATGATAGTAACAGAGGGCAGAAGTGCAGATGCTCACCTTTTTGCCCACTGTGAAGTATTGCCATGCCTGTGCATCATAGGTGCTGATATTCTGATATTGTTCAAACTTCCCATCTGTCCATTTGTATATTCCCGACCCAAGGCTGGAATCACGGTTGGCGGTTGCAATGAAAAGCCCTACAGAAGGGATCTGGAAAACTTCAATGTCAAATGTCTCAGAGTTGGTGAATAAATCCTGGTGAACCTCCACATAGTCCAGCCTCTCTTTCACTGTAAAGTTGCAATGGTTATACGGTCAAATACGTCAAACTACAAATTGCAGAAGTGCTGTTAGCTTTTACAGTAACAGATTGCAGTGTGTGGATTATATCACTCATCACCTTGCAGCATAGTGAGCCACGTGATGCCATCACAGAGAAGCAGGCCTCCCTGCAGGGTGTTGAACCACAGCTGGCCCTCCTCCGAGTGTCCACAGGGAGGACTTACACCTGCTGTCACCCGAACCTCTGCCTCTGTACAATATAAACAGACATTTTTCAATGTCAGATATTATGCTAACTGGATGAATAATATGTTGATGAACAATATATTAACAGCTTCTACAGGAGCATGGTAGGATGTTTAGTTTTAAGGATTTAACCATTGGACTTGCCAGTTGGAGAAATTGAAGAAATCTAAACAGTGGAGGAAAGAGTACAGATTTTTTTTTTACTTAAGTAAAAGTAATTTGCTGAAAAGCTGCCCAAGTAATTCGTTATAAGTTACTTTATGAAAATTATATTATATATAGTAAATACACTTCCATTTTTAGAACAGAAAGACATTTTTGTTCTTGAAAGAAATTGATGCTTCCTTTCACCAAGCATGCATTTAATTGATAAAGAATACTGCCAAAATAATTAATTGCCAATTATTATTATGGTTTGAAAAAATTGTTTGTGGTATTTATTCAAATTGTTCTTTACCCGTGATGGCAAACATATACTGTGTCATCTATTCCTTACAAAATCATTCTAAAGTGCTAATTTGGTACTCAAGAAAGTTTTCTTATTATTGTGGAAATTACAATACAGTGGGTTTTTTTCCATTTGCTGAGGTATTGAGTTCTTACAAGTTGCTTTACACTTGCAAGTCAAATTTTAGTTTTAAAAATAGGCAAAAAGAAACATATTTCACTTGAAATCCTATTTTCTCCTAAAGTCTATTGTTTTAGAGAGATGAAGGCTTTTCATGCATTCCTGATTTGAAAAAAGAATCACTAACCAGGATAGAGAAGAAAGTGGACGGCCAGATGCACAACAAAAAGACAAATAAATCACAGTTTCTAGTTTGAGAAAAACATTTAATTAACTAGAAATTTGTTACATTCTAAATGTCTCTAAATCATCTCTAAACTACATATTGTGCATTGTGACTGCAACATATTCTGCAACTGCAACCTATTTCAGGTTTATTCTCATTCACATATCTTCATGTATTTTGGCTATTAAGATAACGTACTGTACAAAACTAATATAATGCAATATTATAGAGGAGGAAATTTATCC
Organism: Xyrauchen texanus; assembly: GCF_025860055.1. Taxonomy (NCBI): domain Eukaryota; kingdom Metazoa; phylum Chordata; class Actinopteri; order Cypriniformes; family Catostomidae; genus Xyrauchen; species Xyrauchen texanus. Next base: position 15,857,275 of record NC_068293.1, on the reverse strand, counting down.
TCTGTGATATTGTAGCAATTATCCAGATATGGAATAAGCTTATTAACCAAACTGTTATCAACTCCTACATGCCAACTGAATACAATAAGGCAAAAAAAAATAAAATTCTCACAGTGTTTTGTGAGAGATATGATTGATTCAAACACTAAAAGTGGTTAATTAAAGTCTTAATTAACATTTTGGTTATTTAACATATTGGGATATTATTATTAAGTAAATTGTAGCATTTATTTACATTATGTTTTGCGATTTCTCTCTTTATAACATCAATTCCTTTGGCACTTCTAGAGTCTAGCGGGTGAGGCTTTTCAGACAGATATAAGATTGCAGCATAGGGCAGAGACGTTCAGTACAACACAGTGAGTGATAGTCTTACCCACTAGGACAGTTTATTTTGAAGAAGAGGGGCAAATGGTTAAAGAATTTAACGGGAGTATAATACCGATCTGGAAATACCGTGGGATTTTTAAATGGGTTAACCACATCTTCACTCACATCCCAGCTCTATACAGGGCTTACTAGATTTGTTATGAAATATTAAATTAGACACAATTGGCAGATTCATGTTTGGAGCAGATAACATTTGACAAACTGATGCCACAAACAATGACAGTTAAACATGTACTTTTCCTAACAGTATGAAATCTATCTTGAAAATACATTACATAAGGAAAAAAATCAACCAAATCTAGCCTCTCAATGCCCTGTGTCATGTCTGTCAATAAGCACAGTGAATGAAATAATAGTGAGCCCGCACCCTGTTTTCAAAATAACAGCAATTCTTCTGAGCCAGGGAGAAACTCAAAGCACAAGGCTGTCAGTCAATGTCAGAGGATCAGTAACAGACCTGTGAGATAGTGTTACTCACATCCCCATACAATCACAGAGCTGTGTTTACAGCTAAAACACACAACATTCCTACATACTTCAAGCTATCCTTAGTGTAAATTAGCTACACATAAACCAATCTGTAACACCTGCACCATTTCAAGATTACCTTCTACCCTCTACATTTTTACAGGTTAAGTGATTAACACTGGCATGAATAATCTTAAAGGAACATCAAACAGATAACTTTACATCTGATTCCAAACATCAAGCTACTGAATGAAGACTGGTGGATAATGGACCTTACTCAGAATAGTACCATATTTAATTGACAGGAATGAAAATTAGATTTTGATTTTTTTCTGCGTGCCGTTTCGTCTCACACACAGTCGAGGGCTCAGCCTTTCAAAGTATTCACATTAAATATGGTGTCTATCCCGACTAAGGTCTTTAGACTGACTGAACAAGGATTCCATGCGTCTATAACTGTGTCCCAATGCACATTATCCATTCTATAATAAATCATATAAATATATAAAGTGTTTGAGATTAGCACTTATTAGATCACAAATTACAGTAGATTAAAATAGTTGCCAATATTGCACACATCCACTTGTGCAAAAGAGTTATGTATTTGTTCTTACCATAGGGAGGGAGGGCAAGGTCAGTGGAAGATGATTTGATTGGCAGGTGTAAGAGTGCCTGGGGAACTGAGAGTACAGACAGCTGGGGCTCAGATGAGGGGCATATTTGTGAGGTAGCATCCGAACCAGGTAGCAGAACCAGCTGACGCATTAGCCCCTGCAAGAAATTGAGTGAGTGGAAAGAACTGTTAGATTTAGAACATCCATCTAGTACAAGTACATTGTAAATGTACATACAGTAAAATGTTGAAACTCTCATAATGACATTTATACAGAAAACAAGCCGTTCCATCTCCTTCTACTAGCAATGAAGAATGTTGAGCCAGCTGTATCAAGATCATCAGGGAAGGGGCTATCAAGCACTCTGTGAATGAATCAAAGTGGGGACAAAAGTTTACGTAACACAAAGGTAGTTGAGTTTCTCATCATATAGCTCAACACATAATCCATATAGAACAAAGAGAGGATGAAAATATAAAATAAAAGTCATTTTGGATGATATATCATTTAGAAGAATACAACCTGACATTAACAGGGTATTCCCAAAGAGAGTCTTACAGGTCGAGGGGTATGCCACAGTCTACAGTGAGAGATGTGTAGTGTCCAGTCACTGCCAAGACAACGGTGTGCCAACGGTTGTCAGCCAGCCCGATCGCTTTAAAAGTGATGCGTTTCCTGCTGCCCTGGCCCCTTTGCAGGATGTGGAGCTTGTTTTGGGACAGGCGCAAGCCGAGGAGCAGCTCATCTGAATCTTCCTCCAACAGTGTGAAGATGTATTCACTCTTCTACAGATCAAAGAGAATAGACTGAAATTTGAAGGAAGAGACCTCAGAGGAATCTTTGATGTTCGGAAACTACATTTCAACCAATCTCTCACCTCAGGAGCCATTTTAGGGATTTTCAGTGTGACAATGATGGAGAATTCAGCAGGAAAAAAGTTGCAATTAATAAAGAGCTGAGATGCAGGGAAGCTGAAAAGTTGTGGAGATCCAGAAAACTGGAATCCACGAGCACCCCTGGACTGGACCATACGAATCCCATTCTGGGCTTTCCAATCTGCAGGAAGCACCCGGGACACGAGGTCCAATGGTAACAAATCTGTGAAAAAATATACCAAAAGCTAAACTATGCTATGAGGTGAAAACAAAAATCTGAAACTTTGACCCACATTGGATAGATCTACACTTTGTAGTTCACTTGTTAGTACAAGTAATCAACATATTCATTTGAGCCAAAAATTCAAGCACCTATCTTTATGTATCAGGGAAGGATTCATGTTCAAAGGGCAAGTGCTGTTGTTGTGTTTTGATTCACTTCAGTAAATCAAAGAGGTAACTGGTTAGAGCAAAGAACTTTATGGATCATATTTCAAAGACTTTAGCAAAGCAAAGGCACATTTTGGAAAGCAAACTGTCCTTTTCAAAATATCTCACATTCACATAACTTAGAGTGTTTTTGCTTGCGAGACATCTTTATTCAGTAGATCTGCAATGTAGCATAATAAAACATGAGTTGCTTTGTGGCTCTCATAACTCATATTTCTAGAATGTTAAACAAAACTCATGTATGATCAGTGAATGCTGTTCACTATTTATGGCCAAAATTGCAATGCTGTCGTGAAAAGCTGTCAAAGACCTTTTATTTTTTTCTAAGGGATAGAATATTCTATAGGATAAAGGTATGCAATAATATGAGTGCCTGAACAGGTTTGTGAATTAATTTGTAATTCTGTCCTTGCAAATCTTGTTAGTGACTAAACCAACATTAATATTAAACATTGAATATTTTCCACAATTGAGCACCTGCATGTCAGCATTACATCATCACAATATGGGATGATATGACTGAAATGCATTGATGGGAAAAGTCAGTTTGTGTGGGTATCTCCTGCTACACAAAAAAGCAGTGTGTGGTGACTAGGTTTATCTCTGCCCTCTTGAATAGGCTACAGCTACAGAAAACTTCCCCAGAGGGGTTACAGAGAATGATACTAGGAATTAACAGTAATATCTATTCCTGTCCCCAGATGATTTTAAATCTTGTGAAGAAATTAAATAAAATTCTGGTTTGATATTTTATGATAACCGTTTGGATTCTGTCAAATACATTTTTTTATTATTATTATTTAATTAAAAGCAATGGCTAAGTGATGAATGGTAGTAAACATTTTCAGTTTGCACACTTTAGCATTAATAGTTACATTTTCTTTTTTTGAATAGTTTGATTTTAGGCTTTGAGCAGTTTCTACTGAGGAAAGTTAAAGTGGGACACTTTTGATAATTTGTCATTCTATTGTTTTTCAAATATGATCAAAGTTGCTACATCAATGTCATCCCATCCAAGTTTAGGATTAAGTTAATGTTGATTGTATATATATGTAATGGAAGAATATACACATGATAGATTATTAAACGCTACCAGTTGTCCCACTTTACCTGTATTGTTGTTATTCTATTGGCTGATTTGAAGGAAAGAGTGTCTACACAGCACAGGACTATAACAACTTGAAAGGTGTTAGTTTGCTGTAGCTGTTGACCATGACCACTGTGATTTTCTCTATCATTTAGCCTATGGTTAAATTTGTTGGGATCAACCACTTCAGCACAATAAATGCAGAAAGACAAGATGCCTTCCAGATGGCCAGCAAGTGAAGTTTGATGAGGACATTTAAGTCAACAGCTGCTACAAACTACAGTTAAAAATAGTTCAGAAATGGTCCATAATTGTCATTCTTTTGTGCATGACTGCTTTCAGATGAAACCACTGTGAAACACCAGAGGTTTTCACAAGTGTTATACATCAGCACCTGTCAACCACATCTAATCTGTACTTTCTTGCACACTGCCAAAGGGTTAGACACACCTATTCATTCATCATTTTTATGGTTTACCATAGTTCAAAATAATAGCAATCATCAAAACTATTAAAAAACACAAAATGGGAATTATGTCATGAAAAAGCCGAAAATGATAAATAAATCTTATATTTTCGCTTCTTCAAAAAAGCCACCCTTTGCCTAGATTACAGCACTGCACACTTACATTTACATTTATGCATTTGGCAGACGCTTTTATCCAAAGCGATTTACATTGCGGAGCAACCTAGAGTTAAGTGCCTTGCTCAAGGACACAATGGTGGTGGCTGTGAGGATCGAACCAGCATCCTTCTGATTACCAGATTACCAGTTATGTGCTTTAGACCACCACCACTTCTCTTAACCAACTTCATGACATTTTTACCATTGATGATTGCTTTTCCTTAACTATTCAGTCCAACTTATCCTTTTCAAAAGATCTACACCTCCTGTACGTCAATATCGAATTAGAACTGACATATGTTTGTAATTGAAATGAAGGAGCATGCTTGTGTACCCCTTCCCCCCTCAATTCATTCTTCTGATTGATGTAACATCTGCCTGTATTTAGTTTGCTTTAATGGTTTACTGAACGTAAAGCCCATAGACCTATGGGAGTTTGGTAGATAATCTGAAAATAATTACAAAGCATGACATGACTCAATTAGTGTCTTTAACAACTGACATAAGAGGGACAAGCTGTAAATAGGACAAGATTGAAACATACTGCCCTGCTAAGACAAAACGCATTAACAATATACAGTAATTTGGCTCAATTGAGTTGTGACTGATATTGGGTCTCTTAGACTATGATCTGTCTTGTGACAGATGGATTTGACTCATCTATGCTCAGATTTAGAGAAAACAGTTATTAAACAGACTATTTTGTAATATATATTTGACTGGACAAACTTTGAAGCCTTTTTTCTCAGTTTTTTCTCAGTTTCAGTGCACCAACATGTTGGTGTGCTGTGTACTTATACTATGTTGGGCAGCATGTTTACTGTTGTAAACAAAATAAATAAATAAATCAGATAATCTGAAGTAAATCAAATTTTTTCCATTTATTTTCCTTCAATAGAATTAAGTAATATTGCATTTAGGCATATGATTTCACGCACCTGTGCAAGGTCTCCATTGCCCAGATTGACAGGTGATAGTCCAGGAGAAGAGCACACAGGCCAAAAACAGCAGCTCCGACATCAGGGTCTCCAATCTCTCAGCTCCATTCACAAACACTGATTCTCAAAGCTCAGTGACCATACTTCCATCCAGATGCCTCAAACAGCTTAAAACAACAACCTCAGCGGTGAAAATCCAGAAAACTCTGTGATGATGAGAAAATGTCCAGAAAAGAGTCAAGTGTCCCTTGAAAATTGAAGGTCCTAATTAAACTTCAGTAAAGGCATCCAGATTAATATTGATGTTGTCATCCAATATTCTGTTGCCATTTTGATGGCCATTAGAATTCACATATAATCACAGGTTATTTAACAAAAATCAGTTTACAAAATGCATTATTGAGATCCCAACTTCTCTTGATCAAAAGAGTCTATGACAACTCCATGACATCTTGCTACAAACTCTAAAGAACTTCTTCCTAGAAAAGTGCCCTGGCTGAGGTCTATCTGCTTTGCTGTGCATGTCGGTGTGCTTTGAAAGGGGAGTGTAAACTTCACCTGTGAGTTAGGAGCAGGAGAGATATTTTACCCCTGCAGACATTTAAATAAGAATAAGTCAGCTGTAGAAAGGAGGAGTTGACGCTAAAGAGAGAGAAAGGTGGGGCAAGTGAAATGCACATGAGAGAAAGACAGAGAGAGAAAGACAAGACTTTTTCCAACTTTCCCCCCTGCTTTTCTCATGTCTTAAAAGTATAATGTCATGAGGAATTCCCCAGTGTTGTACATGTGTGTGTAAGGTTGCCCTTGTTTTGAACCACACTGCTGTTTGCGATATGTATGATGAGTGCACTACCCTGGGAATCCATGTAAAGCAAAACTCCCTTCAGTGAATAGTTTTTTTCACCTAGCTCTCAGCCCATCTCTTCACCTACACCCCATGTGGCCAGAGGGGGCAAACAAAAGAAAATACTCTTTAAGACCCCTTGAAATTAAAAGTAGAGTTTTGTGGCTTTTATTCCATGGCCAGTTTTGAAGCCATATATGCTAGTGTAAAAAAAACTGCTAGGTTAAAAATTACTTTTGCTGGGTTATTTGGGAACCCAGTGCTGGGTTATTTGGGAACCCAGTGCTGGGTTATTTTGACTTGCTTGCTAGGTTATATACAGTACATTAACCAGTGTGCTCTTTTTGTTGACACAATGCTAGGTTATATTGAAGGTTATATATTCAAGATGACAACAACAACAATACTCCTACTACTACTACTAATAAGAAAAATTAGCTTGTGGAAGTATTTTTTATATTAACCTCATGCAACCCTGCATCCACATGTGTGGACATCAGGGGCGGATTGGGAAGAGAAATTGGCACGGGATTTTACATTGAAACTGGCCAAATAATTCGCGTCCTTTTCTGCATATCGTTGCCCCCTTCAGCATATCGCAATGCCGTTCTGCCCATGGCCCGTTCTGCATAACGCGGCAGCCCATTTCAGCTTATCGCGGTTAGACCCCGAAGCTGCCACCATTTGCGCCATTTATAATTTCAGCTGCCGCCAGCCAATAATTTCGTAAGCCAAATTGAGCCGCCATCTGATAAAGTTTGGCTGAGCCGGCTAGAATTATTTGCATCAAATAATAATTCTATCACATAGAGACATACACACACGAAATATATAAACAATACACGAGATCTATTTTCCCACTGGATTCATAACAGCACAGTCTTGTGCTCGTTGCTACGATACACAGACTCACAGTGAATTGACAACCAATTAAAATTGCTCGTTTTACGTACAGAAGAAGCGATGCATTTTTTTCTCGCACTGAGGTGAAATGGCGGAAAGAACCAAGCAAGGTAATTTTGATCTCACTTCTCACATACTTTCCTAATTCCTACTTACTTTTTTTTTTTTTTAACTTAGGCCTACCCAGACTTTTGTTAAATCTTCAGGGCACGGTTGCACAAACACCTGAATCAAAGATTGATGTTATGAACCAAATATTCTGGAACGGAGAGATTTATAGCATTGAACGTGATATTACTGCAGTAACAAACCACCGTTTCCACATTGCTAATTCACGACGCATGCTTCAGTGTACATTGAAGTGAAATGTGCAAAACTTTGTCCAAAATAATACTGATAACAGTGTGTGTTTATATTAAGGCGAGACACGGCAGGCAAAAACATCGTTTTTTTTTTTTTTACTGGGTGATTTTGAGATTTTTGGATATTTGTCTTCAATAACATGTCTTCTTTCAGACTTGTGGTGAAAAAAAGTCCGAAATACACATTTAGGTCTTTATTTTACTACACTTCGTCTGTTTGCGTCTGTAGATTTCTCATAAATTCAACAAAAGTTTGCGTTCTTAATCAACATACTTCTCCGTGATCTCTGCCGTCACGCAGGTAGTGTGCCGGTGGAATGCATGTTTAGTTCCACTGGCCTACTGCTCAATGGCAAACGATCATCACTTGCTCCTTCAAGGTGTAACATGGTAAGCTTCATCCATGATAATGCCAATGATAAAGTTATTGTATACAACTTAGCCTACATACACTTAGCCTAAACACAACACATTGTAGGCTATTTGAAAATGTTTAGTAGCATACAGACTACAAAATAAATATGTACATATATTGTGAAAGTAAAATCTGGTGTTTTCTTTATTACATTGTATTGCATTTTGTAGAAATATAGTGAAAGCCATGCATTGCTTGGAAATATTGAGATCTAGTAAATCAGTATAACATAGACAGACATGAAGTGGCAGCTTCAGCCATTTGCAGCTATGAAAAGTTTGGTGGCTGCAGCAGCCATTTAGGTTTTGGCTGAGCCGGCTAGCCAGCCAATAACTTCATCAGCCAGCCATTATTCTCAAAACAAATGGCTTCGGAATCACTCCTGGAAACATAATAAACTATTCGACTTACTATAGCTTGGTATTATTTAAAATTTCACAACTTAGTCCCGCTGTCCACATATGTGGACACCATTTTTAGGAAAGTCAGCTTTTTTTTTGCTTGTTTATTAGGTGCTACTAGTGTGTAAACTTTGTTGGCCTTTTGATTTCTACTAAATGCTAAAGTATGTTTATTGATTACAAATAATACAAATAAAAAACAATGGAAGGGTTCACTTTACCCAATTCCAAACACATAAATATACACACACACACACACACACACACACACACACACACTGTATTGCTGAATTTTCTGTAACAGGCATCTCATATTTTACCTGTTGCAAATTGTATACATATTAATTGACCTAACACAAGCTTCTAAATATAGTTGATTATGTAATGCACATTTAAAAATGTATTGCCTTACAAGTCATGCTCCATAGTAAAAGTGTTTTGATTTGATAAGATTCATATAGGTGTTTGAAGACTGTTTGTTTGTATTGGGCAGGGAAAATGAATTAGTGTCTGTGTGCTGTCTTACAATATAAGAGTCCTCCTTCCAGGTGCAGTTTTCTCCAATCATGCATGAGCTTTTTTGACAGCACATCTGGCTCCTTGTCTCATATTGCTTGTAAGGGTTTTAATGGACCCCTTCAGCTGGATTGTTTTGGCAATAGCTGGGTCAGTTATCTGTGCTATTCTCAACTCATCAGGATCTATCTCTTCCAGGCATTCCCAGGTACTGTATTCAGGTGAGTTGTTCTGTGACAGGTTGAGGACTGTAACCCAGGCAACATCTTGTCGCTCGGCACCCTTGCCAGGTGGCCTTGACTGCTCCGATGGATAGTTCTTCCCTGCATTCTGTTATGTATTTATTTATATCACATGGAAATCTGGAGAGTGAGTTGGCATCCACATTTACCCTTCCAGGTCGTTCCTTGATGTCAAATGTGAAGTTTGAGTGCTCTGCGACCCGTCCGTAGCCCACTGCATTAAGTTTAGCAGTGTTCGTGATGTACGTCAGGGGGATATAATCTATGTAGACTGTGAATTGGGGTGCATAGAATAAGTAGTTTTCTCTTTTAATTGTTTAATATTATTTTGAGTGTGACTATGGTTTAAGGAGGGTGTAATAGTTGTGTTTTCCTTATTACATCACATGTTGTTCTGAAAGCAAAAAAGAAACAAATGAAACACGGAATGTAGGCTGTCATCTACGCAGCCTGTCCGAAGCAAAGCGGGCCGCTGCCAGCTCTTGATGCACGAACGGCTTGCACGCGGGTCTGTTGGGTATATTGCAGTCTCATCACATTTTATCTTTACGTTTAGCCTCCCATTTAGCTGATGAAAACACACTGCGTGATCATGAGGAAGGATTAATCAAGATGTAGATTGGAATGCAAGTGCGGAATTTATATAAATAAAATAGTATACTCCTCTCTCGCCGTTGCTGGCATGCCAGTGATTTCTCGTCCGCATGCGTACCATAGGTTGCCAACCCCTTCTTTAGGAAGATGATGATATTAGTCAGTGCTTAAATTTGGGCACTCAGTTCCTGAATTTGTTTTGTTTTGCTCTTTTTCTGAGGTTTTGAGCTTTGTTCACCTCCATCTGACAGCATTGAACTGTGGGCATGGGTTGGCCTCCACTGTTTGGTGTGGCCCAATCTGCTATGATGTTCACCTTCCTCATTTGAGATCTTGGTCATCTATTTCAGTTGTGCTTCATCAGTTACAGCCTGGTTAGAGAATAGGGAACTGTTGCGGGGTCTCACGCTCTCTGGTACTCATCGGTTTTTGAAAAAGCTTGCTGCTGCTCTTTTCATTTAGGTGAGACTGTAGGAACTTTTCAGTTCAGACATAGTTAGATCATCTATATTAATGAGCATATTTTTTAATTGTACTGGTTTAACTATGCACAAAACAGCTTGAATGATCTCACTGTCTGTGTGGTTTGCTTTGAGGCCTTCGTCGATTTGGTTGCACAAACTATTGTAACCGATGTCTAAAGTGCTGTCACCTACCTGACCCCTGTGTACTTCGAATTCCTTGCACTGTAAGTAAGATAAGTCTATCATGTCTATCTGGGATGGGATGAGGGTGAGTAAATGATGAGAGAATTTTCAGTTTTGTATGAACTACTTTAAGACATTACAATATTTAAGTCTGGTTGCTGCTTTGTAAAATGTGTCATACAGCAGTAACATTATAGTTATTGTCCAGGATGTCTTAACAATGCAGAGAATTATAGAGGATTGAGCCCTGATGCTGCACAAATTACATTATATAAAAATTGTACATCAAAGTACTGTGGCAATAACAACACGCTCCCTCTTTTCACCTGTGCCATATATTGTCTTCAATCTCAATGTATTTCAAAGCTTCTAAGGCTTTCTGTCATGGATTCTGAAGGTGTTAAAAAAGACTTAGATTACACTACACAAGAGAAGAACCGCTGTGTCTTCAGTGTTGAACTTTTTTTGTTGTTCATCCACTCTGTACTGCATCAGAAATTGACTTAAAAAATATGAATCAACAATTCAAGGAGAATAAAATAGAGAGGGTATAACAGAAAAAGACATAAAATAAAATAAACAGAGAATAAGAAAAGCTTCTGATGGAACACAATTACAGGATAACGAGGAAGTGGGAATGGAAGTTATATATGGTGAATGGAATAGGCATGGGAAGCTAATGAAGAGCTCTAAACATGAGGGAAAAAGAGCTTTCAGGGCTGATATTTATCTACTATATCTGTGATGATGTTGGCTGCAAAACTCCACACTGTTTTTGTATCAAGTGATGCCAAAGATAATTTGTGTAATATGTAGTATGGGCACACCTCTGCCAGGTAAACATATGAACATATGTTGTATAATTTTTAGTCACTTACAAATGAGAAATGAGCAACACACAGTTATTTGTTTATTATTTTGTAAACCAGAAGATTTGAACTGCTCTGACTCATTGTTTCTCTCACTTTGAGAGTGAAGCAGCACTTACATTTTGTTTTCGTTTCACTATCAGCAAGAGGAAGAATCCTGGCATGTGTGGGCAAGAAAATAAACGATCAGTGCATGTGTAAAAATGACAGCTACTGTTGCACGTGAAACTTTTAAGGCAATGCCGCTTGGAGTGGAATACCTTAAAGGGTTTTCCTTATGCACTGCTGCCCAGGAACAGGACAACCAGACATAAAACCATCATGTAATTCTATATATTTAGGACACAAAAAGTATTCAGACACTTAAAAAGAAGTTTAAAAAAATATAGTACAAGTACAATATTAAGACAAACCTTTTCATATTATAATATAACAGAAATATTTTTTAAACCTGAGAATAGTATTTGGACACTTTATTTGAGGAACATTTCCATAGTTAATGTGCTGAAATACACCTGTGGTTACTCTGTGGAGGGGGACTGAGTTCATACATCCACTAAATATCACTTTGAGACTATTTGGAAAAAGTAATTGCAAAATCTTATTATCTTCACCAAGAGAAAAAATTAAAAAGGTTTTTCTATTATACTTCTGACAAATATACATATATATAATATATATATATATATATATATATATATATATATATATATATATATATATATATATATATATATATATATATGACCTCTCATGTAGTGCCCCCTATCATTTTGCACCCTAGGCAATCGCCTATGTTGCCTTTGTCATGGGCCGGCCCAGCCTGTAAGGCTTACGCATTGGACATCCATGATGTTAATTTGATACTTCCCTGAAGCATTCTGTTGCAACCCTGAAGCAAAATTGACTTCATATGACCCACACATATAAGCATGGTGTAACTAGTGCAAAGCAATAATATTCAATACCTTCACCATCTTTGTTACAAGAAATGCGGTGACACATTTCACCCTTCATGAATCAAAATACATTGAGGCATTTTGAACTGAGAAATCCCCATCAGTGTTATCAAGACTATTGGCTTGACAAAAAAAAAATAAATCACAAAAGAAAAACAACAACAAACAAATGAAAAGGAAAAAATTAACAAAACCGTCAAAAACCTCATGCTACCTAAAAAAATATCTACTTTCCAACCAAATTCAAGGGGATTCCCTGCAAGTACTCCATACTACACATTTTTATTTACTGTGCATTGTTACAAAAATACTATTACTGTAAAAGCAAACACTGCATTTGTTGTGTAGCCTGAGGGCTGTGTGAGGTCAGTATGCTGAATGTATCAACATTCTAAAGGGGCAGCTAATAGTTGGGCGGCTACATTGGCACTCACACTAACCCTGTAATCAGTAAGAGAAGCAGCCCCAGTCATTACTAAGGGACAGACACTCTCACAGCTCTCTGCCTCAACCAGTCCATCTCACCTACTCATTAACCCTCTTACTGACCACCTCACCACAGAAACATACGTCAACAGCATAGCCCAAGCCAAGCTGGGGCAGCCCACTACACGACCCCGACCTCATGACTACGTGATGTCATACTCTCATTAGGTAGGTACAAGACATCAGACACAGAGAAATGTTCTCATTCTACAGTATTTATTCCAAATCACAAATTAATCAGCAATCCGATCTGATGAGAAGCTGTAATAATCGTAAGAGATGGCGAAATTGTAAGAAATCATTTGAGTTGGCTCTTCCAAAACGTAAAACTTTTGTATTTACCTAACCCTAAAGTTTAAACTCTTACCCAAATCTTAAACCTAACCATGATTTTATTTGGAAAATAAGTTTTGTGTACAATGGAAGAAATATAACATCTGGGTTTGGAAGGAGAAAAGGATGCATTTTCCAGGGTATTGACATACAGCGGTTATTTGTATTGCATGAATAAATATGGTATGAGTAACAAAATCTATTGACAGATGTTTCCTTTTTTTAAAACAAATTGTTGGATGGAAGTCTAGTTAAAATGTGATTCCTGTAAGGTATCAATTTTAAATTCTATTTGTACGAACCAAGTCGTAAGTTATCTTACGATTTTGCCATCTCATACAAATTATTAGCGTTGTCATGAGACTGGGTCGGAATCACCCAAAGCTGAAGGGTGGATACACAAACAAAACATTCAACAAAAACACATTCCAAAATTTTTTGTACATACACTAAAAAATGCTAGGTTAAAATTACTATTGCTGGGTTATTTGGGAACCCAGTGCTGGGTAACAATTGGACAGAACACATGCTGTCTTTTTTTTTTTGTTTTTGTCTCAGTATACCATCATATTAAAATCGTATGTAACTGCAGTATTTCAATATCATTACGCACATATACCCACATATTCCCATGATGGTTTCTGTGGGACTCAATTTACAGACTGTAGTATCCAGTATACAGACTAAGGGAAAATGTATCAGGTATGCATCATCTCTGTCAGCAGCTTCATTGTGTGATCAGTTATTTTGTTATTGTGAGCTTTATGTGTCATCTCATCCAAAAGAACCATGAACAATCAGAAACTATAAGCACTATGGCCCAGAGCTTCTATTTTCAGTCTTAAGGGGGTCAAAAGGAATCAGATTTTCCTTGATCTTTTTAGATAAGTGTTTTTTGTATTATTAAAACATACTGTAAAATACTGAAACACAAAAATGCCTCTCCTTTCACAAAATCACTGGGTTTTTTGTTTAAAATATAAAAAATAGAGAACTTACCAGACCATGTGTCATACTGTTGCATCCACCATGAGCAGGAAGAGGGAAAAGGGTACTCAGAGTTACAGCTGATCATGACTTTGTTTGATTTATTGAAGATTTAAAAAATCGGATGGATTTGACCAAAGGACACAACTTTGATAGCCAGTTTTTCTGGAGAAAAAAAAATTTGTTTTACTATTTATCTTTTATCATATTTATATTTATGAATTTGGCTGTTTAACAATGAGACCTCTTGCTATTTAAAGAATCAGTGATGTATTGTATTGACCTTTTCCTGTGGTCTGACTGTCAGCATGTTGAACAAGCGAGACATATCCAGCTGCAGACCCGCAGCACCACCAGTTTCAGAACCCCAGCGCCAGAACCTGAAGTGAGGGGCGGAGTTATTGACAATGAGACAAGCATGGCGGAGAACATGGTGAGTTGTGTAACGTTTTTGACATCATGTTGTGAAAAATTATCGCATATATTAAGTTCAGCGTTTATCTGCTAAATATTTAATTTGTGCATAACTTTATAATCTTAATGAAGCTTGAATATGTTGTCATACTTTACTGTATTAAAAAAAATTCTACGGATGGTTCGATACATTTTTGCGTGTTGTAAATGAGCCTTGCGGTGACGTTTTGAAGACATCTTGTGAAGGTGTTAAAGTGTTTGTTCCACGTTACTCTGTTATATGCATTGTTTGTGAGTTAATGTTACCTTATAGTTGAAGGGTTTTTTACGTTGAGATTATTGTGTGGTGCTTTCATCTCTTGCAGAGACATTTCGAATGAATGAAGACCACAAGGAAAAGGCCCGCAACAATCTCCTGGAACAGTCAGAAGCTTCCAGAGAGCCCTTTCTATTTCATTTTGTGTTCAGGGATGACATGGAGTTATTTTAGCAAGAATGTAAGGACAAAATGGGCCTGAGAGTGAATTCCTCATTTGATACATTTTAAGTTTAATTTATACAGGATTGTCATGATAAAATGGGCCTAGGGGTGAATTGGTCATTTGTTGTATATATTTTTATTGTTTCTTTTAAAATGATGCTGAATTTTCTCTTTTTAGTTTTTTGACATGTTTTATTTTACATAAAGAAAAATGCATGCTGCACATGTTCTTGTGAAATAAAGTACATTTTATATAAAATGCCCATAAGTTTCAAGCATTTTTTTTCACCATCATGATCAGGAAGTAACTCTCATAATACAATGAAACGGATAACTATATACAATTATATTACACAAGATCAATGTTTTAAAATGCTTATTGTACTGTACCTTAAAGAATCATTATAACATACGTATAAAGTATGATGTTTCGTTTGTAATAAAAGCAAAGTACTCTCCAAAACGTTGGCGCTACTCGGTTTCGACCGTAAGCTCCGCCCCTCACTTCAGGTTCTGGGGTTCTGAAACTGGTGGTGTAGCCTACTCTCCAAAACGTTAGGTGGCGCTACTCGGTTTTGAACGTAAGCTCCGCTCTCACTTCAGGTTCTGGCGCTGGGGTTCTGAAACTGGTGGTGCTGCGGGTCTGCAGCTGGATACTATTGGAACAAGCAGCTTCAGAGACACGGGCTCAAGAGATTCTTTAATATTGTCTAAATAACAACCTCCGGGGCTCTACAATAGCAGAGGATGTAACGGTCAACTAGCGTGTTACGACAGTAAGTCGCCGTTTGCGGATACCTTACAAATGAATGGGGAGAGCCGTAAACTTACACTTACCTATCGCAAAATGGTCTGTGACTTCTCTTATAAAACATCAATTTCTCGTAGTAAACTCCACACATAGTTCATTTGAAAATTATTCTTTCATGTAAAACATGTTGAAGATTAGCGCAAAGTCAGTCGATTAATTAAGTGATAAGCTGTTTTCTCGCAAAAGCAGTTTATTCAGTACATGGAAGCATCTCGTCCATAGACATCCATTCAAAAGAATGTCTTGCTCCTCACCGGTGTACCGTCATAGATTGTCTATGGGAGCGACGCGTTATGCAATTTTAGGCTAAGCTTGTAGGCTCCTTATTAAGGTGGTTGCACACCGGACGAGAAGCGCCATACCACGACTACGACACGGCACAGGTATCAAACACTGGCACGTAAATGCGGTTCAGGTTGCAGACAGTACACATAAAAGTTACCACGGTTGTTCCTTTCTTCAAGAATGAAGAACGCTAAAGTAAATAATTTATGTTCTTTAATAAAGATTTGTGTTGAATTTAAAGAAAAATATTCAAGTTGCGCTCCGTGGAAATTTGAACGACTTGGCCGCCGCCGACAGAGGCTGAGTGTCGGTGGTGTGCATACCTTCATTGAAAATAGTTGTTTCGAATTTTAGAACGCACCATGTCGTCTTCCAGATGCATTCTGGTGTGCAACACCCTTTAGAAGGATCCTGCAATAACAGGAAGTAATCACGTAAACATAATCAATGATGAGCACGTAATTGAGGCTGCATTTTCTTCTAAGATAAAATTTTTACTCCAGTGTTAGAGTTTGATTTGGGGTAGAGTTAAAATATGCATTCCTCTTCACTGCATAACATAAATTACAGCTAAAAACAACTCATTTTGCAACTCGCTTTTGGTGCCCCTTTGTGGGCATTTCTCCTAGAAACAGGCTCAAACATGCCCATTCGTTCAGAAACACTTGTTTCAGTCACTGGGGACAGTGGTAAGAATTTCGGTAAACACAGACCAATTTCAACTGAAGAAATTTCAACCTAATGTTGCAGAATTGCAAATTCGCAGTGAGTGTGTAATTACATCATTGTGGCAACAAAACACTTTTTTTTTTCCATTGATGGCCATTAAAATATAGGCATACAGTAATTTCTAACCAAATAAATCATTTTTCAAGCAATATATAAATGGAAAAAATAAATGTATTGCCTGATTTATTGTAGAGCTCTTAACAGCATAAAATAGATATAGGTGTCTACAGCAAATAATTTTAATGTAGATTTAACTGCCATTTTGATCAAATGGAATGCAGATAGCTCTCTCTAGGTATATTAGATCTTCTTAGAGGTAAAAAGCAGGAAGTTGGATAGATACTCCTAAACACAGAGAGAACTAGCCATTGTAACGTATGACCTTGTCCTGTTTTACTGTTTCCCATTTGTCTCCCATTTTGATACTTTCGTCACTCCATAGTTTTCACTTTTGAACCTTCTGTACCTCCATAGTCTTGTTAGCCATTGTGTTCATTGTTCATTGTTCTCACCTGTCCTCGTTAGTTTCCCATTGGTTTCTGTTCATCACCTCATCATGTAATTTTGAGTTCTGGTTGTTCATTGGTCCTGTCTTGTAATTATACCCTGCCCGTTTGTTCAGTCCCTGTCGATTGTTGAATGTTGGTAATGTTTGTTAAGCCTGCTCTGTGTTTCCTTCCCGAGTTCCCTGCTTATGTTTGTTTCCCCATCGTGGGTTTTCCTTTGTTTTACCATTTTTTTCAATAAAGTTAAAACTGCGTTTGGATCCGCACCTCCTCGTCTGTCTTCACTCCAGCCTCATTCATAACAGAACAATCGAACACACAATGGATCCAGCAGTTTTTCGGGCTAACTACGAACTGCTCTGCCTGAAGCAAGGGGACCGACCGATAGAAGACCACATCCACGACTTTCTTGTTCTGGCAAAAGTTTCAGACTTCCCTAATTCCTCCCTTGTGGTCTTCTTCCGAGGCAACCTGAGTGACGGGCTGAAGGAGCGGTTGCCACCAGCAACGCGCAACTGGATGCTCCGCGTGTTCGTTGAGGAGACCCTACAGGCCTGCGGTTCTCCTTTAACAGTGGACATCATCGAGGAGAACCCCGTAGCGCCTCCCACAGTATTGACCCTCCATTCGCCCGTGGTTCGTCCTTTCACGCCTGTCAACGAGCCAGCGCGCCCTCTTCGCCTGCCCGGAGGAGGAGGAGAAGACAGGCTTCCGCCTCCCGGCCCACGCATATCACTGCGAGCGAGCCAGAGCCCACGCATGTCACGGTGAGCGAGCCGGTCGCCTCCGATGTCAGTGAACCAGCGCCTGTCGCCTCCGATGTCTGTGAGCCAGCGCCTGTCGCCTCCGATGTCAGCGAGCCAGCGCCTGTAGCCTCCGATGTCAGCGAGCCAGCGCCTGTAGCCTCTGATGTCAGCGAGCCGGCGCCTGTGGCCTCGACCGTCCCAGAGCCGGCGCCTGTGGCCTCGACCGTCCCAGAGCCGGCGCCTGTGGCCTCGACCGTCCCAGAGCCGGCGCCTGTGGCCTCGACCGTCCCAGAGCCGGCGCCTGTGGCCTCGACCGTCCCAGAGCCGGCGCCAGTAGCCAAGACCGTCCAAGAGCCGGCACCAGAAGCCTCGATCGTCCAAGAGCCAGCAACTCTCGAGTCTTCCAGGGCTCCTCCTCCAGAGCTTTCTAGAGCTCCGCCTTCCGAGTTTCCCGAGCTTTCCAGAGCTCCGCCATCCGAGTTTCCCGAGCTTTCCAGAGCTCCGCCTTCCGAGTTTCCCGAGCTCCGCCTCTCGAGTCTTCCAGAGCTCCGCCTCCTGAGTCTCTCGAGCCTTCCAGGGCTCCGCCTCTCGAGCCTTCCAGGGCTCCGTCTCTCAAGCCTCCCGAGCTTCCCAGAGCTCCGCCCTCCAAGCTTCCCAGAGCTCCGCCTCGAGCCTCCCGGGGCTCCGCCTCTCAAGCCTCTCGAGCCTTCCAGGGCTCCGCCTCTCAAGCCTCTCGAGCCTTCCAGGGCTCCGTCTCTCAAGCCTCCCGAGCTTTCCAGAGCTCCGCCCTCCGAGCTTCCCAGAGCTCCGCCTCTCAAGCCTCTCGAGCCTCCCGGTGCTCCGCCTCTCGAGCCTTCCAGGGCTCCGTCTCTCAAGCCCCTCGAGCCTTCCAGGGCTCCGCCCCTCGAGCCTTCCAGGGCTCCGTCTCTCAAGCCCCTCGAGCCTTCCAGGGCTCCGCCCCTCGAGCCTTCCAGGGCTCCGCCCCTCAAGCCTCTCGAGCCTTCCAGGGCTTCGCCCCTCAAGCCTCTCGAGCCTTCCAGGGCTCCGCCTCCAGAGCCCCCTACGGCTCCGCCTCTTGAGCCACCCGAGCCTCCGACGGCTCCGCCCTCAGAGCTTCCCGAGCCTCCCTCGGCTCCGCCTCCTAGGCCTTCCTCGGCTCCGCCTCCTACGGCTCTACTCCCCAAGCCTCCTATGGCTCTGTCTCCAGAGCCTCCTATGGCTCTGCTCCCAGAGACTCCAGAACCTTCTAGAGCTCCGCCTCCCGAGCCTCCTACGGCTCCGCCTCTAAAGGCCCCTACGGCGCCACCTTCCTCGGCTCCACCTCCTGAGCCTCCCTCAGCCCCGCCTCCTGAGCCTCCCTCAGCCCCGCCTCCTGAGCCTCCCTCAGCCCCGCCTCCTGAGCCTCCCTCAGCCCCGCCTCCTGAGCCTCCCTCAGCCCCGCCTCCTGAGCCTCCCTCAGCTCCGCCTCCTGAGCCCCCAGAGCCTCCCTCAGCTCCGCCTCCTGAGCTCACAGAGCCTCCTACGGCTCCGCTTCCAGAGCCTCCTACAGCTCCGCTTCCAGAGCCTCCTATGGCTCCGCCTCTCGAGCCACTCAAGCCTTTGACGGCTCCGCCTGCAGAGCCTCCCGAGCCTCCTACGGCTCCGCCTCTCGAGCCACTCAAGCCTTCGACGGCTCCACCCTCAGAGCCTCCTACGTCTCTGCCCCCAGAGAATCCAGAGCCTTCCTGGTCTCCGTTCCTAAAGCCTCCCACGGCGCCGCCTACCTCGGCTCCGCCTCCTGAGCCTCCTTCAGTTCCACCTCCTGAGCCTCCCTCAGCTCCGCCGTCTGGGCCTTCTGAGCCATCACCTCCCTCGGCTCCGCCTCAGAGGTCCTCCTGGGCTCCACCTCACGTGGCTCCGCCGGCCTCCCTTGTGGCCACTCCATCTCCTAGGCCACCAAAACCGGCCTCTGTCCTGTGGTCACCTCCCAGGTCCCCTGAACCGGCCCTTGGCCCACGACCACCTCCCAGGCCACCAAAGCCGGCCTCTATCCTGTGGCCTCCTCCCAGGCCTCCTGACCCGGTCCCTGTCCTGTGGCCTCCTCCCAGGGCTTCTGACCCAGTCCCAGTCCCGTGGCCTCCTCCCAGGCCTCCTGACCCGGTCCCTGTCCTGTGGCCTCCTCCCAGGGCTTCTGACCCAGTCCCAGTCCCGTGGCCTCTTCCCAGGCCCCCTGACCCAGTCCCTGTCCAGTGGTCTCCTCTTAGGCCTCCTGCATCTACCCGGTGGCCAGCTCCCAGACCATCGAAACCTGTCTCTTTGTGCCCCCGTGGACTGTTTAATTTTCCCCTTGTTGCCCCCCCTGGTCTGTCTGTCTGCCCCCGGTGCCATCATGTTGTTTTCTATGGTTTTTGTATTGGGTTTTGTTTTCTCGTTTTTGGATCGTCTGGGATCCGATCCTTAGAGGGGGGGGCTATGTAACGTATGACCTTGTCCTGTTTTACTGTTTCCCTTTTGTCTCCCATTTTGATACTTTCGTCACTCCATAGTTTTCACTTTTGAACCTTCTGTACCTCCATAGTCTTGTTAGCCATTGTGTTCATTGTTCTCACCTGTCCTCGTTAGTTTCCCATTGGTTTCTGTTCATCACCTCATCATGTAATTTTGAGTTCTGGTTGTTCATTGGTCCTGTCTTGTATTTATACCCTGCCCGTTTGTTCAGTCCCTGTCGATTGTTGAATGTTGGTAATGTTTGTTAAGCCTGCTCTGTGTTTCCTTCCCGAGTTCCCTGCTTATGTTTGTTTCCCCATCGTGGGTTTTCCTTTGTTTTACCATTTATTTCAATAAAGTTAAAACTGCGTTTGGATCCGCACCTCCTCGTCTGTCTTCACTCCAGCCTCATTCATAACAGCCATAAGCTCATTGTTCATTGAGAAGCCACATACAAAATTTGAATTGTACTGACTTGAAGGAACATGATAGCTACATGAGTTTCACTCATAGAATTCCTCAAAGCTGAAATTTTAAATCAAACTATCTGTTCTACTTACTGATACACAAAAGACAAGAAAATGTGACAATGCGTAATTCAATATTTGAAGAAAGGACATCAGCTGAGGAAGTGTTAAATACATACAGAACACGTCTTTGAAGAATGTGAACAACTTCAAGGTCAATTGTGGTTAACATGTTAAACTGATATATTTTTGTCATGCTGCCTGCAATTTTTCATATTCAAATTTAAAAGTACACCATTCACACACACCGTGGACTAATGGCAAAAAATTGGTCTTATTTCTATTTTATTTTTATTTAGATTTTTTGGTTCCAACTTTGTAAGCATGTATTTCTGTTTCTGTTCACTCTATCTCACAGCTTTATTTCATTCCACTAGATGGCAGCAGCACTTTCTCTAACACATTCCATCACTTACAGATCTGAAATTCAGGTGGCGCTATAATGCATTTTAGCCCTCACGGATGTGCTCGTCCATAGACATTTAATCTAATTTTCAGTTTTTGCATCACCATCATTGTTTCATTGAATATCTCTTAAATTACTTATTTAAAAAATGTGAACAGTCACATTTCTGAGAATGAGAGCTTTCATTTGGTATATGACTTTTCCATTTAAATGCCATTTGAAAGACTTTTGTATTCATATTAATATTTCTACCACATTACCTCTAGGCGCTAATTTGCGACACAAATGTTTTCAGGCTTTGCTTTGTTATTTTGTGTAAAATAAATGCAAAAGTTATGGTATTCTCTGAAAAGTTCAGATACTAAGCTTTCAAATGATATCTCATATGCCTGATCTATGCATACAGGGACTTTAACGTTTTAAGTGTACATTTTTTATCGTGATATAGCGCCCCCACCCCCCCCCCCGTGGACCCGCTCATAAACTTAGAGTTTAAATTTAATGTGTATACATACTGTACAAAGCCAATCTACAATCACATTATCTAGGTCTGTTAGTCAGGATTTGCAAAAATCAGACAGGTATGATTTCAGTCATACTAAAGCGTTTACATGACTTTGTAAATGTACTGTCACAGGGGCAAAGGCGAGTCAAAGATTGAAATACAGTCAAACCTCAACCTACTTCAGGACAAATCAAAGTCTCTGCACATTCATACCATGCACCACAGCTATGCCATTGATGCTATCTGCCACACCAGTGCCCATGCTCTGCCAGCTTGCCTGAGACATAGACTGGGGCTATCTGATATCTCCTCCAGCTCTGTGTGTAAGAGCCAGCAAGGCAGATAATGTGCTCCATGCAGAAAATACTTTATCAGGCTCATTGTTTCCCTGATCCCACAGCTCTTCTCATCTCAAGTTCTCCTCAGTGCAAGTGGGGCGACCAAAGAGTTACAGTAGCAGATAACTGCCAGGAACTCTATGATGCTTTATCAAAGCCTCAGGGTGTTTTCGGCAGAATATGAGGGGCATGGGGGAAAATGATATAATGATATAATCATCAGACTGATAGATGTGTCCAATGAGGTGTTGCATAATGGTGAATGAGGCCTGTTTCAGTATTACCACAGCAGGAGATTTGTGTGTGTCTGAAGAATCAAGGAAGGCAGTGGATCCTAAAAAATTACAGTAGATGAGAAAATAACAAAAGTACAAAATTAAAACAAGACAAATATTATGAAATATGAAAAAAAAAAAAAAAACAGTGATACCAGCGGTTAAAGGGAGGCAGCATCACTTTTGCTCCTTTGAGCTCACTGCATTCTCATTGAGGTCTTAAGCTGTGGCGTAAATGTAAAGGGGTAACAGCGAAATACAAGCAAAAAGTCTCCTTACCACTATGATTGGAGGATGACCCTGTCAATGGAAAATAAGCTTGTGTAATATTTGTATGTTGGTGCTGTGGGGCATAAAGGTGAAGTGTGGAAAATTTTCTGTGTTAAAATATTTTCTCCTGTCCCAGCTTTATATGCAGACAACTTTAAGTTAGCCATTCTTCTTGAAATGCAGACTAACTGATATGTGAGATTTCCCAACAGACATTTTTGCATCAGTTTTAGTGTGCTTACCTTCTCACGTGGCTCGACCGTCATCGTCTTGCGTCAGTAGTGTGAGAGACCCACGTTCATATCCACGTTGGAACCAAGAATTACTCGCGTTCGCTTAATCAGTGATGCGTGTGATTTGGAGGTAGAACAAATTTAATTTCACATTTACATTTTACTCCACTAATGCTTAGGTTTAGGTTTGGGTTGGGGAATAGAGTCCATAATAATGCATTCCTCTTCACTGTATTACATTGTGTACAGCTGAAAGGAACACTGGGGGCAGTGTTTTAAATTTTGGTAACCATATACAGGTTTTTGCAAAAGAAAAGTCGACCTACTCTTTCCGATTTCACTGTGAGATTAGGCTGCTTAAGGTCCATACAATGCAAGAGAATGGTGGCCAGAACTTTGAAGGTCCAAAAAAACATAAAAGCTGCATAAAAGTAATCCATACTCCAGTGGTTAAATCCATGTTTTCATAAGTGATATGTTAGTTGTGGGTGAGAAATAGATAAACCGCCAGTATATATATATATATATATATATATATATATATATATATATATATATATATATATATATATATCATATATTATATATATATATATATATAATGTCTCATATACTTAAAATTGTATATGTATTACATATTACAAAAATAGTATTGCTTAGTATTCTATTGTTCTTTCACCGACTGTATAAGCAGAGAGAATGTATTTGCCTCCTTATTTCCATAATCCACCATCACCGCTGTGTATACACACTGAACATGGGAGGGTAAACTGACAATTTAAATGTCATTAGATGCATATTAGATGCAAGCTCTGATATTTAGGACAATAACTAAGCAATATTCTTTTTGTATAACAAGGTTAACAGTGCTACATAAACATGTCAAATACTGAGAAGACATAATTGTATATATATATTACAAAATTAAGCAAACACAAATCCAAATTCATTAAAACTGCAGTTATTGAAGTTAGTTTCCATCTTTAGAACACACACAGAGACACTGCTGTTTTCTCACACTTGTGTGAAACTGCTTGCTGAATGCATGCACACAATGCATATAGGTCAGCGTGTTTATGTCTCAGTCAAGACTGATAGTTGTCGACCTGATACATGAGACAGATCAGAGCAACGAGAGCCTTTAATCAGAATGACAAACCACTCATCAGCTCACACAGAGCAGCATTCCCCTGTGAGATCAGACCAAGGGTTACACTCCGATTTACTGCAAGCACTAGACACTCTAGGGGACGTTGCTGCTGAGTGCATACCTTTTACTAGACCGAAACAAATGTATTGACCTCCAAAGCCCTATACCAGTATGAGGTTGTCACAGAATGTGAACTATCACAAAAAAATACCACACGGTATCAAGGTAATAAGGTGCATTGCTAATATTAATAGCAGTTTAATATTTAGTTGTAGCCAAATAAAAAAAATAAAAAGACATGCTCCCTACTGCAATTATGCCATAGTATCAAAAATGTATTAAACTGAATTTAGAATAATAATAATTATTATTATTGCTAAAGATTACTGCTCAGGTTAACAGTTCTGGTATGCATTTGATTCAGTAGTTAGTTACTTTTGTAATTTAGTTTGATTCCAAACAATAACAATTCAAAAATAAACGATTATTCATTCGCAGGTTGTTGTTTTTTTCAGTACTATCCAATTTATTTATGCCTAAAGCCCTTTGTAAACCCTATTTAGTACTTTGCAAATAAAACATGGGATTATTATTAATAGTAAACACATTGTAAGCCTACTGTTGCACTGCACTTAAGCAAATAAATGCATGAACACACAGTCGGCCCATTGTAACTTGCAATTAACCTATTTGCTATGTTTGTGAGTGTAACAAAGCACACATATATATCTATAGTCTACCTATAAACCTAATGTGTTATTACAAATCATGTGAAACTATATTGTATCTGTTGTTGTTTTTTAATTGTTTTTTTTCTCAATTTGTTTGTAGATTAATTAGGAGTGGAAAGCAATTAAAATACATAGGCAAAAAGGTGATTGAGAATGAAAGGAAGAAAAATATGTATTTATTTATTTGGCATGTTAGGCCAGCAGAGAAGGCTTTGCTGGCCCTGAGAATTCGCCATTGGTCTCAACCCACCAATCGAGAACTACAAAACCACAGAGCACAATCAGAGCATAATACCCTTAATTTGGGATTGTGGTGAGACATATGAAATTGAGATTTTTGATTATAGATCTTTGAATCTGAAGTGTTTCACTTTCCATTTTTAAAACCTTTCAATTAAAAAGATGCATGACGTTTCCAAGCATAACATAACGCTGCATCTTTGTTATGGTAAATGTCCCTTTGTACCCTCGGTGACTCTCCACAAGTACAGGCATGTCAGGAGGTAATTCATCTGCCTTTAGAGAGGATTACTGAGTGCTTTAAGTTAAACGCTTTGGATAAACACACATGTCTGCTCTTACTCTCTTATTACATGGCAGACAGCAACAGTGACGTGCACAGACCTTATTAGGGACAGGGTCGGAAAGATTAAAAAAGGGCAATTATTTTTTTGCTTTGTTTCCTGTTGTAATTATAAATACTTAACTAATTTATTTGCTTTTTGAGTATTTAACAATTTTCTTGTATATACTGTACATATTTCTTTCAATTTGTCCTTTATCACAAATAATATCCTATTCTGTTATATTACTCACAAAAAGCACCATGGCAATACACTTGTTAATTATTTATTTTCAGACATGGTCTGTGATAACCCCATGTTTATGACGTGTCACAGTAAAACCATGGTATTTTTTAAATGACCTTGGAGTACCATGACAGTATCTTGAAATATGAACATGATCAATAATTCAGTACTACGGCATTACCCTGGTAATGTGGTGCATGGTAAGAAGGCGATGAGAAAGTGCGAGCGCGAGGCAAACACTCGGTGTTCAGTGAATGCAACAGGGTCCTTGAATAACATATAACATGCGAGTAAGGGCAGCCGGTGGGGGTTTCTGGTGCCCCCTAGGGTATGATGGTGCCCCCCTTGGGAGTTGGTGCCACACATAGACTGCATAATATGCGTTATAGGGTGCTGCAGTACTGTGGTAGCCTAAAGGTGCTTATTAGTTTCAACAAAACCAAACTGGCTTTGGCTGAACCTGACAGCTCCTTCAGTTTATGTCAATATTCTATAAAAGACTAATTTCATTTATTTCACTGAAAGCGACGTGACCGCTCCCATTATAATTAATACATCTGGCTACACAAGTGGTACACGATGTCGGAAATACGGATGTAATCGAGTATTAATCTTTTGATGAACTTATAACACAATACATGGAGTGGACTTTTTTATCTGACCTGTTACTCATCTGAGGTAACGGCACTGCGATGTTCTGAGGTGATTCAAAACTGCATTTTTTTGCGTCCTTAAAGGGCACTCCTGTGGGAGGGGACACCACGCGAACGCTTGTTCAAAACGAAAGTGAGAAAATGAATCTTTTCTCGAAGGGCCCTTACACAAGACTGTTAGCGAAGGCTACATTCATATAGCAATGCCATGTTTCCTTCAGAGTACCCACTTCAAGGGCTCTGCGCTTCGGAGTGAGTATAGGACATGGAGGAGGATCACTTATAGAGTATATATGGATTGAGAATGAGGATAAGGTATAATATGGCATTTAGCATTGTAGTGCAAATTACACGGAACAGATCTAAACAGTTAAATGCAAGACAGAAGGTGCATAGGATTCAAGTATTACAGGTAGTGTGCATTTATATTGTACTATTGTGCAGTAATATTGTACAGTATAAGGTTTTTTTGTTGTTGTTGTTTTGGTCGGGGGGTTCAGCTTAGTTCAGTGCCAGAGTTCAGTAGGCTGAAGGGGAGAAACAGTTCCTAAGTTCCTTCTGGTGCGACAGTGAAGACTCCCTTAGCGTCTCCCAGACGGGAGAGGAGAAAACAGTCCATGGTAGGGGTGTGAGGTGTCTTTGATTGAATTGTTGAATTATGAAATCATGCCACGTAAATCAAAGTAGAGACAAACACACTGATGCAAATAATTTCATTAATATTATCAACCTTCCTTATTCCACAGTTAGCTATCAATGTATATCCAATATATAAAATATTAACTCATTCACCCTGAAAGATAAAAATGACTATCTGTACCTCAGCCAATTCCATGTGTTTCTAGGACAGGCTTTTAAACAGAAATCAAGATCTCTTTATCTAGCTCTATCTATTCTGTACTATTGTCCTTAGTCAAACCTTGACAAATAAGACTGACACAAAAGGACAATTTTGTTTCTCAGTAAATCTATGCCATGTTTGTAAAATGAGGCAAAGGAAAGCAGTCATTTAAAAATTATCTTTCATTTTACTTTCAGTTTCTAAGAACCGAGATTTCTCAAGCACATACCGAAGAAATAATGAACAACAATTAGACATCACACAGAACAAAACTTACTCCAAAATTGCTGAACAGGATTTTGCATAGTAAGTTATGTTGTAGTGCAGTGGTTCTCAAACTTTTTAACTCCAAATCGTTTTAAAGGGATACTTTACCCAAAAACGGAAGTTCTCTCATTATTTACTCACCCTCATGATATCTCAGGTGTATATGACTTTCTGTCTTCAGTAGGGCACTTTTGAGGAAAAATAGAAAAATATTTTAGCTCAGTAAGTCCTTAAAATGTAAGTAGATGGTGATCTGACTTTTGAAGTTCCAAAAATCACAAAATCAGCAGAAACGTCATCCATATGACTCCAGCTGTTAAATTAATGTCTTCTAAAGCGACTCAATCACTTTCGGTGTAAACAAAGCTCAACATTTTAGTACTTTTTAACTTTAATTTTACTCTGCCAGTAAGCTTCACGAGAGGTTGTAGTTCATGCCATCTCATG
The DNA here is from genome assembly GCF_025860055.1 of Xyrauchen texanus. Taxonomy (NCBI): domain Eukaryota; kingdom Metazoa; phylum Chordata; class Actinopteri; order Cypriniformes; family Catostomidae; genus Xyrauchen; species Xyrauchen texanus. The sequence continues at coordinate 15,829,380 of NC_068293.1, read as the reverse complement.
TGATGTAGTCACGCTCCCATGTTATGGACGTAATCTTACGTTCTCTACTTGGTTGTGACATCCAGGATAAACTCACAAACGCACACAAACCCTCCCACCCTTAACAACTTGAGAGAGTGTCCTTTATTCTACAGCTCCTTTCCAGGATAAGAAATTATAAAGATGCATCAGTTCTCGTATCTCAGCGTGTCAACACAATCATTTCATATGCGCATACCACCACTGACCGGAAGCAATGGTTTATAGTTAAAAAGTACGGAAATATTGATTTTATTAGCACCAAAAGTGACTGTGATGCTTTAGAAGACATAATCCACTTGCATTTGAAATCCTACTGAGCTGAGATATTTGTTCTGTGTTCTGCTGAAGAAAGAAAGTCATACACATCTGGGATATCATATGGTTGAGTAAATGATGAGTCATTTTTTTTGGTCATAGAAAATGATAAGACCAAATCACATGCCGTCATGTTCAACTTACAAAAACCACAGACTCACATTTTGTACGTGGCAATTAACCTGTATGTAGCTTTGGGATCAAAAATTACTCCTTATGAACTTTGCTTCTTTAAAAAAAACATGGTTTCATTCATCTCAGTGGTATGGGTGACTTTTCCTACATTTGTTATACACACACAAAAAATTGGGCTGGTGTTCAGGCCCCACATAGGAAAATATTTTTTTTTAAAAAGCTTTCAGGCGGCTGGGCTCCTTGTCCCCCGGCAGATGGCCGCGGCTGCTCCATTGGGGTGGACGGTAGTGGCGAGAACTCTACTGTGGCGTATCCCTCCTCCTTCCCGGGCTTCGGCACCAGTTTAAAGGGATCAATGGAAAGGTGGCGGCGAGAACGGGCTTTTCAACATAAATAATAGTTTAATGATAAACTTAAAAGACAACATAAACACACACATGATGGACATGTCCGTAAACAACCTCTCTCTCCCGCACGATCCTCTGCAGTTGACCTTTATCCCTCACCGTGGCTTAATTATCCTAATACAGGACCGGGTGCGTAGGATCACGACCCGGCCCTGCCACATTTATACTATGAAAAGTTTACACTTAGAGGTGGGAGCAAAATGTTTATTCTAAGTCTTATGTTTGCACACAGACTTAATTATCACTGTTCATTCCTGTTGGTTTAATTGACATTTTTTATTAATTTTTTCTGCTGATTTATTGAATTGGGATGTTTGAAATAAATGATAGGTAACAAAAATCTTAAGTCTTCTCTTTATAACACCATGGTTTGTAATGATAATGTGACTTCAATACTACTGAACTTTTGACAAAAATAGTGATTTAAAGTCTTTGATAATGTCAAAATATATATCAAAAGGCATAATATGTGATAAGAAAAAAACTATTTGCTACAACCAGGGAAATGAGAGGATCTCTGCAGCAATCTTCTGGTCATAAATGTATAATTTCAAGTTATTTTTATTTAAACCCATATTTTTCATAATTTCCCCATCAGATGGACGCAATCTGCCCCAAATGCATGACACATTTTCTCCCTGAATTAAACTGAGGATTGTAGATCTTCTGAAGCGAATATAACATAAAAAGTTCTGATGTTATATGAAAATTATGTAGTGTAGTAATTTAGAAGTAAAAGACAACTTTATTTTTGTTGTGAAGTATGTTAGGCAGTATGGACCAAATTTACAAGCATCCAAAACTTTTTAAACCATTACAAAAACACATTTGCTCCATCTAGTGGAAATTCTTTTTTACAATCTTAAAACTCTATGCAGCCATAAGAACAAGTCAAAAACATCAATACAAATGGAGTATCAAACTATATTTATTATATACAATAGTAAAGGGCAAACAATGTACAAATGAGCAATGGGAAGGGAAAGGATATTCTCCCTAACAACTCTGCCATTCCACATATCGGAAGAACCTACACACATTGCTTTGTTATGGGTTTACTGTGGAACTGCAATCGGATTACACCAATATAGTGTTTAACACTCTTGATAAGCTGGAAAGTTTACATGAGTGAGACAGTGAGGTTACATCTGCAGAGGGCAAAATATCGGTCAATAAAATTAAGGGAAACACTTATGGATATCATGTTCTGAGATTCAGACTTCAAAACAAATAACAATTGAAAATTTTAAAGACATCTGCATCAAAGTGTCAGAATTTAAAATTAAAAACATCTAAAGAATATGATCCACAATTTATCTTTATCAAACCTGAGGCGTAACTAACACAATGCTACAATGTCGAGATTTGAAAGACTATAAAAAGGGATGCTTAAAGTTTATCTATTTACTCGATAATTTGTGGAATCATACTTCTAAGTAGTCACAAACATCCTTTCACAAAACTTCCCTCCTTGTATATAAAAATAGATGGGGGAGGTGCAAGCATACGTAGATAATACAAAAACATATATAACAGGCATATGTTAAACTCAAAAAAATTAAAATAACATTACCAATTGTCATTACCAATTCAGTTCAGGGGGAAAACACTGCAAAATGAAAATGAGGTTCTTGGATGATTAAAAAAAAAAAAGAAGAGAAAATCCTTTAACTTAATTAGATTCCCTAACGCACACCCCTGAACTGCACTGGAACTGATGTGAAGATGTGCACGAGGAAACAAACTCTGTCCATATGTGCAAAATCTTTAGCAGGACCCTCCCGTCTGCTGTTGGAATACATCAATAGTGTCTTCATCCTCCATTTCCAGCTGAAAATTCAGATAACAAAAAAAAAACATGAAACGTTTTTAGTCGATCTTTTTGTGTCAAACTGGATGTGTGTTGGAATACATTGATAGATTTGCATAGGATTTGTCCAGCATATGTAGATTTAACAGGGTTTCGACACCTCATCAAATGAATTTCCATGACCTTCAAGTTTTTTTTCTTTTAAATTAAGAATAGATTTTACTGAGGCCTGGGTGGCTCAGTGAGTAAAGACGCTGACTACCACCCCCGGAGTTCGAGAGTTTGAAATCACAAGGCGGGCTGAGTGACACCAGCCAGATCTCCACGGTAACACGCTCAACAAGCCACATTATAAAATGTGCAGATTGACGTCTCAGACACATAGACAACCGGGATTCATCCTCCGCCACCCGGATTGAGGCAAGTCACTACACCACCACGAGGATTTAGGAGCACATTGGGAATTCCAATTTGGGGAGAAAAAAAGATTTGACTAATTTCCATGACTTTTCCTGATATTAACCGGTTGCCCAGGACCATTGGCAGCTTTCTCAACGTTTATTAATCACTTAAAGGAATGTTCCCGGGTTCAGTACAAGTGAAGCTCAATCAACAAACGTGACAATGTTGATTATAACAAATGTATTTCAACTCATCCCTCCTTTTCTTAAATTAAGGTTACAGTGGGGGTGGACAAACCTGTGCAGGTGTGTCAGTTTCATTGATTGGCTGTCCATCGAACCTGAATCTTATTTGCCTAATGGATAAGCCCTGAAAAAAGGGAAAAAGAAAGATGAACAAGATCTGTTCTTCACACAATTTTCAGACATCAACTTAAATGATCAGACACAGCGGATGAGGTCTGCTTGCTTGGCAAATATGACTGGATCTGTAGTCCTACCTGTCTTTCGCAGTAGGCCTTCATCAGTTTGCTGAGGGGTGTGTGCCTCTTGATTTTGAACTGGACCACAGAGCCATCTTGCCCCGCCACTTTCAAGTTGATGTGATCATTTTCGGTCTTCACGCCCTCCTGAAATGCGTAGACAGTGTGATGTTAGATTATATATATATATATATATATATATATATTTTAATATCATAAGTATGAAACGTGAACAACTATTGTGATGTTTTCCCCGTCACACAGCGGGGAGACCACAGATATTATTAGTAATTCAAGGTAAATCCTCAGTCCCTCCCATATATAAACATCAGTCGCTGCTTGATAAAAAAATAACACGTTTCGAGAGCTGAATAATGTTCAAAACAACCAGACTACAGTTTGGCAACATCTATATAAATGTTAAACTACTGTTTCGCGCGACGTTACAAAAACACCAACGCTTTCAAAGCATTAGCATATGGCGCAAAGTTGAAGCAACTATCCGCAATCAAAGAAAGCCAATCTACGGATATCGTTGGCGCGGAAATAAAGCAAATTACTGCCGGCTAAACAGTAAACAACTACATATGTAATGATTCGCAATCCATTTGAACGGATGGCTGAGTTAAATACACATGGCACTGTCCACATGCGGAAAAAGCGCAAATTCTCAAACCGCTGCTTTGTGTCTTTGAAAATGCAACATCCAACCAATCTACAGCCATGCATTACACTCGGCTCAAAATAACTTAATGACCTTGGGACAAAAAGACGTGCGTGTACCTTAGGCTTTTCTTCTGACATTTTTAGTGGAAACTGTAGATTCTCCCGGTAACGTGGATGGAAACACGAGAAGGCTACGCTACAATCCGCCGTTTCCCTCCCCGCGCTAACAGAGAAAGCCTAAACAGGATTCGACCATTTGATTGGACCGACTGAAACCACGTGATCCCCAGCTGAACGCGCAAACTGGATTCATCCATTTGATTGGTTGGTATGAAACCACGTGATTAACCCGCGTGTTCTGTTTGAGCGTTGAAAGGCCCCAAGATAAAGCTCTCGTAATCATACTTTACATTTAAGTATTAGGTTGATACTTTATGACTTTTTCAAATTTATGAGAACTAATTATAAACCAAATTTCAACATGATCATTTCCATCACTATTTGGAGTCTCTGAGGCCCTAGTATAAAAATATGATTAAATGCAATTAATTTTGGTGTACACACTGTAGCAGTTCACTCCAGCCAATTGTCTATTTGGATTTGTTTATTTTATTTCTGTACAATTATGCCTTCTTGTGGTTAAAGCCTAAAACTGAGGGATTATGGTTCAGTGATATGTAAAATGGGGTTTATAAGGTCAGCGGAATATATTAAAATAGCTTGAAAGAAAATTTGAAGTTAATTTTAAAGCAAACTTATTTTAACACAAATTAGTGAGGCCTCTGCAATCCCAAATATAAGGGTTTCAAGCTTGTCACCATTGATGTTTTTAATGCTATGTTAACATATTAATGCTGATTAATATTGAATGTGTCGTAAATGCATATGAGATTACAGGTTGTGGTACTTTCAGTCTGACCCAAGCTGTATGTTTGTGTTCAATTATGTGTGATAGATAGGGCTATTTACAAACAAATTAATACATATTTGTTAATTAGCTTATTTGTTCATCTAGTTTAAAGGAATAGTTATCCAAATAATTAAAATTCATTTATCATTTACTCACCCTCATGCCATCCCAGATGTGTATGACTTTCTTTCTTCTGCACAACACAAATGAAGACTTTTTTGAAGAATATTTCAGCTCTGTAGGTCCATACAATACAAGTGAATAGTGGACAGAAGTTTGAAGCTCCAAAAAGCACATAAAGGCATCATAAATATTAATCCATACGACTCCAGTAGTTAAATCCATATCTTCAGAAGCAATATGATAAGTGTGGGTGAGAAACAGATCAATATTTAAGTCCTTTTTTATATCAATCTCCACTTTAACATTCTTCTTCTTTTGTTTTGGTGATTCTCAATCTTCATGCCTATTACCACCTACTGGGCAGGTAGAAGAATTTACAATATAGTGAAAAAGGACTTAAATACTGATCTGTATCTCACACACACCTTGTATCACTTCTGAAGATATGGATTTAAACACTGGAGTTATATGAATTACTTTTATGCAGTCTTTATGTGCTTTTTGGAGCTTCAAAGTTCTGGTCACCTTTCACTTGCATTATATGGACCTGCAGAGCTGAAATATTCTTAAATTTTCATTTTTGGGTGAACTATCAATTTAAACATTTTACCACCCAATATTTTAGATATAGGGGAATTTATTCACAGTAGCACCATCTTTAACATTTGATGGGAATAACAAGGCTTTGAGGGATAGACATACAGGATCGTCTGTGGGTTGCATTGTTATTTAAAGGGTTTTGAGCCATGAGTCATGAAAACTTAAATGTGATCTAGAAGCTTTATACAGCTTTATACAGTGAATGCCATTTTTAGTGTTAGGGGTATAACAGTTATGACCCGGACCAGATATGGAGAAAGAAAACCAGGAGTCGAGAAATTCAATTAAAGAATCAAAATTTACTAAAGAATAGTTTGCAGTGAAATTGGTAGAGCCAGGGACAAAGTCTCACGAGGAGATCGAAAGCTAACTCGTACCTTACACAAAATCTTACATCAATTATACCATTTGCAAGGACGTACATTCCATTATTTTACTCCTGATTGGCTAAAAGAACATAAAGTCACAACATATAGATAGTTAAATGGCCTATCAACATTAATCAGAGCACTTGTCGTCCGCGCCCGAGATTTACGTCTGAAGTGACCTCGCAGATGGTCGCGGGGTGTCTTCGAGTCGGCCTGGTGTGCATCCCTGGTTCAAAACCTAGGTAGAAGGTCAAATGCACACACAAAACACTGACGAACGACAGTCCTTCTCTGGGCACAAGACAGCTAGAGCACACATTATCAGGCCATTTAAACCAAAACAGAGTGATAAAATATTCACTCCTCGGGCAGAGGAGAGGGTTGAAATAACATACATTTCTTCCCTAAAGAAATAATAAATAGAAAATCACACTTCTACTATTCAGGTAGTATTGCATAGGACTTTAAACCATATACTTAATCATAGAAAAGTAACGATCAAACACAGAACATATGTTTAACATTCTCCCTGCCCCCTCTCATCACAGCTAAGCTTATCCCCAAAGGACCTTCAGACTACGTGCAGGACAGGGAGACTCTGGAATGTTCCTAAAAGAGACTAATTAACATTCAACACACATATGATTCAAAGTATATTTCAGTTATGCATAAAAAAAATAGAATTGATTATGTGATCATGCATATAGTTAATTCATCACTTTATTAAAGAAGTTAAGCAACAGAATATAGATAGATATTGATATAAAAGGATATATATATATGTATTGATATATCTGAAGAGACAAGGGATTTTTGACCCTCACCCTACATTAGAGACTATCTTTCCCTTACAGCCTGGTTTCATTCTCTTAACTTTCTCAAATACTGTGAATAAGGCTATTCTCATTACTGTAATGTGTCAAGACATTTTACTTTTATTATGCCTGTTGTTTATAATAATGATTCTTATTATTCTCACAAAGTATTTATTTTTTTATGCTATATAAAAGTGACTTCATATTCTATAGGCAGAATATAATTTCTCTCAGCACCAATGCCTAGATCCAATGCAATTGTCAGCAGAATAAAAAGCAGTAGTAAGTCTGGGGTATAATAACAGGTGAGAGCCCCTCCCTCAATCTTTTTTTGGGACACAAGTTTGGCCAGGATACAAACATTCATATAAATCGGAAAATGATGTTAATTTACAACACTTTAAACAATCCACACCATTGGAATTGAAATAATTTATTGAAACATTTTGTAAATCCAGTTACAAAAATTTTTTTTGTGACTTTCATCCTCTACACATATTTTGACTCTAAACTAATAATGAATGATGAGGCTTCACTCTTTGAGCTGACCAGCAGCTGACCAGATTCATTAAAAAGGAGCAATCTTGAACAGAACTTTGCATGAGATACCACAGTACTATCCTCCATTCCACTCCTGTTATTACTGTGTGTTATATTATTGATGAAGGGAGTCTGTATACATGCCATCAACACAACATCCATACAGTATCACTAACACTGAATAAATACCCAGCCCACCCACATTTATACACTCTCTTTTAGGCACACGATAATCATCCTTCAGATACATGTAGGCTTCGTTAAAAAGACAAACATCTCTCTTAAAAAAAATAAAATAAAAATACACACTAAAAGTATTTTTTGAAAGAATTTACAACTGACCTTTTTGCTTTATGAAATAGCACAAAGAGCATCACAGCTTTCACAAGTATCAGTATAGTTGCATTCCAGATACTATTTCCTGAAAGACCAGCCTCTTCTCTTGTTGCTATAGTAACCACAACACTGCACTGAATGTTGAGATATTGCTTATATCTTATGTCATCAATACTTTACTTGAGCTTAACCCAGAGTTCCTTATGCACAATACATGGGGACTAATACGGCAAGACATTAAGGCATTGAAATTCTGAGAAAAAAACGTTCTTTATTCTATTAACCTGATGAACCGGAGTGAAGGTTCTGTAACAAATTCCTTTAAGATAAACTGTAAAGAAAGCCACCTACACTGGTGGCCAAAGGTTTGGAATAATGTACATATTTTGCTGTTTTGGAAGGAAATTGGTACTTTAATTCACCAAAGTGGCATTCAACTGATCACAAGTATAGTCAGTCAGCACAACAAACACCTTATCCTTGAGTAATCATGCAAATTTGCAAATTTGGTACTAGATAATCACTTGTCATTATATCAAACACTGCTGAAAGCTATTTAGTTCATTAATTGAAGCTTTACATTGTCTTTGTGTTTGTTTTTTAGTTGCCACAGTATGCAATCGACTGGCATGTCATATAAAAAATAAATAAAATAGAAACAGCTTTCTCTAGAAACGCATCTGTCAATCATTGTTCTGAAGAATGAAGGCTATACAATGCTTGAAATTGCCAAAAAACGAAAGATTTCTTACAAAGGTGTACACTATAGTCTGAAAAGACAAAGGACAACTGGCTCTAACAAAGACAGAAAAAGATGTGGAAGACCAGATGTACAACTAAACAAGAGGATAAGTACATCAGATCAACACCAGTTTCATGTACAACAGTAAAGACAAGACTGAGGGCTGCAGCCTTATGGGACGAGTTGCAAAGAAAAAGACACTTTTGAAACAGAAAAACAAAAGAAAAGGTTACAGTGTGCAAAGAAACATTGACATTAAACAACAGATAATTAGAAAAGAGTGTTATGGATTTTAACCCCATTGAGCTTTTTTGGGATCAGCTAGACTGTAAGGTGCTGTGAGAAGTGCCCGATAAGACAGCCACATCTATGGCAAGTGCTACAGGAAGTGTGGGGTGAAATGTCACAAGAGTATCTGCACAGACTGACAGCTAGAATGCCAAGAATCTGCAAAGCGGTCATCGGTGCACGTGGAGGCTTTTTTGATGAGAACTCTTTGAAGTTTAAGAAGTTCTGAACATTTCTTTCAAATTGTAATAGTAATTTTTCACGTTATTAATGTCCTGTCTATACATTGTGATCAGTTGAATGCCACTTTGGTGAATAGAAGTACTAATTTCTTTCCATAAAAGCAAAATCTGTACATTATTCCAAACCTTTGGCCGCCAGTATATTTGACGCAGCCCTTGTACAAAGTAAGGCGGATAGGCAAGTTTTAACATTGCTCTAGACCTTTTAAAAAGGTTGCATTTACTTCAAGGTAATTAGTCTTTGAAGCCTCTTAATTTTTTTTTAGCATGTAACTTTAAAGACCGTGTATTGATCTTTTCACTTCAACACTTCAAAGAGTGTTCAATAAGTCTTGAAATTGTCAGACAGAAAACGGAAAGAAACAAAGCAATCAGGACTTTGAGGTATTGCCGATGAACATTTGTTGGCCAAGTAGCATTACACAATGTCCTAACCTGACACGATAAGATAAAGCAAAAATTGTTAAAAGCTATCTCTTAGGATGCATCCAGACTAATCTGTTTTTCATTTTTTGAACATCATCATTTTCCAAAGTATGTGGTTATGGAGAGTGTTTTCGAAAATCTCTGTTTTTGGTGGAGGAAAACAATGCTCTAGTGAGGGTGAGATACGTATTAGTGTGAACATTGCCTTAGTTTCTGTCCTTACCAGTGGCAAAAAGCGATGAGCGAAAGGACATAGTCCACTGTTGGTCACTTGGTTTTTATTTCTGTAATGTCGCAGTGGGTAGCCCCACCCACAGTGACATCTCAATGGTCCAAAATCCTGCTCCGCACAACTGTATATCAAACATCTAAATACTGTATGTTCTAATCACCTTTTATTGTACGTGTCACTTTCATTGTGAACAAACACATTTCTTGATAGAAACTTATAGCGCCAAGTTAGAATACTCTGTTAAAGGGGTGGTTGTTGACAAAAATTCAAATTATTTGTAAGGGTGAACAAACACATGATGTTTGTCCTCTTACTGGATCCTGTCTCTTCTCCTTTCATCTCATATATTCTTCAGTTCACATCCATGCTATTGAGTTCGTCCTTCAAAGGAAGGTCCAAAGACAGTCTTGTCTTGACAGTAATTGGATAGCACCAATCACCTAATCCAGTTGCTTCCAAAGCTGGACATTGATCGGACGCTACATCGTTTCTTCACTATCATGTTGATGTAGGCTTTCATTATTTTAGCGATCTCTCCAACCTGAAACAAAGAAAGTAAGGCAACTGAGAAAAAACAGAACACACTTATATTCAATGACAACAATCTTAATTTAAAGGTGCAGTGTATATTTCTAAATTGGGGGTGTGTGGGGCTGGTCGGGATGCTTAAACAAATGGAATGTTTTGAAAGTGTCACAGAGCTACTGTCTTTCTTCAGCAAAAACAAACAAAGATTTTTTCAGCTCTGTAGGTCCATACAATGCAAGTGAATGGTGACTAAAACTTTGAAGCTCCAAAAAGCATATAAAGGCATCATAAAAGTAATCCATTCAACTCCAGTGGTTTAATCAATGTCTTCTGAGGTGATCCAATCGGTTTTGTGTGAGAACAGACCAAAATATAATTTATTTTCACTATAAATCTTGACAGCAGTCTCCTTGGCGATCATGATTTCAAGCTTGATTACACTTCCTATAGTGCCATCTAGTGCTCTGCGCATGCGTCAAGCACTAAGATGTGTAATTGAGCTTGAAATCATAATTTTGTGCCTAGAGATTACATTTTGGTCTGTGCTTCAGAAGACATGGATTTAACCACTGGAGTATGATGGATTATATTTATGATGAATTGATAGCCAACATTCACTTGCATTAAATGAAGTGAGAATTTATGAGTGAACAAACCCTTTAACCACTGTCGTATGGATTACTTTTATGATGGCGTTATGTAGCTTCAAAGTTTTGGTGAACATTCACATGTATTGTGATGTAATTGTGAGTAAATGATGAGAGAATTAACATTTTTGGGTGAACTATCTCTTTAACATCATTAAAATTTTACACAACCATTAAAATGACAGGAAATTAATTACCTGTGGTGTCTCGAAGTACATGTCTCTACCATCAACTGTGATCTTGTAAGTGCTGGCGTGAGGAGCTCCAAAGAAAACGATGTGTTCATAAGGGAAAGTCTCCAGGGGTTTGGCCTCCCCTCTCTTATACACAGATACGTTCTCAGCACTTACGCTCAGCCAGAGATCATGAGTGAAACCACCTTCTTTACACTGCACACAGAGGAACACCAACAGATTAGCCTATCTACAACAAAGTACTTTGTATATTTTACAGGAACATTATTTTAGGATGTACTAGTAATTTAGTGGTGTTTGATATCATTGACGTGCACAGACCTTGCAAGGGACAGGGGCGGAAAGAAATGGACAGAGTGTGAAGAGAAATCTGCCAAGGACTTGAAATAGATAATGGTCCAATAGTTGCTGAGTGCTTAAATCTTCACGCTCTTAAAGGCACCTCCGCTTAAAAGGGCATCTTTAGATTTGAGAACGATAGGGGCCCCTGCAGCCCCCGTTCTGTGCACGTCAGAGCTTACTATGGAGGGTTTTGTTGAGGGTGTGTTTCCAAATTCAGTGTAATTAACAATTTAATGAATTACATTTGGCTCCAGTCCCCAGTGCTTACCTCCACATCAAATAGTGTTGATCCATACCCAGGCCACTCTTTAATGATGTTCATGTATTTGAGCATTGCTTGATGCTGATCGAGACCATGCAGCCGACTCCATTTCTCCATGACACTGGCCCTGGTGGCTGAAGTCTCTTCCTTAATCCACATTTCCAACATCTGTTCCTCCTGCAGGCTGCGCTGTTTCCTCATGGTGCCCGTCTTCAGCCCACGCCTCAGTGTGCCATCCAGGAAGCTCGTCCTCCTCCTTTCCATGGTATGTCCCGGTCCGGCCGCTCCTCCTACTTTAGTGAACTGAAGTATGCGGTTGCGCAAACGGCCGGTGGGGTAAACGCCATCCAAGTTCCAATTTACCCGAGACACGTCTCCATACAAGTACTGCAGCCGTAAAGCAGCCAAGTGCTGGAGGGTGTCCTCATGGGCAGGAAAGTGACCACTTATCAAACTCTCATGAGCCTACAGAGAAGGATGAGATATATTAGATAGCATGTGATTTCCTTTAATGCAGAAGTTTGAAAATTCCAAATGCAAATTTGGATACGATAACCTGGGATAATTTATTCACTTTCAACAGCAACAATGATTGGCTCTGTCCCAAATTAAGTCAAAATGCATCCTCAATACACCCTTTCCAATCCTGTCCTGATCCAGAATCCACTACTTAAAACTGTGGACTCTGTGGAAGACAGCAGGGGCTTATGTTGGCAATTGGGACAGTGCCATTGTGACCCTTACACTTCAGACCAACAAATTAGATTTTATCACATGAAAACCCAGTTAGAATACGACATATGATGAGGAATAAAATGGGCCCTATCAAGCTTGTCATACATTACCCTAATTTATCCTATTAGAGCTATAACAGTTCAACGGCAAAACAGTTGTGAGATACCAAATCTTAAGAACAAAATACTGCATAGTTTAAAAGATTAACTGGATTAGAATGGAATTGAATAGAACAGCGGTATGAGGTAAAACTATAAATTACTGACCTGCTCAAACATGAAGACAAACTCCACTCCTTCCTTGGGCATGCTCTCCACGTCCAAGAAACAATAAAGTTTAAAGTAAAGCTTCCATGGACCATCTTCCTCCACCTCACTTCCTGCCAGCCTGAGAAACAACCACAACAAATGTCAGTTTTTGAATATTTACAAAGTACCTCAAAATGATATTTTTCACATACACTTGCAGTCAAAGGTTTGGACACAATTTGTTTTTCATGATCTTACATACCGTTTGATTTAAAGGTTTAAATAAATGCTTGAAATTAGTTCTGCAGACGAATATAAATTGTGCCAACATTTGCATTTCTTCACAAAACATAAGTTTTATTGAACTTTTTTTTGGCCCAATAGTGAAGCAAAAGTAGGCAAGTGCCCATCCAGTATGGGGACTGCTTCAATACTCTTTAAAAAGCATCCCAGGTGGCAGAAAGTGTGCAGAGCTGTAATATAGGCAAAGTGTGGCTACTCTGAAGAAGCTTACGTTTACATAATCCCATTTGTGTTATTTGATGAATAATATTATAAAACTGTAATGATAAACAAAGAGTATGTGTGTCCAAACGTTTTACTGGTAGTGTACTGTAAGTTTTGGGGATATTAGGGGTGATGGGGATATTAACGACACACAAACAGTGTTTAATATCTGAGAGTAAACATGGGCAACTCTTTAGAGTCATTTCACCTCTCAAACTTGGCCAGCACATCAGCCACAATCACCCTGCTCTCCACGGCTCGGTCGATCGCGATGTTATGCTCAAATAAAGCAAACATGTTCCTGCTGTCCTCCATTGCCAAGCCTCGGATCAGTTTCTCTACCACCTACACAGGGTGAATAAATGATGACAGAATTTTAATATTTGGGTGAAAATTCACATTTTGCTATTCCTTTCACTTCTCCAATACAGTTATAATTGCCCCCTGTGTGAAATGTTCTGAGCATCAGAGGCTGAAAGCATCCCGTACCTCTCCTGCTGTGGTGTGAGAGTTGATTGAAATCTTGCAGGAGCCTCCGCCATGGCAGTAAACAGTGGTCGTCATCTCTCGTCTGTTCAGGAGAGCAATGATCTCCTCTTGGGAAGGCACAAACTCTCGTGTCTTTGTCTTCTTCAGTGATTCGCCAACGAAGACCGCAAACATCTCAATTTCTGTTCCAGGAAACAGCTCTTTTATCCTAATGAGTGATACATATCAGAAGATATTAAGGTCATAAATGTACAATGCCAGTACTTGGTTGTATAACCAAGCAAGTTATAATAAGTGATCAAAACAGCCAGTGCCACATTGCCGATGAAAGCGAAGTGGAGGGGGAACTACCCTCCCCTCCACCCTGGCCAGTAAGGGGGGGTCAAGGTGGGGCCCGACATGTGTTCTGCACTAGGGCCCATCAGATCCAAGTTACGCCACTGATCAAAAAAGTTCTATAATTGCCAAATAACAGTCAAACTTCATTAGTTCAAACCCTTGAAAGATTTGAAAAAACTTAAAATAAAGATCCAATGAAATTGTTTGGTGAGTTCTGTTTTCTTTCCTGTGTTTACATATTTACTTTTGAAACATGATGTTAGGGCATTACATATCGAAGGGCACCTACATTTTTTCCAAATAGACAATAGGCTTTTGTTTACATCACAGCCTTGAACCTTGATTTGCTACTTTCTATTGCTAGTCTGTGTCAGGTGGTATTAGGGGGAGGGACATTCTGATTTTACAGTGCAATTTATTAGACCAAATATTTAGGATACACCCATGAGGGCAAAATAATTCATCAATATTTTTGGTCCGTTTTCCAGGAAGAAAAATACAAATTTTTAAATGCGTAAATATGTTAAAAGATAATTTTGTCAACTTTTAGGAGTGCACTAGCATATAAATTACAGTACCTCAAAGCTAAAAGCCAAAAAAACTTCCATTTATATTTTATGGGGGTTTTAACAGTAACAAGTGGATGCTATTTTGAAAGAGTAGCTACAACACCTTTTCAAGTGGAATCTGAGGTATCTCAATATACCCCGGCTGGGCAGAAAGGTGCAGCTCATGCAGGTGAGCAGATGCCAGTGGGCGCAGTTAGCAGGGCTGTTGGGCTGAGGCACATGATTGGTTTGTTTGATCAGCTGACAGTAGACTTCATCTCTGAGTGGCCGCAGATCCTGACACGTCTGTAAGATGCCCTGAATGATGGGCATTGGGTCTGGCACAGCCTCCATCTCCTGTAATGAGTTAAAGATCTTCACTGCCTCATCTTGCAGGCTGGTGTAGCCCTTCTCCTTTTGTACTGCAGGAAAAGCAGAGAAAGACATTAAATCCATCATCCCAGAAAAACAAAGTTCATACGTAAAATGGTGTGTCATTATTGAACATAAATAAATAATCTTTAGAGATTGATCAAACAATGAGGCACAGTAAATGCACTGTATGAGAGAGTACATTTCGGGTCGAAAATTATAGGACTGTTCTGGGTTCAATTAAAAGTTAAGATCTTTCGACTGCATCTGCTGTCATTTATTACAGAAAATAGTTTGGTAACACTTTTCAATAACTACACAGTATAAAGTATTTGGGAAGCATTAGTTTATAACTAATTGATAATTTATACATTATTGTTCGTATATTATTAATACATTAATAGGCTACATATAAATAATGTTTCGCTTTTACTGTATAGTTACCGTAGCAAACAATATATCATTGTTTAAAGGTGCTGTAAGCGATTTTAACATTCTGAAGCTTTCACATGACTGAGCAGTTGAATTAGCCATGGCCCCTCATTCCAAAACCTCACCCTCCAAAGATCATTTTGAGACCAAAACAGAGCAAAAGAGCAGAATTGATTGTTCCTGTGGCTGTCAAATTCAACAGTAGCACAATAGTGCCCTCAACTGACAAACATAATGAATCATAGCCTCAATGATCCACTTCAAATACAACACTATGTGAACAAGCAAAATGATTGACAGGTGAAAAGCATCAATGTCTGTGGTCCATGGATACATTTTTGTTTGCTGTTTACAAAGTCCACACTGTCACAGAGGCCGGTGAAATATCTCAGGACACTTATTTCATTAATAGTTTTACAAAAACAGTTATAAACACAATAAGCATTAATATATGTCCAATTCACTGCACATGTAAATGTATAAATAATTTCTTATTAATTATGGATTTATGCATTCTTAATGTTTTTATACTTCTTTACAACTGGTTTGTATCAGCTGAGATATATTAGTTAGGTACAGTTAACAAGTTGTTTACTAAGGATGAAAAACCATTATCAAACTGCTTTTATTTATATGACCTTATTATATAATAATAAATGGTTTGCTACAGAATATGTACAAGCAATAATGCTTTACAAATACTTTCTACTGTGTAGTTATTATAAAGTGCTACCAATATTTTTTGTTTGTAAAAAGGTATTTGTCTTGAAATGTCAAGCATTGACAGCAGTGTTCTGCAGGGTGACATGCTATATATATATATATTATCTTAAACTATTTTAAACAGTATTTTCTTATTCTCATACGTCTTGTATATGCAGTCTTTAAAACCTCATTTACAGTGAAATACACTGAATATCCATACTCTTAAAAAATGTGGAACAAACATTAAAATACACAGCATTTCGAAATATTACAAATATTAACATGAGACTAGTATGATACAAACGCTTGCCTGCTTTGTTTGTGCAAAGTTATATGCAATGTTTCAACTCATAACCATGTCAAGCCAGTAAACCCTGTAATGTTTACATTATACAAGCAAGCCTAACAGAAAGAGGTCATCTGCCAAGAACAGTAGTCCCACCACTAAAAGGTCTCACGATTTAGACAACCTTACGTCTTAAATAATACACAATGGAAGAATGAATGTGCTTTAACAAAAATACAAGCTTAACATTTCTGCTTTTAAATCCTGTCTTGCCCCAAACACTTCCAAATATAAGTCAGTGCACTACTGTATGCAACTTATGTTTGTTGTTCAAACAAAATGATGGAAGAGTCTAAATAATTTTTTGTGGAATCATCAAAATGCCACAGATGCTGTCAACAGAGCTTAACTTGAATTGAACCCAATATTTGTTTAATCATAAAACTGAAATTATTATATATTGCAATGTATGTAACAGTCAAAAACAGCTTTCAATGTCCCCCGTTTCATTTCACAGGGAATGTAGGAATACAGCAGTATAATAGAAAGACTCACAGCTGACATTAACCTCCCCATATGGCAGAGGCAGCAGGGGCGAGTGTAGTGGGTGCTGAGTGTATCTCAGAATGGGGTTCCTCCAGTACATCTGCTCCACAGCCTCCATATTTAGACTGCTCTCCTGCACCATGAAAAGCAAGAGTGTATTAATGCTTTTATACATTCATGTAAGACAATGTATATCCACAGATCCCTGGAGGAGGAAACACAGCACACAAAAGTGACAAAATTATAACAGCTTTGCTGTTTTTGCCCTGCTGGAAAATCAAGTTATATCAGCTTAAGGTGGTCAAGCTTCGACCACATGAAATCAGAATTTGAGTTTTGTGGCTTTTAGGCCATATATATTAGCTTGGAGGCCATCACAAGCTAGTGTACTAACGTTGACACAGTTAACTTTTAGCAGATGTACACATTTTGAGACTTACAGTCTCTCTCTTTGGGGAAAACTGACTAAAAATATTGATGACTCTTTGCTGCACTACACATATTTTTGTCCAAGCAAATGCTCTCTTGAATGAGAATGTCCCTCCTGTAATACCACCAGCAACCAATTAGTAAGTAGAAAATCAAAATTCTAATCTGTGCTGTTACATTGGCTATTGAAATACGTTAACACAGGAAAGAAAAATGCGCTCATCAATCAATTTCATAGGGTCTTTGACCAGCTGGTAGTCCAGCTTATTAGCCACCTACACCAGCTCGGGTGAGATAGAAACTATGTAAAAACAGCTACCATCAGAACCTTATTCTAACTCGATTTTCCAGCATGGTTACCAATTAAAAAATGTCAAGGACAATTTGTTGACTAAATGTTGAACAAAGGCACCCAGAAATGATCAAGCAAATACAGGTTGAAACAAGAAAAATGAAGACATTCAGAAAGCAGAGAAAACAGGTTGATTGAATGCCACACAGAACACTCGTCCATGTACCTCACTTAACACTACAGTTTTTGACCCTGAGGGACTGCTGGGGTTGGAGAGGTATTGGCTTCCACAACTGAAACATGATCAGTAATAAAATAGAAAATCTGCTGTGATTATCCATGCCATGAATACCTTTAGAGTTACAATGTCATCTTAGGGTGATAGTACCTTGATGTCTCTGATGAGCTGCTGGGTAGGTGTTTCTATCGGAACCTTGTTGTCAATTGCCACCTGAATGGCTGAAGCCCATCTCATGGCTTCGTTCAGTAGCTTGGTGTAGAGACGGTAAGAATGCTTTCTTCCATGGACTATTATGTTCCAGTAACCTGTGGAAAATTGGAGGCATTGGGAACTGTCCAAAATAGGGTATGTCAACCAAACTAGGATCTCAGCCAACCCAGGGACCCCCTTATATATAATTGATGTTGATTATAGACATTTGAATAAATATCTCTTGGTCTCATTTGTGCACTCAAAAATCTCTTGTTCTTCAACAAATGTTTTAATTTGTGCAAAATAAACAACTTCATCCAGCATGTAATTTTCACTCACTGGTCTCCTTGAAGACCTTCTCATCTGGCTGAACAACAGAGCAGAGGCTGTTGAGAACCAGTGTGCCCAGTTTAGAGGCACTGCGCTCCGATGATTTGTAATAATCCAGTGAGTTGTTGGTCAGAACAAACCAGCGTTTCTTCAGCTTGAGAGAAGTGCTCTTCCCACTGGACTTCATCTCTTTATGCAGCCAACCTGGCAAACACATTGAGAAAGAGAAATCACTTAACAGAGCACTGTGACTCTTTGCCTATGAGCAGCAAGTCACCCGAAAATGATTTGACATCACATGAAGGAGATCAACAGGTGCAGCAGTCTCACTCACCTCTCACTATGAACTCCTGGCCATCTATTCTAGAGTCTCCTTTGGGTTTCTGCAGGAGGCCGATCCAGTGGTGCATCTCCTCTGGTGTTTCAGTGTTGCAGTGTATCACGCGATTAGCCGTTATTATAACAAATGAGTTAGGCCTGAGGGAAAGAGGTCTTATGAGTATTGGACAACACTTAGTTGAAATAGTTCACATAAAAAGGAAAGTTCTGTCATTTACGTTTCTGTCTTTCCCCTCACATAAACCTATCATATTTATCGAATTGGTATATAGCGAGTCATTTGGACCACTTAAAGGCTGATTTTTTCCCCCATTAAACAAGTTTTACTTCTAAAGAAATTCATTGTATTTTTGAAACATAAGTATAAAATAATGACCACTCACATGAGATGAGTACGCTAGTCATACCACTAACCTGTCTTATTCTACATGGGGCAGGGGCGCCTCATGGGGGCTGCCATTTTAGAATCACATGACCAGCCGAATACTACTCACTTAATCTCAGTAACCATCTTGTTATTGGACACTTTCACTCTTGGATTAAATTAATCATGGTTAATTATGAATAGTGAATTTCTATAATGGCATCTGTAACTGATAACGTTTGATTTTGAATGATGCTGCATCCACACCACAAGGTGTTACTGTAAGTCCAAGATGACACAAATAAAAAGTAACTGAGTGCACCTTTAATGGTACTTTTACGCCATTGTTTTGTCCTTTTTGGTGTTTGACAGCTATGGTGGCTATTAAATGTCGTTTTATGCAAAAGCGTAAATGTAAATATTAATAAAACAAAATTATTTTGTTTTTGTAACGGCATGGGGGTCAATAAAAGATGTTTTTGGATCAAATATTCTATTAATTCTATTTAAACAAGCAGAAATGCTTCTATCTGACAGAATACTAAAAATCCAGAAATAATAATAATACATTTGTATATAATGTATGTACTGTATATATATATATCAAACATGTTGTTTTATTTACACTGACATCACCGTGAAAATCGTTGGATTAGTGAGGCATAAACAGCATCAGTAAGTTTAACAGAAGCTTCTCCCAGCAGACTCTGAGCGAGACATGCACAGCAAGATGCTCATAAGTTATTAAAAAACAAATAGCTTATTCAAAAGCCAACAACGTAAGAATCCCGCGATTACAGGAGACTTAAATTATCTGCTTTTGACTTGAAAATGTAAACAACAACACTTGCGCACATGTTATAAGCAGGTAATAACGGCGGTATTGTGTAAAACTATTGCTATGCTATGCGATTATGAAATCGTGTAGTACCTGTCTGGGTTGTCTGAGGCACATACAGAGTCGATAAGCCCAACATCCAGTGTTCCCTGAGCATGACACATGACATAACATCATATGTAAATACAACAAACCACAGACCAACACATTAAACAACCCTTACAGTAAGTATCCAGCTGCATTATGAATGCATTGTGTATACAGTGGATATAAAAAGTCTACACAACCCTGTTAAAATGCCAGGTTTTTGTGATGTAAAAGAACGAGACAAAGATAAATCATGTCAGAAACTTTCCCACTTTTAATGTGACCTATAATGTGAACAATTCAATTGAAAAACAAACTGAAATCTTCGTGGGGGAAAACAAAAATTAAAAACTTTACAATAACCTGGTTGCATAAGTGTGCACACCCTCTTATAACTGGGGATGTGGCTGGGTTCAGAATTAACCAAATCACATTCAAACTCATGTTAAATATAAGTCATTACACACCTGCCATCATTTAAAGTGACTCTTTAAATGTTCTAGTAGGATTTTCCTGACATTTTCTTAGTTGCATTACAGAGCAAAAGCCATGGTCCGCAGAGAGCTTCCAAAGCATCAGAGGGATCTATCTCATTGTTGAACGATATCAGTCAGGAGAAGGGTACAAAATAATTTCCAAAGCATTAGATATACCATGGAACACAGTGCAACATCATCAAGTGGAGAAAATATGGCACAAAAGAGACATTACCAAGAACTCCAAGACGTCCCTCCAAAATGTATGAAAAGACGAGAAGAAAACTGGTCAGGGAGGCTTCCAAGAGGCCAACAGCAACATTAAAGGAACTGCAGGAATTTATGACAAGTACTGGCTGTGTGCTACATGTGACAACAATCTCCCGTATTCTTCATATGAATGGGCTTTGGGGTAGGGTGGCAAGACGGAAGCATTTTCTTACAAAGAAAAACATCCAAGCCCGGCTGAAATTTGCAAAAACAAACATCAAGTCTCCCAAAAGCATGTGGGAAAATGTGTTATGGTCTGATGAAACCAAGGTTGAACGTTTTGGCCATAATTCCAAAAGGTACGTTTGGCTCAAAAACAACACCCAAAGAACACCATACCCACAGTGAAGCATGGTGGTGGCAGCATCATGCTTTGGGGCTGTTTTTCTTCAGCTGGAACCGGGGCCTTAGTCAGGGTGGAGGGAATTATGAACAGTTCCAAATACCAGGCAATTTTGGCACAAAACCGTCAGGCGTCCATTAGAAAGCTGAAGATGAAGTTCACCTTTCAGCACGACAATGACCCAAAGCACACATCCAAATCCACAAAAGCATGGCTTCACCAGAAGAAGATTAACATTTAGGAATGGCCCAGCCAAAGCCCAGACCTGAATCCAATTGAACATCTGTGGGGTGATCTGAAGAGGGCTGTGCACAGGAGATGTCCTCGCAATCTGACAGATTTGGAGCGCTTTTGCAAAGAAGAGTGGGCAAATATTGCCACGTCAAGATGTGCCATGCTAATAGACTCCTACACAAAAAGACTGAGTGCTGTAATAAAATCAAAAGGTGCTTCAACAAAGTATTAGTTTAAGGGTGTGCACACTTATGAAAACCAGGTTATTGTGTTTTTTGTTGTTGTTTTTTTTCCTCAAAGATTTCAGTTTGTTTTTCAATTTAATAGTTCACGTTATAGGTAACATTAAAGGTGGAAAAAGTTCTGACATGATTTATCTTTGTCTCATTCTTTTACATCACAAGAAACTGGCATTTTAACAGGGGTGTGTAGACTTTTTATATCCACTGTATAAGGGCAGGCACTCACGACTGCGTTCTTGGGATTGGCCTGCTCGTGCTGGATCTGCAGAAGCTGTTCTGGAGTGGCACTGTGGACTCGACTCAGCACATTGAACCAGCCACTGCAACACAAGGTATCACATGAGTTATGTTCTACCACAAGGGGGTGCAACAGATAAATAAGAGAGTTTCACATCTACATTGTATTTATTCACACATATTCACTTAGTCAGATTCAGTGGCATCATCAAAATAAGTTAAATAAATATACAATTGATATGTACCTGGCATCCTCAGGGGATTCTGCATAGATTTGGTAGGTCCTCTCCTCCGTCACAATGTTCAGTGCATTCTCCTTCTCGTGGTTGTCCACAATCTCTCTGTGTAACAATACCACAAGCCGTCAGTGCATATACACAAAAACTTAGAAATACAACAGTAATGGTTGACTACTGGCCTCTGATAACATGAGGCATCTGCTAGTTGCAGCAGTTTTGTTATTTTAAAGATCCCATGAACTCAAAATTAAATTTTTGTGGAATTTAGTTAATGTCTATTACGATTAAAGCCACCTTATTATTAATGTCCTCCTAAGAAGTGGCAAAATGAACCTTAAGCCTATTTAAGAATATGAAATAAAGTCTTTCATGACTGGGAAAATGGGCCAAAAATATTGATGACTCATACTGCACTACACATATTTTTGTTCAATCAAATGCTCAAATGTTCAATCAAATGCTTGAATGAGAATGTCCTTCCCCTGATTCCACCTGCAATCAACTAGCAAGCAGTTGAGAAATACCTAAAGCCTACTGGCTGTATATATAAAAAAAGGAGATATGAGCCTTAATTTAAATGGGGAATACTACAGCACAGGAAAGAATATTACACTTGTCAAGTGATTTCATGGGGTCTTCAAAAATGAACAGCGAACACATCATCTGTGAACTGAGTTCTTACTTGACAGATCGGATGTCAATGGTTCCCTTCAGTTTGTCCTCACTGTCATTCTCGAAATACATGAGTTTGGAGTCTCGAAGGACGAACCAGCGCATCTTCCAGTTCCTGCGGGACAGAGTGGACATCCCTCCACCTTTCTTGTACAGCCAGCCTGACTTGAGAGAGTCCTGCTTTGCCCTGAACCACATGAAGGTCTCATCCTTCAAAACACACCAGCGCCTGCGCCATGGGATCATCAGCCCACCTTAAAGACAACAAATAAGAAACAGTCCAATTACATTGTCACTTTTTGCTTTAGTGTATCCATTAATATGTTCAGTTTGACCAATATTATCCAATGATATAGGCATGAATGAAGCAATTGGGAACAAAATAGTTAGAAACACTCACTCTTCATGTACAGGTAGCTGTGGAAATATGGAGGTCCACTGCCATTTAGTAGATGCACTCTACCATTTGACACCTCCTCGTCTGTGTCCACATATTCATCATTCTCCTCATTACTATCAATGAACTGTTGAAGAAGAGAGAGAAAACTTCAATAAACATAATTTTTTTATGCAATTTTATTTGATCCATTTGATGGCATTTTTTAACCATATGTAAACACAGTGTGCCGTCCATTTCTGTCAAATATTTCAATTCAATTAAGTAGATGAAATAAACTGATGGCTGAACAATGATGGCTGATAGCTATAAAATAAAATTAACATCAAATAGAAAATAAGCTGTTAATTGTAACGTAATCGCTACTTCAAGTTATGGAGTGAAAATATCAATTCATATTAGTGGCACATTCATTTCACCTCGAAGACAGCAAATACATTTGGTTCATTTGAAACTATTTTCATTGGTGAAATACATCAAATAATTGGCAAATATGTTTTGTATGAATCACAAGTTATTTAAAATTACTTAACACAATACTTGTTCATTGAACTGTTGTATAAAAGCAATATTACACTCGCAATTGTGCTGCTGTTGTTTCATAAATCAGCAATCTGTGAGTACCAGCAGCAACTTGGCACAACAGTACTATTGCTTGTGTGAATTTGCTTATATTTGTTAAATGTTATATAACAAATTTGAAAAGATAGGTAAAGTTTGTCAGACAAATTTTTATGTTGGCTTGACAAAGCCTGGCCTGAAAGTTTATAAAAGGTTTGAAGGTTTAACAGACCTTACAGTAAGATGAGACAGACAGACAGATAGATAGACAGATAGACAGATTTTCTGGCTCCACATTTTTAGTACCTGGGGCACTTATGCCACTTTCTATGATTTTCAACCCTTTCCCTGTATAATTTCAGACCCTATGATTTACAGTTGAAGTCATCAGTTTACATAGACCTTAGCCAAATACATTCAAAGTCAGTTTTTCACAATTCTTGACAATTAAGCAACGAAAACCTTCCCTGTCTTAGGTCAGTTAGGATCACTACTTTATTTTAAGAATGTGAAATATTTTAAGAATGTGAAATATCAGAATAATAGAAGACAGAATGATTTATTTCAGTTTTGATTTCTTTCATCACAATCGTCAGAAGTTTACATACACTTTGTTAATATTTGGTAGCATTGCCTTTAAATTGTTTAACTTGCGTCAAATATTTTGGGTAGTCTTCCACAAGCAAGTTGCTGGAATTTGGCCCATTCCTCCAGACAGAACTGGTGGAACTGATTCAGGTTTTTAGGCCTCCTTACGCACATGCTTTTTCAGTTCTGCCCACAAATTTTCTATCGGATTGAGGTCAGTACTTTGTGATGGCCACTCCAGTACCTTGACTTTGATGTCCTTAAGCCATTTTGCCACAACATTGGAGGTAAGCTTGGGGTCATTGTCCATTTGGAAGACCCATTTGTGACTGAGCTTTAACTTCCTGGCTGATGTCTTGAGATGTTGCTTCAATATATCCACATAATTTTCCTTCCTCATGATGTCATCTATTTTGTGAATTTCACCAGTCCCTCCTGCAGCAAAGCACTCCCACAAAATGATGCTGCCACCTCCATGCTTCACGGTTGGGATGGTGTTCTTTGGCTTGCAAGCCTCACCATTTTTCCTCCAAACATAACAATGGTCATTATGGCCAAACAGTTACATTTTTGTTTCATTACACCAGAGCACAAAAAGTAAGATCTTTGTGCCCATTTACACTTGCAAACTGTAGTCTGGCTTTTTATGGCAGTTTTGGAGCAGTGGCTTCTTCCTTGCTGAGCAGCCTTTGTGGTTATGTTGATAGAAGACAAATTTTACTGTGGATATAGATACTTGGCTACCAGTTTCCTCCAGCATCTTCACAAGGTCCTTTGCTGTAGTTCTGGGATTGATTTGCACCTTTCGCACCAAACTACGTTCATCTCTAGGAGACAGAATGTGTCTTATATGCTCCATTGGTTTTTATACTTGCATACTATTGTTTGTATAGATGATATTGGTCCCTTCAGGCACTTGAAAATTGCTTCCAAGGATGAACCAGACTTGTAGAGGTAAACAATGTTTTTTGACAATGCTTGGCTGATTTCTTTTGATTTTCCCATGATGTCACGCAAAGAAGCAATACGTTTGAAGGCCTTAAAACACATCCACAGGACCTCCAATTTAATACACCTCCAATCAAAAGCTAATTGGCTAATTGTCTAAAGACATAATTTTTTTGAATTTTCCAAGCTCCTTAAAGGCACAGTTAACTTGTGTATGTAAACTTCTGACCCACTGGAATTGTGATATAGTCAATTAAAAGTGAAACAATCTGTCTGTAAACAATTGTTGGAAAAATGTCTTGTCATGCACAAAGTGTATGTACTAATGGACTTGTCAAAACTACAGTTTGCTAATATTAAGTCTGTGGAGTGGTTAAAATGACTTCAACTTAAGTGTATGTAAACTTCTGAATTTAACTGAAAATAAAATGTATTTTCTTTACTTGTAACATACACGCTGGAGCACTGTGTGTTTGCTGTGGTAGGACATCTGGATCTCACTGTCTTTACCCTACATGTTAATAAAAATAAAAAGAGTATGACTTGGAAGGACAGTAAACGTCCTTCCAAATGTTAGCTGTCATGTCAAGTTTCATATTACACCCAAACATAACTCGAACTAGGTCTCTCGGTTTAAATATTCTCCAAGAGAAAACAATCAAGCTTTGTGGAATTGCGATCGGAGCAGGTGTGGATGGCACTGATATATGACTTAACATTCTCAGAATACCCTGAGGGGTAAAACACAATATATTTCAAATCATATTCAACTGATTCTCCCTCACCCTGCCATTGCAAATAAAACACGAGTAGCTAAATGAAATCCAAAACGATCAAGCATTTTGCAAGAGCAGGTGCATTAATTTCTGTATTATTACAAGTTTAAAGTTCTAAAGAGAATTAGTGTGCAGAGTGTTTTTGTTATGCTCCCAGCAACACCAGATCTCACTTCCCAGACACTGAACTGCATAACCTTGCCTACATGCAATTTTGCTTTCAGGTGAAATGTCTTCCTTATGGGGTGTTCACACAGACAATGATTTGCAGTGACAAAGCGACCAAAAGTCATTCATTTATAATGAGAATTGGCGATTTGAGGCAACATGAGTGACAGAGACTGTTGGACACAATGATGAGCACAGTTCAAACTTATGCAAATGTGAGGTGACTACCAATAAAAGAGCAGATAGTTAAATTCAATGCCTACTATCAACCAACAGTACAGGAACTTGGTGAATGGACTGTCAAACGATTAAATTCAAAGGGCATGCACACTGACATTGATTTGAAGCGTCAAAAACACTGGAAGTCATTCATTGTCGATGAGAGTTGCAATTTGAGGCCAAATTAGGGTCAGAGACCAGTGGAGTAACAAACAGTGTTGTATAAAGTATCCATTCATCATACTTAAGTAAAAAGATACCTTCATGAAAATTGACTCAAGTAAAAGTAGCTCATTAGAAAAATACTGAGTAAAAGTATTAAAGTAACTGATTTTAAATGTACTAAAGTATCAAAATTACAAGTAAATTGCATAAATTAAGAAACAACTAATTAGACCCATGACAACTTATTTGATTGGCGGTGCTCATCATTTACTCTCCCTCATGCCATTCCAGATGTGTATGGCTTTTTTTCTTCTCCTGAACACAAACAAACATTTTTAGAAGAATATTTCAGATCTGAAGGTCCATACAATGCAAGTGAAAGGTGACCAGACCTTTGAAGACCCAAAAAAGAGATAATGGCAACATTAAAGTAATCCATATGACTCCAGTGGTTTGAACCATGTTTTTTAAAAGAAACTGTTGGTTTAGAGTGAAAACAGACCAAAATATAACTCTGTTTTCATTGTACATGTTGCCATTGCATTCTCTAGGCACGATCATGATTTCAAGCTCAATGAGTCAAGATCATGAATTATACTTACTAGTTGAGTTGAGTCCGAGTCAAGTCAGAGTCTTTAAACAATCGAGTCCGAGTCAAGTCCGAATTAATCTGTTCAGAAATCTGAATTAAACTTGTAACTGTAAACTCAACATCAACATTTTTAGCTTATTTTAAACTTCACAACTAAGAAAAACAGTTTGTCAATATAAATGTAACAAAAAAACATGTTATGATTAGCATCATGCTGAACAGACTTCAAAGTGGTTTCAGAATGAATGCATATGCTTTAGGTTTATGAATACAAAACTGTCCTTCAACACACTTCTTATTGCGTTCTGTTGATATTTCAATTATTTGTTTAGAATAATAATTTGGAGTCATAAATTCAAAAGAATTGTCCTTCAAATGTGTCAGAGATATAGGCAAAAAAAGACGTGCATAAGTTAGCCAGTTGTTTACAATAATAAAAAAAAACATTCAAATAAAATGTCATAACCAACTAAATTCATCTCGTAACTTGAAGTTTAGCTTCATCGAATAATACATTTATTTTATAGTCTATAATTAAATTATAAACAAAACATTTTATTGCCCAAATTATCCTAATATTTTATTTTGCATAGTTGAATGTTGTGAATGGTGGACAAATGCTGTAAAAGAATGTATTTTAAGCAGCTCGTCAATGCTTTGAAAATAGTCAATCAATAATAAATAGGTGCCGTTTATCTGTTTAGAGTTGCTGTCTGGTTTAGCAATAACGCGCTCTCTTCCCCAGACTATTTAAAAAGCTACACAGTTAATTCATCAAACTATTATGAACCAGCTCAAGCTGACAACACTGCGTGGACCACAAGAGACTACAGAAGCCATCATGTGTAGATCATGCCTAAAAAGACTTAATATCCAGTATTAATATTAATATCCAGCAGGCTACGCAGCGCGAGTTTAGAGATTGCTGCGTCTTTGTTTTCACGGAGACGGGGCTCAGCGACAGAGTTCCGGATGCCGCTATTCAGCTAGACGGGCTCACCTCGTTTCGTGCCGACAGAAATACAGCTCTCTGCGGTAAGACTCGCGGTGGTGGCTTGTGTGTTTACATCAACACGGAATGGTGCAAGAACTCTATGCTAGTCTCTAGTTACTGTTCATCGCTGTTGGAGCTTGTGACTGTTAGATGCAGACCTTTTTATCTACCACGGGAATGCTGGTTACATAACCAGAGTTTACATTCCCCCCAGCGCTAATGCTAAGGAAGCGCTCTGTGAACTGTATGGGGCTACGAGCGAACTGCAGAACGCTCACTCCGACGGACTGTTTATTGTCGCCGGAGATTTCAACCATGCGAATCTCAAGACAGTGCTCCCTAAATTCCATCAGTATGTGGACTTTGCAACGAGAGGGGCGAACACGCTTGATCTTGTTTACACAAACATCCCAGGCGCTGCACGGGCGGAGCCCCGCCCCCACCTCGGCTACTCAGACCACATCTCTGTTATGTTAATTCCAGAATAGACCGCTCGTCAGACGCACAAAACCGCTTCAGAAGCAGGTGAAAACCTGGCCAGCAGGAGCCATCTCTGCTCTTCAGGACTGTTTTGAGTGTACTGACTGGCACATGTTCAGGGACGCTGCAACATATGGCGATTCTACCAACTTGGAGGAATACACAGCATCAGTGACCAGCTACATCAGCAAGTGCATTGATGTCACTTTCTCCAAGACCATCACCACACGCTCCAACCAGAAGCCGTGGATGACTGCGGAGGTGCGCACGCTGCTGAGGTCCCGAGACTCTGCCTTCAGAGCAGGCGATAAGGCAGCCCTAAGAACAGCTAGGGCCAAACTGTCACGGGCAATCAGAGAGGCAAAGCGTGCACACGCCCAGAGAATCCACAGTCACTTCCAGGACAGCTGTGACACGCGGCGCATGTGGCAGGGCATCCAGGCCATCACCAACTACAGGACAACATCAGTTGCCTGTGACAAAGATGCCTCCCTTCCAGATGCGCTGAACGACTTCTACGCTCGGTTTGAAGTGCAGAACGACGTGGTGGCGAGGAAGACCACCCCTCCTCCCAATGACCAGGTGCTCTGTCTTACCAAGGCAGATGTGAGGAAAACTCTATGTAGAGTCAACCCACGGAAGGCTGCTGGACCAGACAACATTCCTGGCAGAG
Source organism: Xyrauchen texanus (assembly GCF_025860055.1). Lineage (NCBI taxonomy): Eukaryota > Metazoa > Chordata > Actinopteri > Cypriniformes > Catostomidae > Xyrauchen > Xyrauchen texanus. The sequence continues at coordinate 15,799,955 of NC_068293.1, read as the reverse complement.
TGCTCAGAGGATGTGCAGACCAGCTAGCAGATGTTCTTACCGACATCTTCAACATCTCTCTGAGCAGCGCCGTCGTTCCAACGTGCTTCAAGGCCACCACCATCATCCCCATGCCAAAGAAGTCTTCAGTGTCCTGCCTCAACGACTACCGTCCCGTCGCACTTACACCCATCATCACGAAGTGCTTCGAGAGGCTCGTCATGAGGCACATTAAGACCCAGCTGCTCCCCTCACTAGACCCACTACAGTTTGCGTATCGTCCAAACCGTTCAACGGACGATGCCATCGCCACAACCCTCCATCTGGCCCTCACCCACCTAGACAATAAGGACTCATACGTTCGAATACTGTTCATAGATTTCAGCTCAGCATTCAACACAATCACTCCCCAGCACCTGATTGGAAAGCTGAACCTGCTGGGCCTGGACACCTCCCTCTGCAACTGGATCCTGGACTTCCTGACTGGGAGACCTCAGTCAGTCCGGATCGGGAACAGCATCTCCACCACCACCACACTGAGCACTGGGGCCCCCCAGGGCTGTGTGCTCAGTCCACTGCTGTTCACTCTGCTGACTCACGACTGTGCAGCAATGCACAGCTCGAACCACATCGTCAAGTTCGCAGATGACACGACCGTGGTGGGTCTCATCAGCAAGAACGACGAGTCAGCATACAGAGAGGAGGTGCAGCGGCTGACGAACTGGTGTAGAGCCAACAACCTGTCCCTGAATGTCGACAAAACAAAAGAGATGGTTGTTGACTTTAGGAGAGCACAAGGTGAACACACTCCGCTGAACATCGACGGCTCCTCTGTGGAGATCGTCAAGAGCACCAAATTCCTTGGTGTTCACCTGGCGGAGAACCTCACCTGGTCCCTCAACACCAGCTCTATCACCAAGAAAGCCCAGCAGCATCTCTACTTTCTTCGAAGAATGAGGAAAGCACATCTCCCACCCCCCATCCTCATTACATTCTATAGAGGGACTATTGAGAGCATCCTGAGCAGCTGCATCACTGCCTGGTTTGGGACTTGCACCGTTTCAGACCGCAAAGCCCTGCAGAGGATAGTGAGGACAGCTGAGAAGATCATTGGGATCTCTCTTCCCTCCATCAAAGACATTTACAAAAAACACTGTATCCGCAAAGCAACCAGCATTGTGGACGACCCCACACACCCCTCACACAAACTCTTTACCCTCCTGCCGTCTGGCAAGAGGTACCGAAGCATTCGGGCCCTCACGGCCAGACTGTGTAACAGCTTCTTCCCCCAAGCCATCAGACTCCTCAATACTCAGAGACTGGTTTGACACAGACACACACACGTGTCCTGAGTTGCACTTTAATTACAGTCACTTTATAACTGTCTGCTACCTCAATAACTGCTATGTGCATAGAACACTATCTCATAGTATGTTATGTTTACGTTTTTAGAAACTGTCATCTTTTTGCACTACTGAGTACTGGTCGGCACTGCACTGTGTCTATTGTCCTGTTCATTGTCAGTAATTTGTTGTACTGTCCCGTACTTTGCACATGTTTGCACGTGCACTTTATATAGGTATATATATAGGTATTTTATATAGGTATTTTATTTCGTTGTGTTGTCTCATGTGGTCCTGTGTTGGTCCTTTGTTGTTTTTATGTAGCACCATGGTCCTGGAGGAACGTTGTCTCGTTTTGCTGTGTACTGTACTAACTGTATATGGTTGAAACGACAATAAAAACCACTTGACTTGACTTGACTTGACTAATACTATTTTTAAGTTTTTAACCACGATGAAACCGCAATTCGAGCACTGTCTTGGCTGCACAAATGGCACATGCAATTTTACCAGTTGTCAGGTCCCATGTTGTGAGAAACTGCCTTGTTTAGTTTCTGTTACATTGGATACATAGCGTCTTTATGATTTTGTCCTGCCAGCCAAATCGTTAGTCGATGTAATACAGTAGTTTCTGTAGTAACATTCAAGTATATTGGTTGACTGATGAGTTTGCCTGTGCACGTGTGTATGTGCGTGTTTGCTTAAGCACAGTGAAACAACTCTGGCTACGTCTACGACTTCTGGGGCTAATACAGTTGCTTGCAGACAGAGATGTGTTCACTATTTTCTGTCTTGTTATTTATTTTCATTGCATCACAAATGTCATGGATTCGGAAAAAACATCCTGAGTCCCAAGGACTCAATTCCGAGTCAAAACTCGAGTACCCCAACTCTATATCCTAGTGCTTAACAAAAGTGCAGAGTGCTAGATGGCGCTATAGCAAGTGTAATCAAGCTTGAAATCATAATTTCCAGGAATTAATGGTGAGCACCCCCTGCTGGCCTCCCTAATACCGCTTCCAGCAGCAATCTTAGTTTTCTCCAGGACGTCGCCCATCCAGGTACTGACCTGGCTCAACCCTTCTTAGCTTCAGTGGGCAACCGGTCTTGAGCTACAGCTTGATATGGCTGCTGTCAATATGTACAGTGAAAAAGTCCCTCACAGTCCAAAAAATGAGCAGGTTAAGTGAATTGGAAACTCTAAATTGCCCTTAGGTGAGAGTGTGAATGTGTATGTCTGTGTGTTAGCCCTGCGATAGACTGGCCACCCTCCAGGGTGTTTCCCTGCTTTGGGCCAAGACAGCTGAGATAGGCTTCAGCACTACATAGGACAAGCAGCTATAGAAGATGGATGGATGGATGGATGGATGGATGGATGGATGGATGGATGGATGGATGGATGGATGGATGGATGGATGGATGGATAGCACCTTGGTTAAATGTAAAAGGTAACTGCATTTGATTGACTTTTATATGAACAGGTTTCCTAGAAGGCGGGATACTGATAACACATAATTTCATCATTATTTCACAGCTTTCATAATGTTTAAGCCTAAACTTATCAAATGATTTTTTAAACAAATGTAAACTTTGGAATACACGTTATCTGGCACACACTTCACTTGTGATTTTCTTTTGATTAATCTTTTTGATCGGTTCAAAAGAATCAAATTTAATAGATTCAACTCAAATGGTTCTTTCACGAATCAGACATCACTATTGCTGATCTGCATGTATTTTTTCGCAAAAGTAACAAAAGGGTCTGGAGAAATGTATTGGAGTAAAAGTATCAATTTTAGTAAAGTACAAATATTGAAAAACTGTACTTAAGTACAGTAACAATGTATTTGTACTACATTATTATACACCTCTGGTAACAAAACAGAGCAGAGTTTAAATTTATAGAAATTAGTAATGATATAATGTGGCGACTGGGAATACAGACAGCAAAGCTCATGTGATACAATTGGATGCAGCAGTCAAGTAGGAATGCCTGCTAGCAACCAAAAGTACAGTACCTTTTGCGAGCTTGACAGACCACAGTTACTATTCACTTACATTATAACAAACAAACCATGCCAAGACTAGAAAAATTCACCTTTTGTGATTCATGGAAGAAAGAATGTCATATAGGTTTGAGAAGGCCTTTCACACCAAACGCGAATCTACACTGAGATTTTTTGCTGCAATTAACAGTTTGATTCTAAACAACAGTAACGAACATTCTCACCTGGAGCGAACATTCACTGCGAATCGCACAATGACAAAGTGAAGCTTTTTTTTTTTTTATTCTTCGCACAGCCATGAAATGTCACTGAAGTTACCAAACCAATTCAACTGGTGGTACTAAAACACAGAATGCTGTTTTGACCATCAACTTTAAATTCTGAAGGGTGAGTTAATAATGTCAGCATTTTCATTTTTGGGACACTAATTCCTTTCATCGCTTTCAGTGTGAATGCCCCTTCAGAAATGTATGGGTGCTTTGTGAACTCACCGAGTCTGAACTTCCCCTAAAGGACTCCATACTGTTGTAGGTACAGGAAGATCTACGTAGCACTTCCTCGTCCGTGAGGTGTCCGTCGTTTGTACTTCCTGCATCACCACAACTCCCCAATGCCTCCTCAAACTCCTCTTGGTCATAATCAGACTCAGTATCTGGTAGAATACTAAAGCTAGTCTCTTCCACTGGCAGTAAAATCTCTGTTTTCCTGGAGTTTTTATAAACCACTCTATAATATCCTTTGGTTAATGCTGGTGCTGGTGGAGGAGGGGGTGGAGCAGAAGGTGGAGGTGGGGGGATCTCTAAGAGTCTGTATTGTTTCATTGAGGAAATTGATTTTGGCCGCTCCATCTGTGCAAGTGAAGATGTGGCCACCAGACCTTCTGCAAAGGCAGGTGGAGGAGGTGGAAGACTGGAGAGAATCTCCTTGTCCAGAGGAATGGTAGCAGCTGGGGGGGGGGAATCACCGAGTGGTATGCCCTCGTCGTCCGCGTGGAAGCCTTCGTCCACTTCTTCCTCTGCCAGAGGTGCAGTGGTCTCAGATGAGTCATGAAGGTTCTCTTCGCTGGAGAGCGACTGCTCCAACCCTCCAAAGTCTAGCATCTCCAGGAACTCAGTAGCCACGCGTGAAGCCTCTTTCTCTAGGCGGTAGATCTCAGCGTCGCTCTTCTGCCGCAGTTCGTCTCTGGAGCTCTCGTTCAGCAAGGACACACCTTCGTCTCTTTGCTTCTGTAGCCGTTCAATCTCTCGCTCCAGCCGCAGGATCTCCTCCATCTGACGGCTCTCCTCTTCAGAGGAGTACTGACACTGGCTGTGGGACACTTCCTTCTGGAAAACAGTGAAGATATCTTTGATGTCAATAACCCACTTCAATAACACAAATCATTCTGTCAAATTTCTTTTTAGCATTCTTAACTATCCATTCAAAAAGAAACCTTGTAATAACATGTTTTTTGGACATGGTACCATGGTAATACCATTGTTTTTTTTAACTAGTACCATTGGCATTCTTTGAAGTATACAAATGTCATTCTCTACCTTGTTATATGGTTAGCTGATATGAAATATTTTTGGAAAGTTGACATCTTGCGGTGACACGTTATAATCCATCCAAAACTATTTTAAACAACCTTTTCTAATTTTAAATCATTATAATGCAAGCAGCTTTTATGACTTGATATTTATTTGAGACTACATGGAATATTTGTACTTTCAAAAATGTACTTGTCACATTGCAGGACAATTTAAAACTTATCAAGGAAAAAAGGTGGTAAGAAATGGTAAAAAACTTATAGGAATGTCTTGGGTTCAATACAAACTAACCTCAATCGACAGCATTTGTGGAATAATCTTGAAAACCACAAAGAAAATCCATTGTTCTTTGTCTATTAACTCTTTCCCCGCCAAACACGGAATTTTCTGTGTTTTATGAAAAAAACGCTTCCCCGCCAAACACGGAAATTTCGGGGTTTACGTGTTTTAGGTGTTATACGGTAAGGAAGACCCCTCCGCATGTTTTGAAAGAGTACGCAACTCTTTGATCAAAGAAACAGACTGCGATCGTCTCAAACATGAAGAAATGGAGTATGAGAAGCTCAAAATATCAGACATAAACATGCCTTTTCTCAGCTTTTTGTCTGAAATGTTGTTTTTTGACAAAACCGACCTCTGTTCAAGTCGCAATAAAAAAAGAACAAATGAAGATAAAATAAAATCGTTTTTTTTGCCTAAAAGCAGAGGCTCAGATCTTTATTGCGATATATAGCATCTTCATATATTCATGGAAGAAAATATTCTGCGGGCCATTAAAGTTTAGCGAAAATCGTCAAAAACCCTGGCGGTGGCTGGCAACTTTTTTTTAAAAACGCTGGCGGGGAAAGAGTTAAAAAAAGAATTAAAGGGATAGTTCACTAAAATTCTCTCATCATTTACCCACATGCCATCCCAGATGTGTATTTCTTTCATTAGCAGAACACAAATGAAGATTTTAAGAAGAATATTTCAGCTCTGTTGGTCCTCACAATGCAAGTGAATGGTGTCCAGAACTTTGAAGCTCCATAAGGCAGTATAAAAGTAATCCATAAGACTCCAGTGGTTAAATCCATGTATTCTGAAGCGATATGATATGTGTCGGTTAGAAACAGATACAAATTTAAGTCCTTTTTTTCCATCAATCTCCAATGTGGAAGAGAAAGTGTATATTTACAGTTAAAAAGGGACTTAAATATTGATCTTTTTCTCACCCACACGTATCATATCGCTTCAGAAGACATGGATTTAACCACTGGAGTCGAATGGATTACTTTTAGAAACCTTTTTTATTTTATTTTTATTTTGGTCACACATTATATACACAGTTTTTTGCATATATAAAGTGAAATGTATTAGTTTTCACATATCCCAGCTAAGCTGGGGTCAGAGTGCAGGGTCAGCCATGATACGGCGCCCCTGGAGCAGATAGGATTAAGGGCCTTGCTCAAGGGCCCAACAGTGGCATCTTGTTGGTGCTGGGGCTTGAACACCACTGCCTTAAGGAGCTTCAAAGTTCTGGAAACCATTCACTTGCATTGTGAGGACCAACAAAGCTGAAATATTCTTCTGAAAATCAAAATTTGTGTTTTGCAGAAGAATTAAATTCATACACATAAGGGAAGGTAAATGATGAGAGAATTTAAATTTTTGGGTGAACTATCCCTTTAAAGAAAGGCACTTACAAAATAAGTAAATGGGCCAGTCCATAAACATTAAAATATACACTGTTTTAAAGAGTATAACCACAAGACGTAAACATTATTCATGTTAAAATGATTTTAGTGAGATAAAATCAGGTATTTACCAGCACTCCAATGTTTATCAAATTACAGGTTCACCTGTGTTACATCATTATGACAATTAAGTTGTAATATTTGATATAACTTTACACACACAGCAAGGTTTGTTAGCGATTTTATCACACTAAAATCATGTTAACATGTATAATGTTTAAGTCTTGTGGCTATACTTTTGAAACAGTGTATACATGTACTTTAATGTTTATGGACTGGCCCCATTCACTTCCATTGTAAGTGCCTTAATGTAACTGCAATATTTGTATTTATTTTTTTAAACAAGGGATGAGTCGAAATTATGGTTTTGAAGGTGCCGTAAGCGATTTTGGTAATTCTGGAATTCCCAAAAGCTGAGCCGTTGGATTATCCATGCCCCCTATTTCCAAAACCCCACCCTCCAAAGATACCAAATGAGTTTATTGAGACTGACACGAGCCCTCATTGAAAAACATGCCATAAATATGGCATTTAAGGCTCAATAATTCGCTGCAACTACAATACTATGAGAACGCCAATACTTATTGACAGAAAGGGTCAGAGACTATTGCCAGTGGACACATTTTTGTTTGCTCTTTACAAAGACTACAGCTGTCACAGAGACAAAAATCGCTTAAAGCACCTTTAACTTGTATTCAATTCTGTAAAATGGTGACCTACTATTGATGTTGACAAAAAAAAGTCTATGGACATGTTATGCATCAGTTACTCATTTAGTAAAGTACCATACCAATGCCATCAGATACCATCACCATAACTGCCAAGGAGATTTTGTAAGGGGAGAGTTAGAATTAGGACAACAAAACAGACATATTCTTTCCAGAACAAGTCTATTTCATATTAATATGTAATAATAATTAATACCTTTTGACTGTGATTTTTCCCCAAAAGATTCCTAATAGGAGACAAGCAAGGGAAAATAATTATTTTTAGACAAGGTAGATTAAAAGCACAACCTTGCAGCCACATAGACTTTAGTTGACCTAAATCAAAGCAAAATATTTGGCCAGATTGAGCTTTACCTGCTATGCCCTGCCTCTCTGTCCTCAATCTCCTGCAATATCTGTAAGCTTTTCAAATCTTCCTGCCTCCTGTTAAACTCTTCCTCTTCCTGTTGTATCCGCAATGCTTTCTGTTGCTCCTCTCTCCTCCTCCATTCCTCCACTTGAAGCCTCTGTCTTTCCTCCTCTTTCTTTCTCTCTTTCTCTTGTCTTCTTCTCTCTTCCTCAAGCCTCCTCAGTTCCTCTTGCAGTCTCCTCTCTTCTTCCTCCCTTCTGATTCTCTCCTCCTCTTCTCTCCTCTGTTTCTCCTCCAGGAGCTGGCGGTAGAGCTGGCGAGCGAGCTGTCCACGGAGGTTTTTCTGGAGGACGACAGCAGCACAGCGGAAACGCAGGAAGACTTGCCTCCAAAAGTGAGCACGGTAGTTTTTTTGAATTGTGATGGTGCTGGCACGGACTTTATTATAGTGTTTTCTGTGAGAGGGACATCATAGATTAAAACACTAATTACACATTTGAGAGCCCTCAAGGCTTTGTATTAATGATTAGTTTATGGGTATATTATAGTAATTAATCAACATAATAGTCTTAAGACTCATTTAAAAAAGCATTTAGTCACACAATTCATACATTCAGAATCTCAATTGCATTTCAGTCACTATAATATAAAGTACTCTGGCTAGATTGTTATGTGATTGTCATAATGATTGATATTTGATCTATGAGAGCAGCTGTTCCTTTTCAAAATTCCCATACATTTTAACCAGACCACCCACAGGCTCATGTCATCCTAGATATGTTTGACTTTTTTTCTTCTGCAGAACAAAATTGAGATTCTTAGAAGAATTGTTCTGCTCTGTAGGTTAATACAATGCAAGTGAATGGTGGCCAGAATGTCGAAGGTTCAAAAAGCAGATAAAGTCAGCATAAAAGTAATCCAGAATCCAGTGGTTAAATCTTCAGAAGTGATATGATAGGTGTCTGTGAGAAACAGATCAATATTTAAGTCCTTTTTCACAATAAATCTCCACTTTTGACCAGCCCCGAACAGTAGGTGGCGATATGCACGAAGAATGTGAATCGGCAAAAAAATAAAAGAAGAACAATGCCAAAGTGGTGATTTATAGTAAAGAAAAAGGACTTCAATATTGATCTCTTTCTCACCCACAAATATTATATAGCTTCAGAAAACATGGATTAAACTACTGTCTTAATAGGCTTTTTGTAGCTTCAAAGATCTGGCCACCATTCACTTGCATTGTGAGAACCTACAGAGCTGAAATATTCATCTGAAAATCTTCATTTGTGTTCAGTAGAAGAAAGAAAGTTATACAAATCTGGGATGGCACGAGGGAGAGTAAATGATGAGCGAATTTTCATTTTTGGGTGAACTATCCCTTTATGAAAAAATGGTTTGTTAGTTTATAAATTATGTTCAAAGTTAAGTATTTGGACGCTTTCTGGTAGTCAAATGTTAGTGGAACAGGTCTATAGTAAATGTGATGAACTACACATGTGGTTACTCTGCTAAGGCACTTGTGTGAACTTGAGGGGAACTGACTTCACACATCCACTAAATATCACTTTGATGACAGCTAGTTAATATGCATTGCAAAATGGCAAAGAAAATAGCATTTTTTTTCACCCTGAAAACAATTTGTTTCCAGTTGCCACTTGCTTTGATACTTTGCGTTAAATTAACTGACATTCAGACATTTTTAAGTGTGACATTAGCATCCAAAAGTGTCCAAATACTTTGTGGCCACTGTAACTCATAGACCTATATAATTTTCAGTGAGCACTAAGCTTCCAGGAACCAAAAGTGTGTCTCAGTAGACCCTGTATCCACAAACAGATATTTTGATCTTGCTGTGTTTGATTTACCACAGCATAATCACAGAATCACTAAAACTAAATGTTGCATGCTAATAGCCCACTAAACTTGCAGGAATAACAGAAAGACTTATAAAAAAATTATTCAAATTTATTAACATTGCATGTGTTGATAATATTGTGCAGCATTTACTGTGGAACAAGAAATTTCTCTCTTGCGTGAGGATGTACAAAAGACACTTTTCATGGTAGAACACTAATTTATTTCCCAGCACTTTCATAATGAATGTAAACTGCTAGGATTTTATCTCAATACACTGATTCAATCAGCACTGGTAACCTATTCTGCATTGCAAACTTAAAACAGCACTCACATATTCGATTAGAGCAATTCAGCCAAAACTCAAAACAATAAAACGTAACTAAAGTCACTTGTCTTAGGTAACTCACCCAGCCCCATTCAACAGATCATGTTTATACACAAACACATACATGAGGTACTGTATAAACACACTCCCGAGACAATCCCAGACATTCATTGAAACCCACACACACATAAAGCTGTACTAACCTTGCCACATAACTTAGTATGTGGGCCCGGATCACCATTCCAGCCGCTGTGCGCACCTCCTCTCGCTCCTTCTCCAACCTTTGCTCCAGAGCTTCCTTTAGGAACACCTGCAGAACATGCACCGAAGAAGAACAAGAAGGAGAGATAGAAGAGGGCAGGTTTAGGTACCTTATGTGTAACTTTCCAGGCAGTATGAGCACTGCTCTAGTGTTAGGCTCAGTAGGCTACAGGCGAAAGGGAGCTGAGCTGTGGAGCTCTGCCATTGTGCTGAAACCACAGCTCTCTGATTTCCTGTTACTGCTGCAGCCTGGGCTATTCCAGACAGACTGATGTGCATGAACAGAGAAAAAGAGAGAGAGAGAGAGAGAGAGAGAGAGACAGAGGGAGGTGGGGAGGAGGGAAAAAAGTGGCTCTCCTACAAAGAGCAGGCCACACCCTCAATCTCTCTCTTTCAGGGGCAGGAGACATGAAAGTTTAACCCTTTACTGACTGACATTGACTGTCAGAACAGAGCCCCCAGGATCAGAGTTTAAAAGAAGGGATGTAAAGTTGATTATATGCATAAATTACTTTGGAATGAATAAAATTAATGAATTAATGCACAGTCAATACGTTTCCATTCACTTTCAAATTTCAATTTCTGTCATTCTAAAACAAGGATTTGACTCTTTTAAAATGCCATGAAAACACTTAAGTACTACCAGTCCGAAAGCCAGATTAACTGACCTACATAATTTGATTGTAGCTCTGCTTTGTCCAGTATGTGTACGCTTTAACCAGACTAAAACTGTTCTCGCCATTGTGCGCAATACTCTGAAAGACAGTAGTGATATTTAACATTTATATTTATGTATATTTAACACTTCAGCTGACATCCTTCCTTCTAATATATGATTACACAATGTGTCATATTTAATGGGACAGACAGATGAAGACAGTAGCTCGAATACCCCAAACCTGCCATAGCTTGACTCTAACTGCGAAATCTGCTAAACACAAAATTAAGATTTTTTAAAGAATATCTCAGCTCTGTTGGTCCTCACAATGCAAGTGAATGGTGACCAGAAATCTGAAAGTCCAAATATCACATAAAGGCATCATAAAAGTAATCCATAAGACTCCAGTGGTTTAATCAATGTCTTCTGAAGCAATCCAATCGGTGTTGGTTGAGAACAAACCAAAATGTAACTCCTTTTTCACTGGTCGTCTTGCCTTTGCAGTCTCTAGGCACAATCATGATTTCAAGCTTGATTACTTCCTAGTGCTTGAAATCATGATCGCCAAGTAGACTGCTGTCAAGATTTATAGCCATCTCTTAAAATTAGTTAAGTAGTTAGTTAATCTTAAACAGTATCCAAAAAACACAAAATCTACTGGTAACCAATGCTGGTCTTGTTTGTAGGGACAGCTAATATAAGTACCTGTACATGGTGGTATAAGTACCATTCCATCAGACTATGAGGATGCTCAGTTAATTTAGACGGTCACCACAGAGACAAGAGAAGGGTTCTATCAATTTACAGCAAAACACATGCTCTTGAATACACATACATACAGTATACACACAGCATTACATCTGGCCTCCCAAGGATTTTTTAAGCCCATTGTGAGATTTCCCGGAACGTCAACCCAGATGTTCCTGTAATCACTGACGCACAGCTGTACACACACACACACACACACACACACACACACACACACACACACACACACACACACACACACACACAGAGAAGGAAGTTTCCTGGTCCACATCCTTCCCCCATCCCACGCAAATCCAGAGCCTCGATCTAGGGAACAAACTTCCTCAACACACAATCGGCATGGATATAATTACACACAGATTGTTTCGAGTGAGAAAACACAATCCCAGCCCCCTCTCTGATACCCCCCTTCCCTCACCTCCACCTCAAATCTCACACTCACAAAAACACACATACAAAACCCAGTGTTGCCACTCAAGAAAACATGAGAAAGGCGAAAACACACACGTGCGCGCGCACACACACACACACACACACACACACACACACACACACACACACACACACACACACACACACACACACACACACACACACACACACACACACACACACACACACACACACACACACATTCATAAATCAAGCCTTGAAAGGGTTGTCACACCTCAGACCATGATAATAACCACAGCAGATTGTCCAACATGTCCAGCAATGGCAGACAGTCACAGGTCAATATTCCGATCTCTGACTATCAACTGATATGTTATCCAGATATTCATGGATTCAATTTAAACAACACTAACATGTTTTTAAAAGCAGGAATACATTAAGCTGAATTTACAAGAGAGTGTATTTATATAGCAACATGAAACACATATTACACATGTGGAACATATGGGTAAACTCTGATCAAATAACTAACATACATCTCCGCCTGGTCTTTCGTGCGGTGTGTTTGATCTTGTTCTCATTACTGCTTATTTCACTTGAAGTTGCCCTTCCAATGACACTGGTCTTGACTGTGATTCTGTCATATACTGTACATATAACAGATCTCTTGTCTTTTCTCTACATTTTGTATGGATTAAGACAAAGAGGATTCAAAGTCACTGAAGAGGGAAGGAGGACAACGCCGGGCTGGACCGACACACACCCGGTCCCCAATCAGCCTGATGGGGCACGCGGAGGATTAAGGGCAGCTGAAGATGACAGTTTGAGTGAGAGAGAATTACAGGCAGCTGCCCTATGTGTGGTTATGTTGATTAACCACATGTTGTTTTTGGTTAAATTGATCATTCAAATATTATTTATATTGTTAAGCTAGTTCTCGCCTCCTGCTTTCCCTTTAACTGTATTACAGTCACCAATTCCCAACCTGAAAGGAGAAACCAAGCAGGATTCAAATGCTTTTACTCAAATTTTAGCTTTTCGATGCGAGTATGGGATAGACAATTGTGCCAGTCCTCCAGAAAATACCAGATTAGCCTGTGCTAATCCAGGCTGGTTTAAACTGTGTCCTAATCAGGCACGATGCTTTGAAGTTTGCTTTGAAGCAGTTGGTATGTCCACACTAAACGTGAAACTAATGACAAACTATGATCTATGAGCGACTGTATTTTGCCATAATATCTTTAAAGATATCTACCAGTAAGAGTCAGCATGGAATTGTTCATCAAGCCAGCTTCTGTCATGAGGTCACCAGCTTTCAGTGGGTCCATGGCTGTTCAGATCAGAAGGTTAATTATCAAGTACTTGAGTATAATGTATGATGGGAGTAGTCTTGCAGAGCAGTGAATGTTATAGGTTAAAGTAGCTGACCTTGAGTACACTGGTGCTCTGATGCGCTGAGAACAAATTGGAGCCGGTCAGCCCTGTCCCCTCCACAGAACAATCAGGCTATTTTACAGCAAAACTATTTGTAAAGCATGACTCTATTCAGCAGTGTGCATATTTGAATTAATTTATCAGTGTCTTTATGTATGTGTGTGTGGGAGACAACAAGAGAAAGTGACATTCTAGCGATATATAATTTTATTTATGTATTCAAACCACCTACTGAGACTGTGATGAATGCTGATGAAAGGTATTTGCATTGCATGGCACTTACATATGATTTTTATTTTTTATGGCATTACTATTTCTATGATATTACTATTAAATTGCAGATTTGTTTCAGCAGTACCCATCCATACAGATATACTTTCTGAATCTATTATTACATGCCTCTCTGCAATACTTGATTCTGATTGGTCTATCACTGCATATTGCATCAAATTTGAATGACTGTTAAACTGTATATTTGACAATCCTAGGTAACTGATTTCCTACATAGCTGTGCTAGTTTCATGACTGTTCATGTTTCTTCTCACAAAATTAAATAATTTTAATTAAATCAATCAATCAATAAACATTTACATTCCATATCAGTATTTCCATTTGTTTATTTGGTCTGTAGGTAACCATGTAATAAGCAGGAAATACAGTATAATATACAGTCAGTAATATACAGTAATTTACTCCACTTTCCTATCAAACCAGCTTTGGTTGGTTAAAGCTGTAATGGGGAAAAAAAATAAGTTATTTTTGCAGTAATGACCAGCTGACTGCACGTTATCCCATTATTATTAACACTTTACAATGAGGTTCCATTTGCTAACATTAGTAAATGCATCAGGTATCATGAACAAACAATTAGCAATATTCTTTACAACATTTGTTTATCTTTGTTAATGTTAGTTAATCATAATGTTTGTTAGATCATAATGTTATAAAATACAACTTCAGATTTTTAAAATGTTAGTATATTTTGAAATTAACATTAACTATTAATTAATAAACATTAATAATGCTGTAGAAGTATTGTTCATTGTTAGTTCATGTTCACTAATGTTGTTAACAAATGTTAATTTTGTAAAGTTTTCCCATTATTCCTTACCATAGCACAGCTTTTTAAACATCGATACTGTGCATTTACAAATCCTAACTGTGTGCTGAAGTCATCTCAATGTTCAGTTGGAATTGCCTTTCTTTTATAATGACCCACGCAGTATCTCATAACCGCAAAGAGCACCGACAGGTCATCACTGTCCATCTCAAGTTATTTGATTTATGAGAGATTTTCTCTGCTCCAACAGACCAAACCTAAACACACACAATCACGGTAACAATGCATTAAGTGACCATCAAGCTAACAATGCAAACCCAGATAAGGAGATATCTAAACTAGCTCTCAGGAAATCCAGAACCCACAAAACCCTGACGGAAATAACACAGAGCATGCTGGAATCAATTAATTTAAAGAAAAGTGGTCTGAATCAAAGGACAAAAGAATGTCTTTTATTTACACTGCCTTCCTGTTCCTGAGAAACCTCAGAGCTCCTCTTACTGTAAAAACAGCCCGAGTGAACTGCTGCACTTAATGTGTGGTAGAGACTGACCAAGGAAAGTGAATAATTGACTGATTACAAGATAAGAATGAATGGACACTGTTGAACAGAGAACAGAAAATGTTATTTTCAGAGCGCCTGTGCTCCTGTTGCCAAACGGCCTTAAAGTGCTCCACTCTCATTTCAGGCCCGGCCGATCGGGATGAGTCATTTCAGTAGAGTAAGGGACCGCAAGGCAACCAACCAAGATGTGGAGGGTTTTTGAGGTGGGGGATGGGAGCCGTGAAAGAACGAGAAGGATAGAGGAAGAATGAGGAAACAAATGGAGAGAAAGAGACAAAGAAACCAGCAAGAGATGGACAAAATCCTCCATTACAACCTAAAAGTGTTACCATGTAATACATTTTGCCTAACTTGACCTGATGTTGGCTTGACAAAGCCTGGCCTGAAATTCACTATAAACCCACATGTTATTTTATTTTCATTCCTCAAACAAGGGCATTCACATGCTAAGCCTGTAGGGGAATTTAGAGAAGATACTGTAACAAGCGCTTGGAGAAACAACTGTACTGGGAACATCAGATAGGGATGTGTTACACTGGTGTAACAAGGCAGAAGTTGTTTAGGGTCAGTATTAGTTTTACTCACTACTGTATGTCTTACTATGGGTTAAAATCTTTTTAACCTATAGGGTTGAAAATTGGTTGAAAAGCCCAAAAGTCTGTATTGCATTTTCTTGTTCCTTCTCATTTACATTAAGGCTTTCAAATCATTCTCAACACATTAAGTTACTTTAGTTTAAAATGTAAAAAACTGGTGGATGCCAATAGTCCATCCCAGTGCATGTTTATGTGGAGTTAGGAACACATACCTTATCAGGTTACCTGAAATCCTCTCCATGAAGAAAGCTTAGCAAATGTCAGGGATCAACCCACAGACTTAATAAATGTCAAGCAGTTCAATATGAGAGAGAAAGAGCTTTTATCTAAAGCTTTTGCACTCTTTACCTTTTCACAGAGGTCTCAGCACAGATAATTTCAATTGGCACTTAGAAGTGCCTATCAGGGATTCCACATTATAAGTCAAGGTGGCTTGAAAGCATGTATACATGTGTGTGAACATACTGAATGTGTTACCTTAGTCTTTCCCAACTGCCACTCTTTCTTTGTGACATCATACTTCGTCAGCATATCTGCACATTTTTCCCTCTCATCCGCTGTGTGGTTTTTGTCCCTCAAGATCATTGTGTATCTGCAGAGGAAGTGGGCACAGCTTGAACACATACACGCATTCCACTCATTTTACTGTAAGCGAACATGTACCCATTAAACATTCTCACATTCAGTAAAAAATTGTTCATTAATTAAAAAATTGTTCATGTTATTGTTCATTAAAGGAATTTTCCAGTTTCAATACAAGTTCAAATCAACCGACAGCATTTGTGGCATAATATTGATTACCAAAAAAATATTTTGACTCGTCTCTCCTTATCATTAAAAAAAGCAAAAATCGGGGCCTGGGTAGCTCAGCAAATATTGACGCTGACTACCACCCCTGGAGTAGCGAGTTCGAATCCAGGGCATGCCGAGTGTCTCCAGCCAGGTCTCCTAAGCAACCAAATTGGTGCAGTTGCTAGGGAGGGTAGAGTAACATGGGGTAACCTCCTCGTGGTCGCTATAATGTGGTTCTTGCTCTCGGTGGGGCACGTGGTGAGTTGTGCATGGATGCCACTGAGAATAGCGTGAAGCCTCCACACACGCTATGTCTCCGCAGTAATGCGCTCAACAAGCCACGTGACAAAGATTTGTCCTCCTCCGCCCGGATTGAGGCAAGCCACTATGCCACAGTGAGGACTTAGAGAGCATTGGGAATTGGGCATTCCAAATTGGGGAATAAGGGCAGGGAAAAAAAAAAAAAAGAGGCAAAAATCGAGGCTACAGTGAGGCACTTAAAATGAAAGAGAATGAGGCCAATTTTTGGAGGGTTTAAAAGCCAAAACGTGAAGCTAATAATTTTATAAAAGCACTTACATTAATTCTTCTGTTAAAACTCTTGTATTATTTGAGCTGTAAAGTTGTTTAAATTGTAATTTTTACATTCATTTTAGAGTTTGTTAGTCTAAAATAACTAAAATCATGTTTATATGAATATTTTTTATGTCTTGTGGCAAAACTTTTGAAAAAGTTAGTATTTTAACATTCAGAAATTGCCCCCATTGTAAGTGCCTCACTGAAACCTTGATTTTTGCTTTATTTTAATTAAAAGGAAGTACGAGTCAAAGTATATTTTTGTGGTAATCAATATTATGCCACAAATGCTGTTGATTGAGCTTAATTTGTATTGAACCCAGAACATTCCTTTAAGATTCAAAGGACATAAACTTTAGCATTCCAAAAACTGGGCATGTGGACCTGATCTTGTGCTCCAAATTGTCAGTATTTTGCTGGACAGTCAGAGGTTTTGTGATGTTTTCTTAACTGTATCTCTCACCGGCTGAGGAAGTCATGGAAGGTTCTCCGTACAGGAAAACCTGCTCTACGGATCTTCACTGTCTCCAGCATTCCAGAATAACGCAGCTGATTCAGAACCACATCAGCATCAAATGTATTTGCATTCTGGATGAAAACAGAAAGAGATGTCCATCAGCAATGACATCAAATGGCTGTGCTGAATATTCATCGGATATGAATGGATCAATATTCAACAATTAAAATTTGTTATGTTTACATATTTTCTTCAATCCTATTTGTTCTATACAGAGACAAATGTAATTCCCTTAACCTAAAAATAACTCAAAGTGACTCTTTGTTTGGGGCCTGAGTAGCTCAGTAAGTAAAGAAGCTGACTACCACCGCTGGAGTGACGAATTCAAATCCAGGGCGTGCTGAGTGACTCCAGTCAGGTTCCCTAAGCAACCAAATTGGCGCGGTTGCCAAGGAGAGTAGAGTCACATGGGGTAACCTCCTCGTGGTCGCCATAATGTCGTTCGCTCTCAGTGGGGCGCTTGGTGAGTTGTGCGTGGATGCCGTGGAGAATAGTGTGAAGCCTCCACACATGCTAAGTCTCCGCAGTAGCACACTCAACAAGCCACGTGATAAGATGCGCGTCACTACACCACCATGAGGACTTAGAGTGCATTGGGCATTCCAAATTGGGAAGAAAAGTGACTCTTTGTTTGAGCATACATAGAACTATGACATTTTGGTTTCATGACAACCATAATAATGTGCACAGATGCGTTAGGGTGAGAAAATGTCTCGCTTACTAACGCAACCTCCGTTCCCTGATGGAGGGAACGAGACTTTGTGTCGATGAAGTGACACTAGGGGTCACTCTTGGGAGCACCATTCATCTCTGATCTTTTGAGAAATGGAATTTGCCTGCCACTCCCCTGGACATATGGGTATAAAAGGAGGGAAAATGCAGCCACTCATTCAGGTTTCCCACTGAGGAGCCCAGACAAGATCCTGGCCAATTCAGCGTGTACTTCAGTGAGGCTGTGCGCACTGAGTGTATGGCCCAGAAAGTGCGGAAACTGCTCTTTTCTTGAGAAGATGGGTATAGCAGCCCATCGGGCATGCGGCGAAACCAAAAGAAAAGGGAAATCAAGATTCTCCATCCGGCACTCCACCGGGGGAAGGAGTGGTCTCCTTACCTTAACTCCTGAAGTGCAGCTACCGAACTTCCATCTCGGGGGCGCTTTGAAGCCTTCCGCAGGTTCTTGGCTGCTTCCTGCAGGAGGCTCCAGAGCCGGGGTTGTCTCCGCAGGAGGATGCGCTTGGCGACGAGCAGACGGGGTGTAGGATCTAGAGGCGCGCCGGGGCAGGATGTGTTGGATAGCCTCCGTCTGCTTCCTCACTGTCGAAAACTGCTGGGCAAAGTTGCCGACGGTGTAGCCGGAAAGGCTAACCTGGGAGATGGGGGCGTCAAGAAAACAAACCTTGTCGGCCACTCTCGACTCGACCAGGTTGAGCCAAAGTTGGCGTTCCTGGACCACCAAGGTGGACATCGCCTGCCCAAGAGACAGTGCCATGACCTTCGTCGCCCAGGGTGGCAAGATAGGTCACCGAGCACAGCTCCTGCATCAATCCCGGGTCAGGACTACCCTTGTGCAACTCTTTAAGTGCCTTGGCCTGGTGCACCTGAAGGAGTGCCATGGCATGCAGGGCGGAGGCGGCACGTCCAGCAGCACCGTAGGCCTTAACCGCCAGTGACAATGTAAGCCTACAGGCCCTGGACAGGAGTCTCAGACGGTTCCACCAGGTGGAGGTGCTCTGCGGGCACAAGTGCACCATAACTGCCTGATCCACCTGAAGAATCGCAGCATACCCCCTTGCCGCCTCACCGTTGAGGGTAGTGAGAGTGGAGGAGTTTGCGAATCAGGTCCAGGCAGTAAAAGGTGTCCACCACGACCGTTTAAGCTCCTCATGCACCTCCTGGAAAAAAGGAACGCGGCACCGTAGAATCAAAAAGCTCGTAAGAGCGAGAGATGAAAATGGCTTGGCAGAGTAGTTTCAGCTCAGTGAAATACAACCGCTCGGCTCCGAAGAACAAATCTGAACAGGTGGCTGCATTTTCCCTCCTTTTATACCCATATGTCCGGGGGAGTGGCATGCAAATTCCACTCGGCAATTTTTATTGGCCTTTTCTCAAAAGATCAGAGATGAATGGCGCTCCCAATAGCAACCCCTAGTGTCACTGCATCGTGACAGAAGAGGAACATACAGTAGATGCTTCTTTCTATTTATCGGTCTAGATTTGATTTGTCATATAATGAGCAAAAGATGGCTGTGGGTAGAAATAAGCAGGTCAAATGTCATCCCCAGTTATTTGGAATTAAATATGTCTATTGTGCGAGGTGTTGCATCATGTTCAGTGGCTGGATCAGTAACGTCAGTGCCTGGTGTTCAGCTGCTCCCGCAGTGTCCTATATCATTAGCCCTTTTGATGACTGTGTTAAGGAGTAGGGCTCATTGTTGGTGGCCTGGACATCTGGTGTGGCTTAATATAACACAAAAAGAACAGAGCATTCCACTCTTGTATTCTGCCATGTTCCTCATTTCAGCCAACACACTCTGAACTGAAATCATGATGTTAGGCTGAATCGACCGCAAGCAGAGTTGCATGTCTATTTCTGGCCATTGTGGGTAATTTGGACAAAAGTAGGGAAGAGGTTAAGGAACGGAGGGTGAGCAGAAGTAAACCTGGGTCACCTAGAAGTCATTTGCAAAGCAAGTCACTAATATAATGTGACACATTTCCAGGCAAAACTGAATATTCATCAGAAAATAATGCAGGGCAGAAGTTGTCCATCAGGCTTTGATTGGATCATTATAAGTGAGCTAGATATTATTGGTTAAAGGGACAGTTCACTCAAAAATGAAAATTAGCTCAATTACTCACCCTGGTGCCATAATAGATGTGTATGACTTTCTTTATTATTCTGAAAGAAACAATCACAATGCATGTGAATGGTGGCCAAAACTTTGAAGCTCCAAAAAGCACATAATGGCAGCATAAAAGTAATCAACAAGACTCCAGAGGTTAAATCTGTCTTCAGAACCTAAATGATAAGTGTGGGTGAGCAACAGATCAATATTTAAGTCCTTTTTTACTATAAATCAGTACTTTCACATTTTTATTCTTTTGTTTTTTGGCGATACGCATTCTTCGTGCATATCGCCACCTACTGGTCGGGGCTGTTCAAAGGTGGAAATTTATAGTAAAAAAGGACTTAGACTTGATTGGTCTGTTTTTCACCCACACCAATCATATTGCTTTCGAAGACATGGATTTAACCAATGGAGTCGTATGGATTACTTTTATGTTGCATTTATTTGCTTGAGTTTCAGATTTTTGGTCACTATTCAATTATATTGTATGGAACAACTGAGTTGAGAAATTCTTCTAAAAATCTTAGTTTGAGTTCTGCTGAAGAAAGGAAGTAAAACACATCTGGGATCGCATGAGGGTGAGTAAATGATGATTGAACTTTCCTTTTTGAGTGAACTAATGTTTAATGTTTAATGAGTATCTCGGTCTGTCTTTTCAGGCTGTTGGTTGTTCCTCACAAAACAACCTTGGAATATGACACATGATTCGAATGGAATATTTTAATGGCACTTTTGGGTACTTTTTTATTTATTTTTTTAATGAAATTACTTTTTTTTCTCTTTAAATTCACTACCACCAAAGCGAAACATTGCCAAAGAGAATTGTAAAAATAGGGACTGTTTTTAAACAGGAACGCTTCCCCATATATCATTGGTCAAACAGATAGACCTGCCCTAAAGTCACTGTGTCAGGTGGGTTGGGATACTCAAACAAACAGCGATGTTTTGAAAGTTTTACAGAGACGCAGCGTTTACACTTTTGTGGAAATAAACCTACAAATGATCTACTTTTAGTTTTCCCTACATATTAAGCAGGGATTGTATGTTGTCTTTTAAGGGGTCCAGAGTAGGGTGATATGATCAAAGGATCACTGTTGCCTATAGTAAACGAACAAAAAGGTGTGGCAGGCAGAGCACCAGATGAGGCCAACTATCAACAATACAATAACCCCATTGGTAGATCTGTGCCAACCCGATTCTCTGCCAACTCTATAAATCAATTCAGTCAGAATCATTCCTGTAATATGGCAGCTCAAATGAACATTATTACTGCTTGATTGTATCATATAATGAAGGGCAGGTGCTGTCTCTGGCTTTTTGTGATCTTTTCTGCTGTTATCCCTACATTCCTCTGCTGCAGGGCATGAGTGTGATACTGCTCTCACTACTGCTGAAGCGGACAGCCGTGACCTCTGACCCCAGCGCAGGCGGGTTTGAGTTGGAGGAATGTGCTGGCTGTGTGGATGGGCCACTCTGCTCTGAGCAGACCAGCACAAAGAGACTCTATTTACAGAACGCAGAAAGAACACTGGGGAACACTCCATACTCCGAGCACTTGCTGGCTGTACAGATTCTTCTCACATTGAGATGCTGCCAGATTTTAGTTCTTGTGATAGTATGAGGGGAATTTTACCTTAAAGGGATAGTTCACCCTAGAAAAATACAAATTCTGTAATTTTTTACTCATCCTCATGTCGTTTCAAACCTTTATGACTTCCTTTCTGCCATGGTACACAAAAAGAGTTGTTAGGCAGAAT
Source organism: Xyrauchen texanus (assembly GCF_025860055.1). NCBI lineage: Eukaryota > Metazoa > Chordata > Actinopteri > Cypriniformes > Catostomidae > Xyrauchen > Xyrauchen texanus. Next base: position 15,777,880 of record NC_068293.1, on the reverse strand, counting down.
ATCAGAATGTCACCTTTCATTTATATTGTGTGAAAAAATAATTCACGAGGATCAAAACGCATTCATGATTCTGCATTGCATTCTTGGAACCAATGCAATTCGGTGTCATTGACTTCAAACAATCAATTGAGATTTGAGAGCTACAGAACATATATGGCAATATGGAAAATTATCAACAAATAACAACTTCTGTTCCCCAAACAAAGCTATCAGATGTCTTCAGAAGACTTGGAAAATAACACACAAGTCTTATGGACTACTTTTATCATTCTTGTATGCTGTTTTTTTTGTCCTTTTTGGAGCTTGACTGCCCCTAGTCACTGTATGTTTTCATTGTATGGAAATGTGCAGCATGCACATTCTTCAAAATGTTTCCTTTGGCATTCCATGGAAGAGAGAAAAGTCATATGAGTTTAGATTGACATGAAGGTGAGTTTTGGAGCATGTAATAAGAAGACAGAAATGAAAAACTACCAATTTATGTTTCAATCCTACCTTCTCCATGTTGGGTTTAATGCAGCGTACAAAGAAAGGGTTGGAGGCACTTAAAGTAGCCATCAGTGCATGAAGGGAATCCTAAAACACACAGACGACACACAGTCACAATACCACTAAATCACACCCCTGCATAGCAAATTAAAACCTCGAAAACCACTGTGCAGCAATCGCAGCTGCTATTTACTTGTCCGTCCCTCATCTCCTAGTGAAGAGGGCAAACATAGGCAGTGACAGGGTCAGTATTTACCCAGTCACATCACGGACCCTTCAATCTGGCACGCTGTCCCACAGCCTCAGACTGAGAGGCTCCAGCCCGGCTTTAATGACAGGGGAACCGGGGAACATGCACGGACTCTATCGAACCCTTGTGCCTGGTTTGTGGGTAATGCCCTGGCTTTAAGAGCCACAGTACAAGGGCAGTTGCCAAATCCGCTGTACGGCAGTTATGACACGCAAAGCCCTGTAACCCGCAAAGCAGCAGATACACAGGGACATAGACAAAGGGGATAAAACACATATATGCAAAGTACACACACAGACACAGAAGTACAGAAAAAGACAACAAAAAAAACTCTGCAAGATTTATACACAGAGTGGCGACAAAATGTATTTGGACAATATTGGAAACAATTAAAAATGCATGAATTTAATTGCACTACATAACAAAATATTAAGCACAAGTATCGACTGCGAGCATATGATGGTAGACCTTTTCTCAGAACTTACATCACTTTTCTTCACCATTTTTGCAATTACTATTAAAAAGATAGTTCACCCAAAAATCTCAGATTTACTCACCCTTGTGCCATCCCAGATGTGTATGACTTTCTTTCTTCTGCAGAACTCAAATTAAGATTTTTAGAAGAATATCTCAGCTCTGTAGGTTCTCACAATGCAAGTGAATGGTGACCAGAACTTTGAATCTGCAAAAATCACATTCAAAGTTCTGGTCACCATTCACTTGCATAGCATGGACCAATAGAGCTGAGAAATTCTTCTAAAAAAATCTTTGTTTGTGTTCTGCAGTAGAAAGTCATACACATCTGGGATGGTATAAATGTGAGTAAATGATAAGAGAATTTCATTTTTTCATCATCTCTTTAACCAACTATCTCTTCATATTTTGTAAGTGTTCCTTAAGTGTCTAAATACTTTTGGAGGCCACTGTATTTCCCCAAATATGGCCCCCCCCTAAAAGAAAGTCCATACACAACACCACACACACATTGGCCCACATTCTTTATCCTCTTGATTCTTTTAAAATGTTGTTTCACATTGTTACATAATTACAATTACATTCCAATCACAAGGCTTATGTAAAAAAACATTATCAAAATACGCTATATTCAGATCATAGATTGGCGTCTTTCTAAATGTCTCACCCTGAACTGCGAGCTGACGGTGGGCTTGCGACGGGCAGTGCCCATCTTCAGAGTCTCGTCTCCATTCCTGCTGCCAACACGCTCAAACAGATCATAGATGAAGTCGAGCCTGAGTCACAAAACAGACAGACAACATTAATGTATACTGCCCATACTGTAGAAATGTAGATCAGGGACAAATGCTTTAAATGTAACAATATTTGTTTTCTATGAGAAATATAATTTACATGCAGCATGGAATTATATTTGTAATTCCATATAAAAAACAATATTGTTTGTGTCACAGTACCACAGTATTACCATGTTACCATGTATCTTGCTTTGAAGTACCTTGATGCATCAGGTATACTCTGTATCCATCACTGTACTTATTTGTATGTAACAACATGCAACATGCTTTACAAGGAAAAGTGTCTAGAGTGAACTTTTGCAGATGGACATTCATTGATCCATTGCTTTAAATGCTGTAAATAAAGCAAATTATTTGTCACCTGCTGTCCTTCAGCATGTTGAGAATATCATCTCTGAATGTGTCTCTGTTCTTTTCTAGAATGCCACGTACATCATACAATACCTGACACACACAGAAAAATACAGGTATGAATGATTAAACACAGCATGTGAGTTAATATGTGCATTTGAATTCTATTTAGTACTGCACTATGGTACTCTGGCTTTGCAGTCAAAGACAGAGGTGAAGAACTTTGATGTCATTCTAGATTGTGATCTGAATTTTAAGTCTCATATGAATTATGATACTAAGACCTGTTTTTATCATCTTAGAAACATTGCACAAATTTGACCCTATGTTTCACTTGATGACGCAAAAAAATGTACTCGTGCATTTTTTTTTCTACCATTGTTTATTGTAATGCACTTTATACTGACTTACTAGTTGTATAGACAGACTGCAACTGATGAAGAATGCTGCAGCCAGAGTGCTTACAAGATCCACATCACATCAGTTTTAGCTCATTTGCATTGGTTACCCATTAAATACAAGATTTATTTTAAGGTTCTTATAAAGGTTTTTAAAGCACTTAAAGCTTTAAAACCATCATACATTTCTGTTTATCAAATTATGTTCCAACTCGCAGTTTGAGGTCATTCAATGCAGAATTTCTTGTCATGTAAATCTTCTGTTGAAGATCTTCTGAGATATGTTGAAGCTACTTTTAGCCATTTTGCACCAAAAATGTGGAATGCTTTACCAATTGAAATTAGACAAGCACCAAGTATTCACATTTTTAAAAAGCATTTGAATAAATTTCATTATGTTTAATTTGTATGTTTATAATTTAGATTTCCCTACATTTGTTTTCATTCCTTTTATTTTATTTGTTTTATCTTTGTACTATTTCATTTTTATTGCGATGATTTGTTTTACTTTCTCTGAAATTTTGAATTCTATGTTTTTATACTTCCAAATGTGAAGCACTTTGAGCTGCATATTATGTATGAAAGGTGCAAAACAAATAAAATGTATTATTATTATTATTATTATTATTGAAAGTCTGTGACCATACAGGAATCTGGGATTTAATGGATTTCTTGACTTGAAGAGACGATCAATAACAATGTAAAATGAAGAAGATATAATTAAGATTCTTCACTATTTGTAGGTCACTAATAAAATGTAAGCAAATTTGAACAACAAAAGGTTTTGCACAAACTTTGCAAACATTTTGGGGCACACACCAAATACAAAGACATTTTCAGTTCAACCTTTATTTCAAATTGTTATGCTGGTAATTTGTAAAGTGTGTTTGTTGCTACGTTTCCGATTGCACACAAATTTGTGTATGTGAAGAAAAATTATCAGTCTCTTATTTTTGCATTTGCTTGCAACATGCAATATTGATGAGAGACAGTAAAAGAGAGAGGATGAGTGAGCTGGTGCTGCCACAGTCTAATACAGTCACCTGTTGAGTCTTACTCTGTCATGGCCTCCATGGCGATAGATTCCTCCTCTGATCTTAACACCATGAAATACACTCCTGAGCTTTAGAGCATGTAGCATGCTGGGAGTATTTATATCACCAGCCAGATAATTACATGAATCTCAACATCTTCTTCCAGTTAAACGAACAACACATCCAAAGCTTATAGTCTGATCTTTCATTGTGTTGGCCTTGAGAACAGATGTTAAAGATATTCTCCATCAAAAAGCATTTGAAAGATTGGACATGCATTGTGGGGCAAGGTTCCACGTGGGATGTTTTGCACATGAGTAACATATCTCAGGCAGACGTGCACTGCAAAACATTTTAATCAGTTTTGTTGTCTTGTTTTCCAGTAAAAATATCTAAATGGCCTCAAAATAAATGACATTTACCTGAGAAGTAAAATTACTTAAGATATTAAGACTTGTTATCAAAGAATGTATCTTGGATTGAAATCTTATCTCACTGGCAAATTGGGTTGTTTTTTTCTTGCTTAAGCATAAATCAAGCAAACGTTAATGAGGTTTATGCTTAATACAAGAAAAAACTACTATGAAAAAAAAGCTTAATTGAAGATACAGTACATTCTTGCTTCTCGAGTAAATATACAGGATGTTTAGGTATTTTTTATTGTAAAACAAGAAGAAAAAAAGATTGAGAAAATATTATTTGTGGTGTGACGATATCTGCTCTTTTAACCGGGTGAGTGACGAGATGTCTGGACGGTGTTTGTGTCTAATTACATTTGGAAAAAAGTTCAATCAGACTACCTTCAATGATTGAAAATATAGACGAGGAGGAGAGAGAATGCAACAGACATGACAGAGAGAATGAGAAGTGTAAAGACAAATTGTAACAAGAGAAAGAGAGCTGGACAGCAGCTCTTATGTCTCTTCATTCCAAATGCTTCTCATGGGACTGGATGCTAGGCGTGTGGTTTCAAGCACATTACAACTGTAGAGACTTTGTGTGGTCCATGGTGAAAGAGCAATTCAACCTTTTTCTCTTTGTTTTCTGTTTGTACCCAAACTGCTCTTTCTCACTCTCCTAAAAAAGGCTCTATTTCAGTATGAAACACATCGATTGAGGCAGCACCTTTGCTCGGCTCATGGGAGGGGCACTGTACTCACTTTATCCCGGCAATCAAACCTCACGGATAGTGATACAAAATATCAGAGGAACCCTACTCAGCAACAGCTAATTTGTGTAAGGGGAGATGCATGGGCCATGCAGCCATTGCAGTGTTACTGAAAAAAGCTGGGGAGTGGCACCCTACTCTTGTGTATTGTGTGTGTAATGAGTCTGCTGTGTCTCTTGAGTCAATTAAATGAATTTAAATGTATAATAAAACTTGGCAGACTTTATCTTTACACCCTCACATATATATTTCACATATATATTCGATCCCCACAGCCACCACCATTGTGTCCTTGAGCAAGACACTTAACTCCAGGTTGCTCCGGGGGGATTGTCCCTGTAATAAATGCACTGTAAGTCGCTTTGGATAAAAGCGTCTGCCAAATGCATAAATGTAAATGTAAATATATATTATACACATAATTTAATTCACAATGCTTACATACAGTATGTGCTATACACAACAATTTTCTTCCACATACCTGGAAAAACATAAATTCTCTGCTATGTCTCATGATAATTGGTGTATGTAATTACCTCTCCTGCATAATGTTTAATGCCAAACTGGTGATCTGCCACTCTTGGTTTCACGTAGTAAGGGTTTGTCTGCAGAGACAACAAAATATAACACATTATTTCACCTGATTATCATTCCATTGTTTTTTTTTTTCCCCCACAGGCAGTGATCCTCGTTATTCCTGCCCCATTGAAACAGAATACTATACTATACTATACTAGGCCATCCTGTGCTATACATTAGTAGGCTATACTATTCTATTGCTATACAGTACTATAACAGACTATATTATGCTATGCTATTCTAAACTATACAAAATTAGATTATACTATGCCATGCATTTCTATGCTATGCTATACAATATATAAAATACAACACTATAATATGCTATGCAATAATATGCCATTCTACACTATACTATACTATTCTAAACTATACAAAATTAGACTATACTATGCTATGCATAACTATGCTATGCTATACAATATATACAATACAACACTATGCAATAGTATAATATGCCATTCTAAACTACAAAAATAGACTATACTATGTTATGCAATACTATACTATGCTATACATTGATATTCTTTGCTATTCACTGCATACAATACTACACTATACTATGTTATGTTCTAATATCACGTTTTCAAACTTTAAGGCAGAGCATGTCAGGGGAGGTGCAGAGACAGATGATAATTTCAATAAGTAAAAAGATACATAAATACAATAAAAATGCATTGTGAATGTAAATGAAAATTATTGGCATAATGGACCATAGTGCTTAATAGACTGTAGCTCTATGGCATTATAATATTGTTAATGTCGCGAGCACAACATGCATATCATGCGAGAGCGCATCCATGTACTGGACAGACTATGCTGCTCTATGACATTTGCAAATATAATATAAAGCCACACACCTCCGCCTCTGTTCATTCATATTCTGCTCCTGCAGATGTGCAGAGTTTGAGTAATGAACTCATCATTTGGCCAGTAATTAATCTTTTTGTTTGTTTTTTTAAATGCAAAATAATATGGTTAAATTAGTACTGTAAGAACGATATTCTGATACTCGCTGACGATGCAAGTGATGTGAGCAAATAAAACCGTCAATTAAACATCTGTTGCAACTGACATCTTCTGTCACCTCAGTGGAAAACAGTTGCACAAGATTATCTAGGGCGCAGAAAATATGATAATAAGCAGAACAAATTCCCTGTGTCCATTATTATGAGTTCAACATGATATCGAGTCGATGTGTCTTCATGTGTTTGTGACAAACTGCCGTTTCACATAGAGATGGAGATTGGCTCATGTGCTGCGAGTTTATCACAGATATAGGCTAATAACAGTCAGGCTAAGTGAGGACAAACAGGTATTTTTAATAAAAAATAATGCTGAATACGGTTTCACAGTATTAACAGAAACATTTATAGCTGTTAATCAACCATCACTGTTTAACGCATTGGACGAATGGCACTATAATATGCCTTTCTATACTATACATTTACATTTATGCATTTGGCAGATACTTTTATCCAAAGCGACTTACAGTGCACTTATTACAGGGATAATCCCCCGGAGCAACCTGGAGTTAAGTGCCTTGCTCAAGGACACAATGGTGTGGCTGTGGGGATCGAACCAGAGACCTTCTGATTACCAGTTATGCGCTTTAGCCCACTATGCCACTACCACCCACATTACGATACTATACAATACTATACTATTGTATACTAGGCTAAACTATACGATAATATATTATATTATACCATATTGTACTATGCTATACGATGCTACAATACACTATACTAGACTATAATATGCCATTCTATACAATATTAGACTATACTATACTACACTATAATATGCCTTTCTATACTATACAATATTAGACTATACTATACCATACTACACTAAACTGTACTAGACTATAATATACCATTCTACACTATACAATATTACACTGTAGTATACTGTGCTATACTATACTAAAAAGTCCTAAACATTGCACTCATATACTAAATACTAATATACTAAAAATGGATACAGAGTCACATGGACTATTTCACAAATTACATTCTTTCTTTTTTTTTTCTCTCCCCATTTTGGAATGCCCAATGCGCTCCAAGTCCTCGTGGTGGCGTAGTGACTCAATCTGGGTGGCGGAGGATGAATCTCAGTTGCCTCCGTGTCTGAGACCTTAAATCCACGCATTATATCAGGTGGTTTGTTGAGCACGTTAAAGAGGCATCCATGCACAACTCACCATGCGCTCCACCGAGAGCGAAACACATTATGCTGCCTCTTAAAATTTCTCGTTTTGGCCAAATTTTAAGGTAGCATCGGCTGTATCCTTGTCCGGGTAGGTGATCCCAGAATGCACCGTGATGAGATCGGTGGAAAAATAAATCCAAGATGGCAGACAAAGCGAGAGAAATTTAGAATATAAAATGACTTATAATCCATTAAATACTAAAAAGTATCGATAAATAACAGTTTAATATGATACAAACTGACTATTTTACCCGTGCGTATTTATGCTCATTATAGGATTGCATCGGTTCTCTCACGTCCTCTGTATTGAAATCAGCTGCGAGTTGAGTCTCATGCACTGCGCGTAAGAAGCGTTATTTGATCCTATGTAGAGTGTTCCAAATCGCTTTCTTATGAGGCATCATGTCAGTAAGGATGCTGCCATATAAGACAGCTGCCTACGTAGGCAGGTGACAGCAAGGCAGCTCAATAAGTTTTGGAACAGGACTGATGTCATTACTAGATTCCTATTTCTATTCTACTTATTCTGCCCATTACAACTGCACTATTCACCTGGCACACAAATCCCTTATGTGTACTGTATGATATTTTATTGTATATGTGTATAATACATAAATGTATCATTTGTATACCGTCCTGTATGTAATGTAATTGTGAAATCATAAGGGTTGCTCTGGCATGTTAACTGTAATTTTTGAAGTTTTAAATTTGAAAGTCAAATTTATTTTAAGAGCATAAGAACTTACCAGTCAATATACATTAATTCTATTCTGCAGGGAGTACACATAATAATAAAGGTGCATGAGAACTACTGGTGTGTATGGAGTTAAGGCAGACTCTATGTGGGCTTTCTGAGGACCTTTTTTCTCTTGTACTCATTGTTCCTGCAGCCGGCTTACATTACTGTATTGTACATGTGTGTTTGAGAGGTTGTGGGTGTGTGACAGGGTGTTGTCCACTAGCTCAGCGCTAGTCTTTATCAACGAGTTTAGTGAAGAGTTAACTCCCTCTGATCTGAAATGCATTGAGCAGAAGAAAGATTAGTGTGTTTTGAAGTAGGACTCACAGCATGCCGGCTGTGGAGTTTCTCCAGCAGAGTGTAGTCCGTGCCTTTAGGGAATCTGCTCTCTTCATTGATAAGAGCCAACATGCCCAGTTTCTGCAGGGTAAGAGCACAATTAGCTAAGCACACATGGGCTCTCCACATTAACCACAGAGTTCTCTATAACAGTGGAGAGCCATTTATTACCATTACTGTCTAATATGGGCTCTCCAATTACACACTATTTACTTGTCATGTAATGAAGCCTTTTGTACAAGTTAATGTCGCATAGTTAATAAACAGAAAAAAAATTTGAAGTCTGTCTTTCTCATTGACAGTGTAGAAGGAATAAAACTGAAAACATTTTGGCCTTTTGCCACTTTTATTGATACAGATACCCTGACAGCACACATTCAGCTCTCAGACATCCTTTCTATGTGAGCCTCTTTTCCCAAAAGGTAGCATTTTCACTGCAAAATACTGTATGATCTGCCATTTCTAAAATGTTCCATGACAGAATCACATTCAGTACATGTATTTGCAGTGTTTCTTCAATGTTTAGGATTTAGAATGCATGATAATCCAATTTTGTATTAAGTTTATCAGGTTTGTATATAATAATTACAACACAATGCTTTCTAGATGATGCACTCTTACAAACCTTTTAGTGAGTGCATGAGCACCATGGCATAAATCGGATTTGTCAGAGGACTGACTGTCCTCAATATCATTTTGAAAGTGATGAAATTGAATCCATTTCTTGAAACTGTGTAGTCAATATCTGGTAAATGTACTGTACATCAGTTAATTAGTTATTGACTTAACCGCAATATGATTCCAATAGACGATAATATGTCTAACTGTGCAGTCACATTTCCTACATGCTCAATGCAGCGTGTCTTGCATTTTGTCTAATTGTACAGCAGCAGAAGCATGTTCACATGCTTAACACAGTATTTGTATGTTCAAGTGGTAGCAAGTCTTTGATATTGGTCTGGGCTGACTAGATGTTCTGCACTGCTGTTGCTGCAGAGAAATTACAAATCAATATTTCATACCCAGGTTAACAAGCTAAATCTATCCGAGAGTTGTTATGACTAAACTTTAGTTACACTAGGAATATCATAAAATATTCAAACTTGCGACTCCAGGTGTGGTAGTAAGCGTCTTTACTCGCTGAGCTACCCAGGCCCCAATTGGCCTTATGTTTAATGTAGTTTGGCTTAATAGCTTTGGGAGACCACAAGGGGGCGATATAACATTTACTGAACTTAACATTGAAGAAGGTCAGTTGTGAATCTAGTCACCTTACACATTACAAAAGCAAACTGAACGATTAGAAACGGCAATGTTTATTTTGCAATTTCACTGGATGTAGCCTTGAATAGGTTTCATTTAAGGTGTCAAACCACAAAAAAAAACTTTTTGAAAATACATTGCCTAGGCTATATAAAAGATACATATCTACAATATATCATCAAGTGATGGCTAGAGTAAATAACCTATGACCTTTGATAATGATTTAGATAATAATTTAATGGAAAACTATGCAAGTTGCGTTCCGTGGCACTGCAGAAATTTAAGCAGCCTCCGAAGTCTTAAACAGGCACCACCAACAGATGCTGAGCTGCGGCGGCGGTGATGGTGTGTGTACCTTTATAGAAAGAATTGCTTCAAATTTTAGAACATGCTATTTTGTCCAGCTGAGGCGTCCGGTGTGCGACCGCCTTTAAGCTACTCTGCAGCACACACTTTACCAACGTTGTGTTTAAAAATATGCACGAAGAGACAAAGACTATTGTGAAACGAGTAGCCCTATTTATATCTGGAAAAAAAGCTAAACAGATCGATAATCATCTCAACGTAAATTTACACATTCATGCATTTGCTGTGTCCAAAACTCATGTGCTCATTCACCATTCAAAACATATTGAATGACGCATATGAGCGTAAATGAGTAAATTGAGACGTTAGGTGTATGACATTATAAACACGCTGTCTCTTAAATGATGAAAAACTACTTCTTGCAATCCAATGTGACCATTCAGACTGAAATGCTGAAAAAAAATTAATTCATGTTTTTTTGCCGTTTTATCTATCAATTTAATTGTTTTGAGTCGGATACACCAAAACAAAAATTCTAGGCTACTACTCCAACAACACAAATGGTTACTAATAAGTTTTGTGTGGTCACAGTGTGGGCTGATTAAAGGTTAAAGTTTAAAGAGCAACCTTTTCAATCAGATCCAGACACTCCGCGTTGTCCATCCAATCGATGGCTTCCCAGTGTATTCCCTCCCTGTACGAAGACACAAGAGAATCTCTTGAGCAGTTGAAACACACACATATAATGACACACACACATAATAAAAGTAAACAAAGGTGGTATTCTCCTCAGAGTTCATGTGATAAAATGAGCTGTGACTGGGCATTGCTGATCCCCCTCAGCCAGCACATTTCAACACAAGAACACAACTGTTTGGGAAAGAGGAGATCCATTCACGCATCTGGCAGTGTGCCTCCATAGTCACTATGACAAGAACAGGCAGAGACCCCCCACAGCAATCTCTCTATCAATCAACTACAAAAGTGAGCTGAGCAGATAACCTCTCCTGAACATTTACACTTCCAGTACTTTCTTCTTCAATGGTCAGTTTAATCTTTAATGTCAACTACTGTGTAGCAACAACTGAAAATAATCACGGTGAACAAGTTAGTTCAACTGTTGACATATTTTTAGCTAGATACCTGGATAATAACTCATCCAATTTAATAGCACTTTTGAAGGTAACTCTTTCGCCCTCTTGAGTAATGAAGTTTGTTACCGCCACAGCAAGTGAGAATGTAAGAATGCTTGAGGATTCCAAGCAGTCAGCCATTGCAACAGTGGCCGAACCAATGGTTAGAGTTTATGACGGGACTGTTTTCCAGGCCAATGGAAGACATGGGGAGTGTTCAGTATTTTTGCAATTCCATTCGGTCCCACTAGTGGCGCAAACATTAAACACTGCACCTTTAAGTATATACAATGGGATCTTATATAACTTCTTTCAATTTTGTCATCTATTGATCAATGTAAAAGATGGAAAAGAGTGTAGGCCAATCTAAGCTGGTTTCCAAGAGCAAAATTATGTCTAAATCAGAACAATAAATCACTTTCAATTGTTAAATCTGTGCCATGGACAGGGAATCTTTACTAAAGCACTGGAATTCACTTGCAAGACTCACCTGTTATATTCAAGCTGCTCCAGGGAAAAGATGTGCTTGTTGAAGTACTCCTGGAGCTTCTCATTGGCATAGTTAATGTTGAACTGCTCAAACCGGTTTACCTGGTGGGGAAAAAGTAATAAAAATATGATAACATGCCATCGGCATAATCTGTCTGTCTGGAACATTTCACCTCTGTGCACTATCTAGCAAAAACTCTCACCTCAAAGTTCTCAAAGCCAAAGATGTCCAAAATGCCAATGGACTTGAAGTTGTCTTTTCCTTTGATTTTCTGGTTGATTCGGGCGATGATCCAAGAAAAACATTGCGAATACAATGCCATGGCTACAGAGTCCCGGGAATCAACTGCCTTTGGAGAGCAGGACAGGGACAAATATTAATCCAGAGACATTTTTCCTTTAGTTAGCCTCCAACAGTGCAATTAAAACCACAACATCGACAACCACTCTCTCAAGTGATTATTAAAAACATTATTTTTGCATTTCGACATCACAAAAAAAAGAAAAAAAGTTGTATTTTTTTATACAGTCATATTATGGTTGAAACTAAAGGGTTATTTTCTGTAACCGTGCATGTCTTTAAACCATGGAGTGCAAAGATTTATTGTTTGAAAACCTAATGAAAGACAAGTCTTTCCTGATTTATAGCTGAGACTGTGTACGATACAATGTCCCCCAAAATATTTGAACACACAAAGATACGTTTGTTAGCTTTTTATATTAAGTTCAAAACTTAAATTCAAGACTTCATGAATCCACTATGAATGGCATTGGGTTTAGTTGAAGGTATTGGAAAAGTGTCTAGTATCTAGTATTTCTAGTATCATTTGTTTGCAGATGCCACTTGATTTTATATTTTTATATCGAATGCAATGAATGATACAATAAGAAATATTCTGGGTTCAATACATCAACAACATTTGTGGCATAATGTTGATTACAAAACAATTTATTTAGACTCGCCCCTCCTTTTCTTTAAAAAAAAGAAAAAAAGGAAGTTACAGAGAGGCACTTTCAATGGAAGTAAAAGTGGCCAGTTTTATAAGGGTTTAAAAGGCAGAAATGTGAAGCTTATAATTTTATAAAAACACACTTATTTTTCTGTTAAAACTTGTGTGTTATTTGAGCCATAAAGTTCATGCAGAAAAGGTTTGTAAGGGATTTTAGCACACTAAAATCATGTTTACATGCATCTTGTGGTTGTAAATTTGAAAGAGTATTTTAACATTCAAAAATCCTATTCACTTCCATTGTATGCGCCTCACTGAAACCCAGAATATGTATTTTTTTTTTTTATAGAAACGGAGGGGCAAATCATAGAAAGTTTTTGTGGTATCAAGATTGCACCACAAATGCTGTCAATTGAGCTTAACCAGTATTGAACCCAGAATATTCCTTTAAGTGTCTAATATGTTTTGGGGCCAATGTACAGTATGGAAACTATCTAACTAATGAGTGCAACAACAGTCACCTTAGCGCAAAGCTACAAATGAAACTAGACACATGTTTAACAATCAAATTTAGTAAAAGATTTTACACTTTATTTGACCAAGATTTCCATTTCCAAGCTCTTATAGTTAGAAGTTCCAAGCCTTTCCTACAAGCTCCTACCCAATCATTGTGCAAAAGTGATTAAATGTGGGGAAGCTGTTGAGAAATATCTTCTTCTGAAGTTTCAAGCCCTTATTAAACAGTTCAACTCATAAACCCAGTCCAACTGTTTAATGAATTACAGGAGGAGAAAAAATCAATTCTTCCAAATTAGCATCTGCTATTCCTAAGAATTCCAAACTCCCCTCTATTGTTTCAGCAAATCTATAATTCATCCGTCATATAAAATTCTGTTGGATTCTCAATAGAGTGCTGGCTCCAACAGAAAGACCTGAAAGAATGCCTGTTTGGGCAGGGTACGGCCAATGGTAGCTGCTGAAATCTTGACCACTGTGCTTATGCATGATGGGAAAAGGAGGAGGATGATGAATAAGGGCCTCCATTAAGACATGGCCCTGCTTTATGACTGCTGACACAGGCTGGGGTTAGTGGCTATTGTCTTTTGTGTGTCTACTGAGCCTGTCAAAAGGCTTGGGCATGTTGTACGCGCTTGTCAAGATTTATGAGATGTGGGCTGAGGTCTCTTAATTCTTTTTTTATGCACACCCTTTCCCCTTCTCCCCCATCAGTCTCTCTCTATCTCTGTAGAAAAAGTTCAAGAAAAGTGAGATTAGTTCTGAGAAAGGTCTGGTATTTCTACTCGTCACTTGACCATAAACTTGCATTGCGGAGAAGAGGAATTCTTTAACAATGAGTTTTGAAAGTCTTGTGGTCTCTGCACTAGTCCTTCACTGACTTGTCTCTTGTGTTTAACTTACATACTGTGTGACAGACTGCCCCATCAGGCGGCTGGTAACCGCTGTCTCCACTCTCTCTACCTCTAGTGTGCCTTTTCTCATGAGATCTTTATCACAGAGTTATTATAGCAGGAATTTGAGGGGACAAATAACAGGAAATGGTACCAAGTCACGCAAAGGCGTTTTGTCAGGCGTGTGGGTGTGAGCATGTTTTTAAATGACAGTCTGTCAGTGAAGTCGGGGGTGAGTCTGAGCATACAGTGATAAAGAAGCAGAGCAGGGCATTGAGGGCACATCAGAGACATGCCAGGACATGATCCAACATGATGAGTAACAAAAATGAATGAAAAGCCTTTACCACGTTTTGCAATCACTGCCCAAAGTTATGAATCAAATCTTACATTTTACAAAACCAAATTTACATTTTGAGATATTTAGATTGGTGCATTAATATAGAATGTATGGTCAGAGATGTGCGTTTATGGACATTTTACAATGCTTTTGAAAGTGACTTGTCCAATCAGAGATTAGACTCAAAACTACCTGTTTATGAAGAAGAAGAAGAAGAAGAAGAAGAAGGAGAAGGAGAAGGAGAAGGAGAAGAAGAAGAAGAAGAAGAAGAAGAAGAAGAGGTAACATTTCACAATAAGGTTCCACTCATTAATATTAGTTAATGCATTAGGTATCATGAACAAACAACTAACAATATCATTTTTAACAACATTTATTAATCTTAGTTAATGTTAGTTAATAAAAATACAATTGTTAGTTCATGTTAGTCCATAGTACCTCAACTAATGTTAGAAAATACAACTTTTGGTTTTAAAAATGTTTTACTTAACATTAGCTAAGATTAACAAATTCTATAAAATTATTGTTCATTGTTAGTTCATGTTAACTAATGTTGTTTACTTATGTTAACAAATGGAACCTTATTGTAATGTTTTACCAAAATATCTCTTTGGATTCTCACTTATTGCTCCAAACTTTCCCTAAATGATGGATGGATGGGTGGATGGATGGATGGATGGATGTCTTTCTTACCTGCTCCACAGTGAGTGGTGAGCAGATCTCCTCTCCTCTCAAAATCATGGAGCGCTGAGTCAGAACCTCAGACAGCTGGAAGGAGTCGAGCCCCAGTAGATCACTGACAACACTGACCACTGTCATTCAAATAAACACACAATGCATAAGACTTCAGTTACACGAATGTGTGCATGCATAGTTAATGGATTATCTTTTCATTTCTAACAAACAGAAACTAGGTTGAGAACACTGCCACAGTTATGTACATCCCTGTGGCCTGAAGTGTACACATTTTTCTGGCCACTTTTTTCATAATGAAAGTGAATGAGGACTGAGGCTGTCAAATTCCGTTCTGTTCTTCACACAACGCTATCATATGATATTAAAAGTCTTGGAATGTAGCACCCAAGTATGGACCACTTTTAAGATACTTTTAAGGTACTTTTTTGTCATTTTGGAGTCTGACAGCCCAAAACCCTTTTCACTTTCATGAAAGAAAGTCACAAGTGTTTTCATTTTTGAGTTAACTATCCATCTAACAATCTGAAGGTCAAAGCTGACACTGCTCTTAATCTGTACCCAGGTACACTGACAAAATTTACACCCTGGAACTACAACATTAAGACAGTTTACGGAGTTGTCACCCCTTTAAAATTAGGTCAAATGCATTCTGTGAATTCTCTGCACAAACTAGCAATTGTAGACCTGTACTCAAGACTCCTGACAGATAAACAGTATTCACTGAGATAACTATTAAAGAAACATGTACAACTAGCTATGCTTCAGACAGAGGCTTATCTGTCCCAAACCTCCTTTAGTGGTGATCTGAGCACCCCCAGCGGTCATGAACTCAATGTTGCCGATATGTAATACCACAGACAGCAGCTTGAAGACATCACGGATCTCTTCCTCAGTGAAATCCATCACCTTTAATGCTTCCTACAGTCATTAAACAGAATAAAAGCATGAGCCAGTTATGATGCGTGACTTTTTCAAATTATATCTGGAATTTATTTCTTTTTTTGGATTATTAAACAGATATTGTTAATAATGACAGAACATTATTGGAGACAGAAATGAGGAATCAGAAACATTGCAGGCCAAAATTAACCTGCATCAGCCAGATGGGCAGCAAGGCTCAATGTGCAAAAAGCATGTCACTGTGCCACAGTTGCAATAAAAGACATGTCTTCTACTTGAGTGTCTCATTGTGTTTTGTAGTTATCCTGTATTAAATATTGTTACTTGACCAATTAAAATACATTTGATTATAAAAATAGGATAAACATGCAATTGCTTTGAACAATCTGGATAACTCTTTACCGATAACTCTTTAGGAATAGTTCAACCAATAATGAAAATTCTCACATAGTTTACTCGCCCTCATGCCATCCTAGATGTGTACAATTTTTTTCTTCTGTAGAACACAAACTATGATTTTTAGAAGAATATTTCAGCTCTGTAGGTCCATAAAATACAAGTGAATGGTTGCCAGAACTTTGAAGCACCAAAAAGCACATAAATGTTGCATACAAGTAATCCATAAGAGAACAGTGGATAAATGTCTTTAGAATCGACATGATAGATGTGGGCGAGAAACACATTTTTTTTTTTACTATAAATCTCCACCTTTGTCCAGACCTGACCAGAAGGTTTTAATATGCACAAAAAATGTGAATTGCAAAAAACAGAAGTAAAAGTGAAAGTAAAAGTGGAGATTGACAGTTAAAAAAAGGGGACTTAAATGTTGATCTGTTTTTCACACACACGTATCATATCACTTCGGAAGATATGTATTTAACCACTGGAGTCGAATTGATTAATTTAATTTCATTTATTTATTTATTTATAAAGCACAAATAAACACAACAGAAGTTGACCACTGTGCTGTACAAATGAAGAAGTATAAAACAAACCACACACAATACAGTAACAGACAATAAAACACTAGGTTAGGGTTTAGAGAAACCAAAGTTATGAATGAAATGCAAGAGTTAAAAGATAAGCCTGTAGCTTAGATTTAAATTAATGTACAGACGTTGCAGACCTCACAGATAAAGGAAGACTGTTCCATATCCTAGGACCGGCCACTGAAAACGCACGATCACCTCGCAACTTCAATTTCGATCTTGGATATGACAGTATAATGCTGTCTTAATGTGCTTTTTGAGCTTCTGAGTTCTGATCACCATTCCCTTGCATTGTGAGGACCTACAGAGCTGAAATATTCTTCTAAAAATCTTTGTTTGTGTTCTACAGACGAAAGAAAGTCATACACATCTGGGCTGGGATGAGGGTGAGTAAATGATGAGAGAATTTTAATTTTGGGTGAACTGTCCCTTTAAACAAGCCCCTACCTACAGCTGTTCACTCTCAACAGTTTCCAAAAAAGAGATGATGTTGTGCCCTCTAGTGGGAGATCTTTAAAGCCTAACAAAAGACTATTGAATGAATCCTTGAATAAAGGGCACAGACAAACAAACAAAATATATTATTAATACTAACACAGCATTAACTACTATGTGCTCATGAGATAAGCAACAGTCATAGAGTCAAGAATGTTTAATTAATGTAATCAACAAACAAATACATGAGGAATGAGAATGTGATGTTCACATTGACTCACCATCACACTCTCATAAAGCTGTTTGTCATCCAGACTCCTGTCTTTCACACAGCCAGACTGATTCAGGTAATGATATGCCTCAGGACAATCAGCCAGCATATACATTTCTGACCAAAGAGAAAAGGAGAAACAAAGATTCAAGCTAGTTTAAGACAACCAGTACAAGTTTGGAAAGTTTGAATACCCTTGAGTGAATGTATTATTTTCATGATCTTTTGATCTAAAGGCTTATGCTTAAATAATTGAAATTAGATTTGTTGACAAGAGTTGGACTGAAGTTGGACATGAAGTTGGTTGAGAGAGTGCAGATCTGTAATCTTGGCAAAAGTGTTGCTTATAACTGTAGCTAAAATATAAGTTAGGATAGATTTTACATTTTGTGGTCACTACTCAATTCCCCTAATTCCATTTGGGTAACAGCAATTCATATTTTGTGTCATTTCATGACTTTTCTATTACTCTAAGATGTAGAAAGCAGTAATAATAAAGAATGAATAGATGTATCCAAACTTGAAGTGCACTTGGTCTGGTATGTTCAGAGAAATCTCACCTCTGTGCTCACGGTTAGCACCTGACAACAAGACATAGAAAATATGATAGTTCCTCTCTCCTGGATTCTGCCGGACAACTCGGTTCTGGAATATAATGTTAAAAAGTATTTAGGAAAAACGTATCTGTGAGACATGAATAAATGTGCAGGGCTATAAAGAACTATTACTAATGAAGCAAATAAAAAACAGCTACCTTTTCAAGTAAATAATCAATAATACAGCCACCCTGGATGTTGCCACTCTGAGAGAAGTGAAGCTGAATGAACTTGCCAAAGCGACTGGAGTTGTTGTTGTAAATGGTTTTTGCATTCCCAAATGCCTCCATTATTGGACTGAAACGGATGTGGAGGATACAAGTGATCAAATGGAAGGGAGACAACAATATAGAGAAGTATGAAGTATGTGTCAGAAATTCACTTTCTTAAGTATGCTTTGTTTGTTTTAGTGCCATATAGAGTGTGTTGTCCATTTATGTAAAATACTTCTATGTAATTGTTTGCTACAGTATCAGAAACAGAAGAAGCATGTTTGCCCCTGAATTTTAAACATTTCATATTTTAAATATTAATATTAAATATTCTTTTTAATAAGTTACCACTTTTGGTAGTTAATAGGTTACTTTTCTGACCCTGGTGTAAAGTATACTGTACGTGACAGTGTGTGTGTGTGTGTGTGTGTGTGTTACCTGCTTTGTACGATGGCCTGCTCCACCCGTGTGGTTCTCTCTGAGAGCGGAGAGCCTGTCGAGTTCTGACTCATGACAGACAGAAACTTCAGCAGCAGTTTGGTGCTTTCCGTCTTCCCAGCACCACTCTCTCCACTAATAAAACACATACACACACACACACACACACACACACACACACACACACACACAGCACATGTAAACACACATGATCCCTGCAACTGTCCACTTCAGGACATTTTTTTTTATTTCATTGTGGGACTGACAAAATTAAAAAACACGGCACTAAGAAAATATACCTGACCTCAATCCTAAGAGGTGTTATGCAACAAACCTTGCATTATAAATCAAAAGTAATCCATTCAAGATCAGTGGTCACACTCTGATTGGATTACAGTCCCTTGGAATCACAAACAATGTAATTCTTGTGCATTTAGAAAGCACAAATACCAACAAGTAGTGAGCTTTATATCATACGCATCTGATTAATCATCTTATAAAATTGCAATTTTAATTCCTTTAAAATCTGATTATACTCTATGACAAAAGCTGGTTGATATGTGATGACTTTAACTCAGAGATAGCATCGTTACCTGATGAGCACACACTGACTATCATGTCTCTTCCACAGACAGCGGTAACACTCGTTGGCTACAGCAAAAATGTGTGGAGGTAGTTCACCCAGGTGATGTCTGCTGTACACGTCCACTGCCTTTGTGTCATAAAGATCTTCTATTTTTTTATAAGGGTTCACAGCTGCTAGGATGGAGCCAATGTTAGTCTGCAAGGGAAAATGGGCACCAATGAGAACAAATAATGTGGAACCTTTTTGATGCATAATATGAAAGGATATATGAGAATTTAGCGGAAGAGAGAATTTGAGTTAGCTCTGTGGAAGTATTTTAGGTTTTACATTACTTTAGTACTGGCAAGCAATTCAACTGACCTATTGGGCAATATATTTTGTATTGTAGTTTTAAAATATCTAAGGCTTCCAAGAGCTGGTAAATTATAATCGTATTTATGTATGCTTTCTCATGGTCTTAACCAGTGCCACACAAAATCCTACAGAGCCCCTTAGATGACAGGGCGGGAATTTGTTTTCTGAAATAGTTTTGCGTGCTCTCGCAATAAGTTTTGCATTCCCTTGGAATAGTTTTGTGTTTGAGAAACCATAGTAATAATACAGAAAAACGTTAACTATTGTAATAAAAACCATAATGATGAGTTGTTGAAAAACAATATATTTTAACACTTGTATTACGGTCCCATCAACATTTACACACTTACTAACATGATTATCTTGCGCGGTAGCTCTTTTGGGGTTGAAAGATTGCGGTTTGAGCCCAGCTAAGCACACAAACTGACATGTGAGATGAGAGTGTCATAGAAGCGTGGTTGCTTCAGAAAATTTGCTTTTCACATCGAACTTCCTTTAAGGGCACTATCATTTAGGGTTAAGAGTTGGTTAGGGTAAGGATATCTTTGTTGTTCACCTCTCATCAGGATTTAGGACACTATTGCTTAGGTTTAGGTTAAAGTTTTTGGTTAGGGAGGTAGGTTTTATTCATTACAATTGTAATGAAGCACGTTGTTTCATTTCGCAAAAACATAATATTCATGAGATCAGGCTGGAATAAGTTTTTCTAATGCAAGCATGCCTTTGTGCATATACTGCATGTGGAAGAGTATAAAAAATGTAACTTACATAAATGAGGTCCTTTTGGTAACGCAGGTAGAGGTTGTGCATGATGGAGGCCTCATGTAATTCGGCCAGTGTGGACATGTCCTCCACTCCACCGATGCTGGTGGGATGCATGGGGAAAACCTTGAGCCTGTTCATCTCACCCTGATCCAGAGTGATCACCTTTAACACACAAAAACACAAACCGATGGAGTGATAAGCAACACATATTCAGTCTAAGTCCACATTTAAATTTCACAATCTAAATGTAATTCTGGAAATTATCAGAACCTTTAAGGATTATGAAAAATGTCAAATTATGCACTATATGAGGAAAAAGACATATTTAAGATTCAGCACTATTTCTAGGTCACACTAATCAAATAAGCGAATTTGTGACAAAGATCTTGTAAACTCCTTTGTACAAAAGGTCAGACTTCGTTTCTTCCATTGAAATACACAAGATACTTGTGGAGTTCATGCCAGCTCAAGTCCATGCTGTCATTAAAACACAAGGAGGCATACCAAAATCAAAGAAATTAAATTCATGTACATTTTTCCAATTCATGATATAGAGCTTATAATTTGCTATATAAATGTTTGTGTAGAAAATAGATGCATTAAATTAGAAAAATACAAAACAGTATTTTAACATATTAACTCCAACTGTACATACATTTTGCCCCTTGTTCATCGGAAAGGAGAAAGTGGGAACCAGGTTATCAACCAAAAATATTTTTTTATATAAAATACACAACATAAAACTGCTTTTCAGCATAACAAAACACATGTCGACAGCGCCATCTCTTTCTCTCTCTCTCTGGTGTCTCCGGCTCCTCATTATCTCTCTCCCGCTGATTGGGGCAACACAGCACCAGGTGTGCATCCTCACTGCCTGCCCAAGCCCTCCTCCTCGCCACAAACACATATCTCAACCTCAGCATAACTGCCGGCAGATAGACATCAACTATAGAAAATATGTTGTGGCAGGGCGGAGGGCGGGGCCGGGTCGTGATTCTACACACCCAGTCCCTTATCAGGCTAATCAAGCCTCCGAGAGGGATAAAGGCCGACTGCGGAGGATTGTGCGGGAGAGAGAGATAGTTTACGGATATGTCTGTCATGTGTGTGTTTGCGTCTTTTTGAGTTTTTCCATTAAAACTATTATTTATATTGTCAAGCCGGTTCTCGCCGCCTCCTTTCCATTGACTGCTTTACATATGTACTTGTTTATTTTGTTAAATAATTAGAGTACACATGCATTATCAAATGGCAGGTGTACACTTCAGAAATTAGCTGTGATTTATGCTACAGTGCACACAGATAGGGATGATTTACAGCAGTATATGTGATAGGTCTATGGGCCTGAAGCTTGTTTATTTTGCCCAGGCCTGCTCACTCTTGCCAGCTCTCTCTTTCTGCCAAGTTGGGTCATACTCCTGAAACCATACGCCCCCCCCCCCCATGTCATCTCTAGAGCGCTCCCCTTACTTTCACTGTCCTGAGCTCTTCCTCTTTGATCTGTCCTCAGAGATCCTTAGATCCTTGGACATGCTACATCATGTGGCTGACGTCTCTTTTACACACATTTAAATGAGTTCTCTTTAATATAATAACTTAATGTAACTGATGTCCTAGAGGATGAGGATTTCATTAATTTGCTGAATCATATGGACATTGTGTATTTATAGTAATGCACTTTATGTGCACTGTCATTATTCATAGACGCTAAATAAATCAAAGCATTTTTGAATGAGCGTGCGCACACACATAAATGCAATTAAGCACATTTCTTAAAGTTTATCGCCTTGGGGTTGTGAACACACATTCTTTGGCTAGATAAATCTTGAATTGAATGTCCAAATAAATTGTTCATATTATTTTAACATATACATTTTTGAGTAGATAACAGTGATAAAATTAAAGACCTATACTGTCTTCCTTTGGAGGATCATAGGCTCATAGACAGACTTCTGCAATTTAGAAAAAGTTTAAATAGTGTTATTTGCAAACGTTCATCGTTAGGTTATGGATTTAAACAACCCCCTAAATATACATATTAAAGGAATGCTCCAGAATCAATACAAGTTAAGCTCAATCAACATTTGTGGCATAATGTTGATTACCACAAAAAAAATATTTCTACTCATCCCTCATTCATTTAACAAAAAGCAGAATTCAGATTACAGTAAGGCACTTACAATGGAAGTGAATGGGGACAGTCCATAAGTGCTAAAGTACATGCTGTATCAAAAGTATAGTGACAAAACGTAAACATTATGTGTGTTAAGATGGTTTTAGTGTGGTAAAATTGCTTACAAATCTTATGTGTGTCAAGTTATATAAAATATTACAAATTTGTTTGGTTGGGTTTTCTCACTTAAACATATAACAACCACCAAGCAACAACGCAAACACCATAGCAACCACATAGCAACAAATTATAACACCTTAGCAACCACATGGTAACCACTCACAACATCCTAGCATCATGGTGGTGAGTATCATAGGGGCAAGTGCTACTCACCTTTAAGACGTGTTGAATCAGTGTGTTTTGCAAGTGTGTGTCATAGTTTTTCTTATAACTGAGAGGGATAAATCCATTAACCCCAAGTGCCCTTAAAGAGAATGATGTCATACAATAAAGATTGAATCACCACTGTAGGGCTTGTCTCTAGACAGATGGGTCTAATTGATAAGATATGACAGGGAGGAAACAGCACTTTGTCAGAATCCTCGCCCCATCAGAGCTAATGTAATCTGGGTGGAGATTGACACTAAAACCATTGTGTAGCAACACCTGAGGCTCTGTTCACCTAATAAGAAATCATAACCCCATGTTGAATGGGGTTCCCGGACTTCATAGGTTGCCTATTAAAGCCTGTAGACTGATTTTCATGTCAAGGGAGTGGGTCGGTTTCCCAGGAAAATCAAAAGGATGTGACGTTTATGTACGCTCCCGAGAGCCTTGCCTCAGTGCTTCCGCTATTCAACAGCGACAACAAACTCAACACTAGGTAACGTTATCTTAGAGATCAAATCCAGCAAAGAGCCGGCTCCCAGCACAAATGCATATTTAGGGCGCATCAAAATAATCCACATGACTCCAGTCAACAAATAAAGTTCTTCTGAACCCAAACAATTGATTCTTTTTAGAAATAAAAGAATACTTATATACTTTTAACTACAAATGTTTGCTTCCGTACATCTCTGTGACAAATGCTCATTAAAAGGTAATACGTAAGCTCATTGGTAAGGTCACGTGTCACGTGGAGGAGGCAGGAAGCGCGTCATTGTTTACAAGAGGAGCAGCGCTGCACAAAAGGGTCGTTTGTTGTGTGTATCCTGGGTGCTTCAACCTTCAGAAACCCCAAAGAAAATGCATGCCAGGAAAAATATACATTTTTCATTGATTGCTTATACATGATCATGAGTGATTGAAGCTCTGGCTTATCGTGCTGAACCTGGATATCAGTTCACCCCTACATTCTCTCAAATATTGGAGGGTGTGCAGTGAACATTTTACCCTTGAGGATTTCAGACCATAGAAAGAAACAAAGGGTCGATATCTGAATTCATCGGCTGTGCCAGTGCTGTTTTTCCAGTGAACTCCGGTATGTGTGAAAACATTGTCATTGTCATGTCTCCCTCTGGCTCTGCACCTCCCTAAGCTCTCCGCTCATCACCCGATTTCTAATTCACAGCACCTGCACTCATTTCACTCGCTCTTCACTGCCTGCATAGAGATGTTTGTGAACCTTCTCTTCTGTGTGATATCACCTGTACCACTGATCTCACTATGTAGACCCTGTAAATCCTGTGAATTTCAGTAAACGCTCTCGCACTTGGTTTCACTAACTACAACTTGTGTGGCTTGAATTCCTGACAGTCATATAGCCTATACATTTGTGATAAAGAAAAATCGCAAATGGATAACGCAACGGCATTGCTCTGAAATAAAGCATGGTTATTTACTGCATTCATGTTTTGTTTTTTTATTATTATTTGGAAATTATTTTGTATTGTTTTGAAATAGTTTTGGACTGTTTCGGTTTGTGAACAGCACTTGGTCTTTGGTCTGTGCAAGTTTATCTTGTAAACAACGATGCGCTTCCTGCCGCCTCGTCCACGTGATGTGTGACCAAGATGTACAGAAGCGAACATTTGTAGTTAAAAAGTATATAACTATTGTTTTGTTTCTAAAAATAATCAATCGTTTGGGTTCAGAAGAACTTTATTTGTCGACTGGAGTCGTGTGGATTATTTTGATGCACCCTAATTATGCATTTTGGACTGTCTGAAAATGGAGTACATTCACTTGCATTGTTTAAAGCAGAAGGCCTGAAAAGAAATCCCAAAAATCTTAAATTCTGTTTTGATGAAGAAACTCATAGATACTGTACATCTTGGATGGCCTGAGACTGAGTAAATTATCAGCAGATTTTAATTTTTGGGTGAACTATTCCTTTAAATTAAAAAAAATCTGAATACATTGTTTGTTGGTTTGTTCATTTTGCTCTACAGTAAAAGTTGTATAAAAGATATTTTACAATTTTGTCATGTTTTAATATTATTACTAGGGCTGTCAATCGATGAAAATGTTTTTTCGAATTAATTACATGGTGTCCCGATTAATTAATCGTGATTAATCGCATTTAATCGCATATACAAATATTTGCTGAGAAAGCCCTTCATATAACAATAATTCAATATATAATGATGAAATAATTATACATAGTTATCTTTAAAGATTTAAAAATTATATATATATATATATATATATATATATATATATATATACACACACACACACACACACACACACACACACACACACACACACACATACACATATATATATAAATAAAATAAAATGAATATTCAGATAATTAAAATGCATTACATTCTTGTGGCAGAAGAGTTCATCATTGATAAAACAATATAAAAGTAGCTTTAGAATACAATGCATTGTTTTCTACCATATTATTGATCATAAGACAGTCATTGGCATACAGTTCACAGCAATCCATTTCACAAGTGAATTTGTCAATCAGTTGGAGATTTATTATGAGGGCTTGTTTAAGGACCCATCAATGAACACCTGCCTCAGACATGCTTGTGTAGCGTGCTTTTGAACACAAGAACATAACGCATGTTTGTGTTGTGCTGCTGAATGGTTGTTTTCTTCACTGTATAAACTGAGTGTTGCTCATACAGCTGAAGTTTCACATACTGCCCTCTGGAGTAAACAGGTGGTACAACAAGCTTGCATTTCTCAGGACTCTTCCTTATTACAGTCAGGGTGGGCATTGCGATTCATTGCGTTATTTTTAGTCAGATTAATTGCACTGAATTAACGCGTTAAATAGACAGCCCAAATTATTACATTTTTCATGTGCTCGAGTTGACTTTCAATTGTTCCATCATACACCATTTTTAATCTTTCCATCAATCACCGAACCGCACATGCAGAATTGTGGGATCCTCACTAGCAGTAAAGGAATCCCAGTAGACAGGGTGTTAAAAAACTTGGATTCGGAAATGACTTGTTGTCTCCCTACCTCCATAGGTAGAATTTTTCAGGTTTCTGACACAGTTCATTTATGTATGATGAATCCATTGTTGTAAAAGCAGAGCAGCTCATACATGTCATAATTGTAGGAATGTGTATCATGTTAACGTTAACACTGTGTGACAGCAATGTTGATGGGAACCAAACAAAAGAGTCTTGACTTTTGGACCAGACAAGGAATCTACTGCTCTCTATGGATAATATATTAACCCAACAGGAAGCCAGAGGCTTTCGGGGTCAAAGTTCACCAACAAAAATACATGAGCTCCAGCCATCCACTCCCAAACGCTCAACATAGAGGTCAAGGATGTTGAAGCCATAAGACATTCCTGATTTTCTGGAGACACATTCCCCAAATTCCTGTTTTGGAGAATTCCTCTCTGAGCAAAAAAGAAAAGGAGATAACAAACAGACTGGAGGTTGGCTGGACACTATATGGTACATATAAAATGAAAAGTTCAAACAGGACAATAAATACAGCATGTCTAAATAAAATATAGAGAGACCCATTGGAGGCTCTCTTAACCCATTTAATCCCAATTCTTGAATATACCGCAATTAAACCATATGCATGCATTTTCTAAAAACATTTTTAAGTTGAAAAAAGATGGGAAACTACAGTCAAATATGTATTTAGTTAAAGATTCAATTAAAAAGTAAAAAAAAAATGGCCTCTTGGTCTTCTTAAGAAGACCCAATCAAAAATTCATAAACAATATACTCCAGGCAGGCAAACAAAAAAACACATTATTTGGCCTTTTTATGTGGCTTTTCATGGTTTAAATGTTGTATTTATGAATTCTAATATCTTAAGCTTGACTTGAGCTTGACTGATTCAATCAGACCCTCTGATAATCTGACTCTCCCACTCAAAGCAGATCTCATTTTCCTGACTCTTATTGTCCTCCGCTTTACAGGCAATATATCTGATGATCATGAAACACAATTAGATGGACATGATAACTTACTGAACAGCATGGCTGCTACAACGTATACAGCGTAATTGGAAAGTGGCCAACAGCACAAGTGAACATTTTAATTCTGACAGAGAAAGAGAAATGTTATTTCTGTCATTTTTTACTCAGTTCACCCTAAAGAGAAAGGAGGGTATGATAACAATAACAAACCATGTGTTAAAATACACACTAAAACTGTGATAACATTTATAAAATAGAATAGAGCAAGTAAATTGATAGTCTATTATCATCTCTGTGCCCCAGGTTAGAGTGTCCTGTTGTTTTCAACAAATAGGCACATACTGACATTAGCACATTACAGGCATTCAGACAGGACAATGGCTGTCAGTGACAGTGTGCCATTAAGTGGGAACATCACCTCTGGTTGCTAAGCAATGGACCATCCCTGAGAGTATTGGGAATCCTGGTGATAAGGTCATCAATAAAACATGAGAAAATTAAGAAGTGCCGTCAGTGCTGTCCTACACTGGATAAATAAATGGAATTTCCTGGAATCTATACTGATTATTACAATATACTATCACTTGTAAGATACCAAAATTCCACTAATGCATTATTGTGTGTAGCGGAAACCGATAAGGATTATCTCTCTTCCTCACCACTAAGACTTTTTCCTATACTTAGAGATTTAAAGGTGTACTCAATATTTTTTCCCTCATTACAAACGTTTTACCCATAAAGAAATTAATATTTAGAAAATTCTGTTTTAAGTTATTCTGTTTTAAACAGATGAAGTTGATGAAGACCTAATAACTGGCAGACATGACCAGCTGAATACTACTCACATAATTTTACCCACCAAATGTCAGACACTTTTTCTCTCAGAATAAATGAATAATTTCTGCCTGTGTATAGTATATTTCTACATGAAATAAGGTGCCAAAAACATTTGCGTATGCATGATGCTGCATCTGTGCCACTGTGTGTCAGTTAAAGGTGCACTCGCTCGTTAAAAAAGTTGTACTCTAAAATAAATAAATTGTAACTTTGAAACATATGTATAAAACCATGAGTGCTCACTTGAAATAAAGAATCTACTCATTTCAGTAACCTTATAAAATGTATTCTACATGGAGCGGGTCCCCTCATGAGGGCTGCCATGTTAGGATCACATGACCATTAGGGCTGCACGATATATCGAATTTATCGAAATATCGCAAACGTACATATTGCGATATGCATATTGCAAAGGCTTGCGTTAATGGCATTATTTTGTTTTTTTATATGCTGAAAAGTAATGTTTATGGTGACGTAGATAGCAGAGAACAGACCGGGTGTGCGATTGTCACATGGTGTGTGCGTGCAGTGTGCATATTAGCAGAGAGAAGACACATTTGATTTCAGTAAGTCATACTTAATCCTTCGATATACCTTCTGATGGTCATTCATGTTTCTTTTTTGTGCCATAAGAGAGAGAGCGCTCTGTGCCCCGCTCTGTTTGAATCTCAATCTGTCACACACAGCATTAAAGAGTATCAAAACATTTTTGCAGATAATAACGAGACCAAACGCCGACTTGAAACTGAAACTTGGCTTGTTTATTATTCATATGCTTTTTAAAAATAAAATACAAATATTTAAATATGAATTTTAATATCTGCTACATAGCTAGTGGCAAAAAGTATATATTATATAGTCTAAATGCAATTTGGAACAAAAGACAAATATCTTTTTGTGATCACTGGGATAGATAAATTGTTTATCTATCCCATATTTGGGCAGTGGGGGTAATGATGTTCTGTGCACTCTGATGTCGTCATCATAGGAATATCGTATCGCATATCTCATTATTCAACAACTTATCACATATCGCATTTTTCCTCCACATCATGCAGCCCTAATGACCAGCTGAATACTACTCGCTTAATCTCAGTAACCACCCTGTTGTAACACCACAATTAAATGTCAGCAATGATTCATTCAATCCATGAGTGACATGGATTGAATGAATCATTGCTGACATTTAATTGTTATTTTCTACAAATTGCATCTGTAACTGATAACTATTGATTTTGAATTATGCTTTCTCCAGGCTCTCTCTCTTTCTAGGTGGTCCAGAAAAGTTACTGAGTGACCCTTTAAAGTCCAAGATGACTTTCATAACGGCCAGCGCAACATAAACAAAAAATAACAATGTGCAACTTTGTTTTTTATTTTTCTTGGAATGGCTTGAAAAAGTTGTATTTCTTTATTCCTTTTTATTATAATTATTTTGATGCATATCATATACATGTAAATTACATACTATATTCTTTTAAATGTATTCTATTTCAAATCGTATTCAATATGTGCTTTCAAGGTCTTCCAAATATAAAGTGCACACACATCTTCAATGCACTCCGCGAGCAACCACACATTCTCCTAAACGTGCTTGTGCATGTAAGCGCATCTGCTAAATCCATTGATCCAAAGTTATTAAGCACACAGTCAATGCTTTCCTAAAGTGGCCTTTTCACTGAGAGCAGGGATGCTCTGACTGATGCATCATTGTGACTACAAGATGACCTAAAATACGTTAAATATGAGAAAACATCTCTATAAGACCAATAATAATACATTTTAATAAATAATCTATTTAAATAAATAGAACTCTACAGAAAACATGAATGCTTTCAACTCATTTTGTAACCCAGTTTAGGATTATGTTACAACCAAGCAGAGAGAGACTTACAGAGACACCAATCTGTGCAATTAAAAATATAATCATTACTTTGCAAGCAATATAGTCCTCGTTGAATAAATCACTTTTGTTGTAGCTCATCTTTGTTGAGTGATAACGTGTTGAATTCAATAATGTACTGGCATGTTTGTCTCTCAAATCTTCCATGCAATTGTCCGGTCTGAGGCTTTGTGTTTAAAAGACCACACCCTGTTGTATTGTAAAGCAATATATGAATATGTATGATAGTGTGGGTGGGGCAGGAAGGACAGGGATGGCCCGTTGTAAGCACACACATGGAGCCCAGCTGAAAATGCTATATTCTTCACAGGAAACAGTCAACTCTCAACTCATCCACTGTACCAGGGCTGAGACACTCCCTGCCCAAAGCTGTCCCACCAAAACACAAGGTTTGCTTTGAAAAACACTAACTGAATATAGACTTAGTGAAATCTGAGAGCCAAGATGAAATGATTCTGATAACTGTTTAATGCATTTTAAGTCTATAAAATTGTTACAAATACATGAATTGAACAGGATTAATACATAGTCCAATAGTCATTATCCAGCTAGAAATAAACATAATATGAACAGATAATTCTTTTCTTTTTGTTTTACACCAAATACAAATATTTACCTATTATTACCTTACACCTATATACTGTAAGTCTGCATCTGTACATTTAAAGCACAAAGATTTCTTGTGATTTCCTTTTTCTTTTTTAAGATTCATAATATAAAAAAGTCATTTTTAGAACACTATACTGTGGAAAAAGCTGGGGTAGATTGAATTTTTAAATTGTTGCAAATTAAATGAAATATGTCGTCTACCTTGACTAAGGTAACAGTTTATAGTTTTGGTAATGGTTTTGTTCTGAGACAAATTGAAAATGCACACAATTAGTTTTAAACTGTTGGAGATTATATCTTATGGATTTAAGATTATGACAAAAGGCCAAGTGAGGATACATCTCTGATAGTTAATAAGAAATGATCAATTAAACACTTGTTAACTTTTAAAGTAACTAAAATGGCTGTTAATTCATTATAATATTCTTTGCTCATTCTCTGTTCAAATTATTCTGTGGTGGTCAGCTGAATGGCTGAGGATTGTACTAATGTTTTGAGAAGAGGTCACATTCTGCATGCATCCCGTAGTGTTTGTCTGCAGGAAAACAGAGAAAGTTCTTCTAAAGGAGTCTGAGCTCAACCTTGACCTCATACCTGTGTGTGTTAACAGTGATAAATCAGTGGAGTATCAGTGGAGTGTCACTCTCTCCACACTTCACTGATCTCTGCCAATAGCTCACACATGCCTCCTGATCTTTGTTGACCTCTGCTTTGCCATGGAAGCCATACAAAGCTTGTTAAATAAAACCTGTGATGGGATCTCATGTACTTCTGTATTATGCAGTTTTTATGAACCAGGCCCTGTGCTACATGCTGGAAGCTCTGTAAGAACAAAGTCTCACTTGTGGTTTGAGATGTTAAAGGGACAATTCAAACACATATGAAAACTCTCATATTTCGCTACTGTATAGTCAAAGTCTTCTGAAGCCATACAAATTAATTTTTAGGTCATTATTCACTGATAATGTTCCCCCTTCAATGAGCTGTTAACTGAAGAACTGCTGATAACTTGAAAGCTTCAGCCCCCATTCATTGTAATTGCATGTAAAAGAGCAATCAGCGCAATCTACTATATATTGTCATATAGACCATTTTTATTATTTATTTATTTATTTATTTTTATCTTGAAAAAATGGTCAGGAAATTCTTCAAATCTTTTGTGTTTCACTAATAATTTCTGGGTAAACTAATCCACTTGGAAGTGATAGTAATGTTTTATTTTTGCTTCTAATTGACACTGAATAATATTATCTGCTGCACTTTGTGTGTACTCTGAAACCTTCTCTATGGTCACTAACTGTATGCTTAATTGAATTTAGACAGAGAGACAAGATGCTCAAGGCCACATCGGAAGTCATTTCTGTAAATGCATGGAGCAGATTAGAATTGTAGTATATGCATTAAAACTGGCATTAAAATGTTGCCAATGTAAGCAATCATGGAAAATGCAAATGGTGCTTATTTTGAATGGATGTAAATGTGGCACCGGAATAATAAGAAAGAAATAATTTGGTGCTCTACATTCTGAATGACACATTTCATGGCTTTCACATACACCATTAACTGGAGAACCAGAGCCGACTTTCTGTTGCAAGATGGTTCCTATGTCCTATCAATGTGTTATTGAGAATCCCATTTTCTATGCAGTCTGGTATTGAAGACGGACATGCTAACAAGGAGAATATCATTCCTGCCTACTTCCATAACAAGGTCTGTTTCATTTTGAAACCTGATTTCCTTAAGCTTTTCCACTGCTTTTTAAAACTGCATTTCCACTGAATCTATGGGGACACCCTTATGGCCCATGCATTCAACCACCGGCCCTTACGGTAAGTTTGTACCCAAAGTGGCTCAATGATTTTGAGGTCTGGGGACTTAAGAGACCACTGCTGTACCTTTAAGGATTATTATTCAGAGGAACCTGGATTAGAGTTGAAGTTACCTTTGTTTTCTTTCTATGCATCTTCCAAAATGTCTTGCCTAAAGTGTTAGGGTTCCTTTGATCTACCTAATCTTGGCATGGTCTCTACAGACCTTGTACTTTTCCACTTCTGCACTAAAAAAGTGCTGATTTTAATTTTCATATCTTGAGATATCTTTTATAACCCTCACAGTTACTGAATCTCAACATCCTTGAGCCATAGGTAAAACTCAAATGTGAAGTTCAAAGCAGGAAACCAAAGAACTTATAGGACCTGGAGGCATTTTGTGTAGATTAATTCCCACTCATGACAAACCAGGGACTACAAAACTATTACAAAAGGATGCAAACAGTCATTGATGCACAAGGAGTCTTAAAAGATACTTTGTGTAATTTCAGTTACATGTAAATGTCTGTTTTGTTAAATAGCTACTTCAGGGCAGTACTATATAAAATGCTACTTTTATAATCCCTATTATTTTAAAAACTGATAAACAACTTACAAATCCTGCAAGAGATTTGAGCAGAAATATAAACCTAAATTGCATTAAAAGATTCTGAATGAACAGAACAAAGCACATATATATTTCTATACTGTATATATGTATATATGTATATATATATATATATATATATATATATATATATATATATATATATATATATATATATATATATATATATATATATATTCTGACCTGCATTCCTTCGCTTTCTTGCTCATTGTGATTTGAAAGCAGGATTTCCTCCAGACACAAAGGCCTAACAGAGGGCCACACTGATTAAACGTGATGACTGGCTCCTTTACGGACATTCCTGATATTCATACTAAAGGTCTTTC
This sequence comes from Xyrauchen texanus, assembly GCF_025860055.1. Lineage (NCBI taxonomy): Eukaryota > Metazoa > Chordata > Actinopteri > Cypriniformes > Catostomidae > Xyrauchen > Xyrauchen texanus. The sequence continues at coordinate 15,744,337 of NC_068293.1, read as the reverse complement.
TCTATCTGTGAGAAACTATAGATCAGTCACATTGCACCTGCATGAGCTTACACAATTGGAGACATTTACATGGAAACGTTTATCTCCCTCAGACAGTTGGCAAATCATTAAGAATGTGAAAAGAATATAAAAAAAGGAAAATAAAAGGAATTTTAATCTAATTTAGGTATTAAAGGGATGGTTCAACAAAAAATGATTCATCCTCATGCCATTAAGTATCTGTATTCTTCAAAAATATTTTAAATAATGTTCATGCTACTACTTTCCATGAAAAAATACAGTGATCAGAGGCTGCAAAGCTTCAAAAAGCATAACATATTAAAAAAAACATCTTTAATGTGATCTTATGAAGACAGAAATTAAAATTTAATTTATTTATTGTCCCCTTGGTATCACTGATGCCAAACCTGTGTGACATACATTGACATGCAGAGGTGGGTAGTAACACACTACATTTACACCGTTACATTTACTTGAGTACATTTTTGAAGAAAATATACTTTTAAGAGTAGGTTTAATAGTGGGTACTTTTAACTCTACCTCAAGTAAAGTTCTCATGAAAATGGTGTACTTTTACTTTGCTACAATAGGCAACGTTACTTTAGTTACATTACTGGTTTAATTAAATACGTTTTAATAAATGCGTAATATATTGAGAGATTAAAGAAGAAAAAAAATTGTGTTGAGTGTAAATGCCTTTTGCTCTGCCTAATACGTGCATGACTACTGGAGCGCATCTCTACACATGCACACTGCACAGCAACTTTGCGTTTGACAGATGCTACGTGTTTTTCTCATGGACAACAGAGAACAAACTCTGAATTTAAATAAGCCTAACGCGCTTCCAAATACAGAGATAATGTGCTGCTTACACTTAATGTACATAACTAATTATCTTAATTAGGGTTGTCAGAATTGTTTTTTTTTAAATCGCGGTTAATCTCATAATTTTTCACAGTTAATCGTGATTAATCTCTGATTTTAAAAGTTGTAAAATATGACTTTATACATACATATTTCCTGACATAAGGCATTAATTTGTTCTTTGGAAAAAATAACACAATAGAACAAATCAATACAGTATGTAACAAAAATGCTTTATTAACATTTTCCAAACTCCACAGTATAAAGACAAAAATTCACTAAAATAGCTCCAATTCGAGTGAAATTAAAAATTTCCCAAAGTCTAAGTGGGATGCTGACTGATTGAACGAACTAGTATTAATTACAATGCACGTTAAACCTAATATTTAATAAGAAAATATTACTTTATATTAATCAGTCGACAGGCTGTCTTTTTACTTTAGATATGTGATGCACATGATTTGTGTCAGGGCATCAAGTGCTGCATTGAACTATGTATGAAAAGCACGTCTTGTACTGATTTTAGCACAGGCACTTCCAATATAAAGATAATTAATCCAAACTCTCTGATCATTAGCTGACACTTCAATACCTCATGACAATGGGTACAAAGTTGAAATTATATTAAATTTGAGCGGAGCATCAACAGGGAGAAAACTATCTGCACAGCGAGCTTGTAAGAATTTACATGCATATGTGGTAAAATACTGACTTATAAAACTAAAGCTGAAGGGACTTCTCTTCACTGAAGTCCTTCATGCATCTTTTGTAAGAAGTTCTTTCTCCAGCACTTGATCATTGGCACAGACTCGCTGTTGTGTGTTTGAGTGCAATGTCCCATCTAAACACATCGCAAGGGTTCCACCCTCTTTTTACAACTCACACGGAGCTGAACAAAATGCCAGAATCTAACTGTCCATCTTACCTCTCCATAGTCGGTTGTGAAGATGAGGGTTCGGTCATCACAACAGCTGACGATGGAGGGCAAGAGCTGCTCCTGGTCTCGAACCCACACATGAGCTCCCTGAAAAATAGACAAAGATCACATGAGACAGACACTAACTAAAGCAAACTAATCAGAAAAGACAGATAATAGCTTAAGTTTAAACTTAAAGGAGTCAAGGTTTTGCTTGAAAGCATGACTTAGTTAGCTTTTGCTGGTAGAATATATACACCATCTGGGCCTTTCTCTATTGACGGTCAATCAAAGAAGCCATGTATTCTGACTATTTTCTTTCATCCAAGCTACAAAAAATGCTTGCTATGTTCCTCATATGTAAGTCACTTTAGATGAAAGCATCTGCTAAATTACTGAAGGTAAATGTAGATACACTGCCAATCAAAAGTTTGGAATCATCATGATATTTTTAGGTTTTTGAAAGAAAATGATTATTTTCTTCACTGCGGATTTATAATGGCATGCATAATGTTGAAAATGAATATTTTGGTTTAAATAGATGATTTATTCTTTAAAATTTGTTCATCCATATATCCTCTGCTTGCAGCAATGACCTCTTATGCATTCCAGCAGTCAATGTACACTTCCAAAGAACAGGAATAATATGTACTTCTACAAAGTGCTGAGAACAGAACATAATTGTACAGGGAGGATACCAGAGAACAATTTCAATTGATCCATAGAAGACTGACAGAAGTTGGCAGGGTTGCCCAAAGCAAGCAGTTATCTTAACCACAGCCCAACCCTTAAACACAATTATGATCTCCTAACTCACTGTCTCTATCCTGCACAGTCATTAAACTACCACAGCTATTTTGTCTGGCTACTCTTTCATTTCAGAGACATACAGTGGTGCATTTGACAAGGAGAAAGCTCCCTCCCAATAAGTCTAAAAGCACATTGTGGGTATACAGGCAGCACAGAACACTATTGATGCCTACAGGACATGCTGAAAACCAAAGCCTTTTGAGAGCACCAAACCCTGTACTTGTCTGTGTATAAAAAGAGATGACTTCTCATGTCAGTGTTAATAAGAAAATGCTGTTTCCTCATGCAAAACTCAATGCCATAATGCCAAGGTGCTTTGGGTGGTTGCTTACTGGTCCAAGTATAAAGAGCCCACCCAGAAGTTGCTATGATATGTTGATTACTAGATATGGCCCGGGTCCCTAATTTAATGTACATGTTTTATCAGGTGAAAATCAAAATTCTGGTCACTTAGAAAAGTAACAGCACATATTTCCTTAACAAGTATGATTTGAGGTATCATTCATGTCCGCAGCACAAATAATTTGGTATAAGTTACCCACCAAAGCTAAACACTTAAGATGAGGAGCTTGTTCCTATCGCCAAACCAAAGTACAACAGTAAAATCCACCACTAATAAATTCCTGTCAGTAACCAATGCCCTTCCTTGTCCGCATTAGTCCTGAGTCTCATTCCTGAACAAAACCCCAGAAGCTATGGCTTAACCCACATATTACTTCCTGTTTTCAGTTTATAATTAAAACAGCTGCAATGATAGGGTGGTCTAGATATGCTTTTGTCTATTTGTGTGGCAGCCCTTAAACAAAGTCACCAACTTCCATGTTTTTAATCGGAAGGCCAAGAATGGAGAAATGGAGATGCAAAAACAGGAAAACACACGTCTGTTAAGACCGGTAGTCCTTCCTGCTGTTGTGAGCATGTGTGTTCTAGTGCGGTCCCGAATACATCTTGAATATGGTCTCCATTGAAGCAAAGCCAAAAAAAAGTCATGCAAATGTAACATGGTTTTTGGGACATTAAGAACATGACAGTTCCATTTGCAACATTATAAAAACAATAGAAGCCAACAGAATGTTTGTAATGTTGCTGTTTGTTGAGGCAGTGTGAACCAGATTTTACACTGACAGGCATAAGTCCTCACAGTGCGAGCATTCAGACGACCAATGGAGTGTTGAGAGAGTAGTTTGTCCAACAGCACATGAAAACCAAAAGATCAATGGGAGCAGCTTCCACCAGGAAACCCAAGCCCCAAGGTCAGAGCTCAGGGATAACAATCCTCATCAACTATTAATAACGAGCTGTGCAACAGCCATGACATGTGCAACTGGGTCCTGTCGGCAGCCTGTGCAGGCACACACAATATATATCCACTCTTTCCAAAACACATTGTATGAAGATAATCACAGATACATGATACTGGAAAAAAGTATTGGTTATTATAAGGCCAGACTCTTTCAAGGTTTCAAGTGGTGTGTTAACACAGGGGTTGTCGCTAGACCTGGGCTGAAGGGGGTGTAGTCCCAAATCTTTTCAGGATAGCCTTCAATGTTGTAGAGACACAAGGGTAAAGAAATATAAATGAGCTTTCTCTGTGTTTTTTATGGGTCATAAATAGACAATACTAAAATTGCATGTAAAAACCCAATTCTGAAAAAGTTTGGAAGATGCAAATAAAAACAAAAAGGAGTGATTTCTAAATTCTGTGCTATATTGAAAGCACTACAACAACATATTATTTTATGTTATACCTTGTGAATTTCAATGGAGTTTTATAAACTTGGTTCAGGAGGAGCAAGATTATTTAATCCGACCATAAACAGTCGCTTATCTCTTACATGGTGTCGAGTCTTCTGGCATTCTAAAAACTAGTTGTTTTTGTTTGTTTGTTTGTTTGTTTGTGTGTGTGTGTGTGTGTGTGTGTGTGTGTGTGTGTGTGTGTGTGTGTGTGTGTGTGTGTGTGTGTGTGTGTGTGTGCGTGTGCGTGCGTGCGTGCGTGCGTGCGTGCGTGCGTGCGTGCGTGCGTGCGTGCGTGCGTGCGTGTCTTTAAATGCAAATGAGCTGGTGCTCCCCACCCCATATCTAGAACAGGATGGAGTTTTGACATCTCTGCTTCAGATAACTAGACATCATAAGCAATATGACTGACAGTGAAAATAGTGGTTTTCAGCCCTATATGTTTGAACCGGAGTCAGACACTGATGAGGGAGAGACTCCGTCAGAAGTAACAACTTTGAGAATGAACCAGGATGTTTCCAAATGGTAATTTGAGCTTTTTCAGCAGTTTTGCAACGATGTTCGCTATAAGGAAACAACACAGTGAACACACACAAACAAAATGTTGAACATGTTTTGTAATGTTCACTTATTAATTGGTGTACAGTTGTGGCAGTGTCCGTCAACAGTTGTAGGCAGGGCCTGTATAAAGTGTCGTCACTTTGTACAGAATCAGCAAATGGCTTGTTTTGAGACAGTGCTCATGATTAATGGGGATTAAAAAAAGGACTGGCTGGATTTGTATCATTATAGGGTGGTTGTATACACACACTTCCAACACACATTTATGTTCAAACACCATGTAAAAGTGAATTTTGCATAATAGGTCCCCTTTAATTGATGCATGATTTTTTTAAAAGCGTTCAACAATATGTAATAATTTTAAGCTCCACCCACATCGATGCAGAACTATTCAGCTTGACACATTGCTTTATACTCCAATATTTCAGTTTTCTGTAGAATTTACAAGCCATCATTATATACAAGTAGTTTTATTTCACCACACCATTGCAAACGGTGCCCTCATAGTATCTATTAAATACAACTATCAGGCACAAACTTCTACGATTTCATACGTCCTCGTTAAAACGAGACGAGTCACCCCGTGCAAATAATATAGAGTTTTGAAATGGCTCGCATTATGCTCCAAACCATACACTTAAGATAACAAACATCCGACTATGGTATTCATCAGGGCACTAAGTTTCATGTGCCTTCTAGTTTTATGACAAACCAACTTTAAATGACGTTGTTCGTATGCACACGCAAGCATGTTTCCTGACATTGTTTCACATCTGTTCCTGACATTTAACCTAGCAAACAATTACTTTCAGGCATCCGCAGATGCTACGTTTACCACATTTCCATGTTTTCTATTGGCTCAACACATCCCTAAGCAGCACAAATATGCTGTCCAGGTGGATGCAACGCACAGTCCAAGTACCGCAACTGTGGCGTCTTTTGGGCTATGCGACCAAACCTCCTACCACACCGCAACAGTGCTAATACGATGTTCAAGCACTGAAACCGTGGCATCTTTAGGGTCATAGTACAAACTCCCACTAAACGGCAAACAGCGTTAACGTGCTGCCCAGGTGCCACAACGTTCATGTGCCACAACCTCGGCATGTCTTAGCCTCCATTGCTCCATAACCCATATTATGCCAGTCATATCACACAAACCATCACCCACGTAGCAAGTGACAACAATCAGGCTGTTTCAGCCTGCAGCTCCGAATCAATACATTTAATTCGAACATAGCCTACCATATGCCCTCGAATGCCTTGCTCAACCCATTCGTACAGCAGAGTGAGTTCTTGCTTATTTGCAGAGTAAACTTTTCAAACAAAAACATGGGCTCACCTTGTTAAATGCAATGTAAGTCCGCACTTGAGGATTCATCCTATTTATTCTACCATCGAATTCTGTGCAGGCCCACCCCCGCAACTTCGAGCGAGCTCCATAACATTCAGCATAAACATTCTCACATGAATCATATGCTCTCCCATGGACCGCTCTGCTGTCCCGCGCCCGAGGATTCAGCACATTCACATCACAAATGCCACGCAAGTATGTATCCTGACATTGCCTCGATATGTTCCAGATGCCTTCATTTTTCCACGCAACCTGTTCTCTCTGCCAACACCTATCCCTCCTATCCTTGGGCCACTAGAGCAGATATCCACATGAGGCTGCCTCTGCTGGAGAACCCCGTTCCAGACCCATTCCCCTTTTCACTTTATCCCCATCACTTCAACCATTTTAATCTTTCCTACTCCGGAACCGTTACCTGCGTGAGGCCACCTCCGTAAACAAACTTCTTTCCCAAATCCCTCCTCAGCTAACCATAATTAAAACTTCTTTGGCACATCTTCACACCTCACACAAGATAAGCAAGCAACATCCCACACCCACCCCCCGCAACTCGTTTTTCAAACCTCGAGCCTCAAGCCCTTTGCCCATTTACACTATCCTCTAAGCAGGATTACATTAACTTGTGAACTACTGAATTATTATTTTGAAAATATAGACTCATTTCAAATCAGATGATTACAACACACTCCAACACCACTGACCACAGTTGGGTCAGATTAAGCGTTAGGACACTGAATTAATGTCAAAGATGTGCAAGTGACCAATCCCATGAGCACTGATGCTAATAACAGCTTGGATAGTCCTTTCCCTCTTTGGCCCAGTGAACACAATGGCTGTTTTTTCCAAAAACTAATTGGAATGTGGAATTGTAAGATCACAAAACACAACATTCCTCAAATTTCCTTCTCAGAGATGGTGTTGATGTATGGCTTCTGAATTGCATATAAAGCCTTAACTTTATTGGCATAATGTCATAATATCCATTACAGACAGTGACGTCTGAAGGATTCACATTCAGAAGTGGTTTTCCAGCAGGTCAATGCCAAACCACATACTGCCTGGATTACAAGTGCATGGCTGCGTAAACAGAGAATGCGGGTGCTAGATTGGCTGGCCTTCCCCTGTCTCCAATTGAGAAAGTGTGGCATATTATGAAGCAAACAATAAAGCAGTATCTATGGCAATACTGTAAATTCAACGACAGCAGTGTTACCTGGGGTGGCACGGGGGACTGAAACAATGCACAGCTAACAAAATTTTCACATGATTGTGCCCACTCTACCCATTGCAAATTAATTGTGACCTAGTAGGTAACTTTTTCTTATAAGCTCCCAGTGCAATACTTTGCCACCCCTCTAACTTCTGCTGATATCTGTCAGTTAGATAGAGGTACATCATATGGTTAATAAACTATGAATTCCTGTTGACTGTATAATATAATTTACAAGTAAATAAACACCTTTTAGTGTCACTCTGTGGACATTTCACCTGGAAACTGGAGCTCACACGTGCGCATACTTTCAACAACACTTACAGCTTTGGCCATTCGGGCTGTGATTCGAGTTTTGGTAAGCACAGACCGATCTCAGCGACAGAAATCGCCAAGTTCACAGTGCGATTATTCTGAATGCGTATGGTCTTCAGCTGCAATTTTACTTGGTCTATTAAAAAAAAAAAAAAAACATATTTCTCCCAGATTTGAACTTGCAATCTTTGTCACCCAATATCGGACACAATACAGTTCAATAACTGTACCAATGAGCAGCAAGGGGAAATTTGTACTTGCAGTATATAAAAATCGAATTTTATCTTTACTGTTTCATTGATTCTATTTTTTCAGTTGAACTTTTATTTTATTAACTTTTTAACCAAACCTTCATGGCAGCTTTAATAACTAATTTAAAATTTCTCAAACAAATGGACCTCTGGTTTGAATGATTTATATTTATAGGTAGGTTTACATTATCATAAGACACTTAAGGACATAGCCCCTGATGTCATTTATGTCAAGCGGCACCCATCTTCCAAACAATAATAAAAGCTTAAAAATAGCCTAAAGTGCCAAAGAGTAACATCCATTTTAAACTAAGGCAATTGAGATTGACATTTCTGGTAAGCATGTATTTAGAATATGCCATCTTCTTTTCTAAACTGTTCAATACTGCATTGTATCCAATATCAATATCTCTTTCAGGTTTCATTAAAAAGTCTTGCTAAATGTAGCTCTTTTGCAAAGGGCCTTTGGGACTGAGTTAAAAGATAAAAAAAATCAAATAAATAGAAGGAGCGGGGATGCTGAAACTGTATGTGTAGAACTTTCCACTAAGGAAGAGACGGGAAACAGCGTCGGCTTCAAAGGTAAAGTTCCTTTTTAATATATATCTTTAAACAGTCTTATCAAATGACTTTAATGCTGTTCTCCTCATGCTACTGCAATTAGACACAGGTGTTAGACATAATTTAGCTCAGGTGTAAGCGCCCTTACCGCTTTTCTCTCCCGGACGGGCGCTTGACCACGCCCCCGCTGCCACAGTATGCTAATGCGTTTCCCCATTGCTTGACAAGCAGAGGAAGACTATCAACAGCTAACAATAAATGTCTCTTGACATCTTCAATCATCACACACGTGTGACAAGACTTAACATGACTAAAAACCTCCATCAGTTAATGTGTTCCGTAAACATTCACTCCCCAAACAAAATCAGCTTTAGATGACACAATACCTTCATTTACATGAACACAAGTAAGGCAGCTAAAGATTTCAGCTGAAATCATGGATCAGATCTGTGACTTGCACGAGAGGAAATCGACTTAAGCACAAGGCACGGAAAAGCTGTTTCACGTGACATGATTTAGAGAACTGAGGATCTACAGATTTAAGAAGATCAGATGCAGTTGTTACATAATTTAAAATTACAGCATTTGGGCTTTATGGCACATGGTGCTGTGCTTCAATTACTTTTCTTTGGGGATGATTTTCTCTTACAGATTAAATGAAGTAGACTCAGAGCCTTTGCAACAGAGCTGACAAATGAATACAAAAGTGGTGGGATTACCCGGTCTTTATTTTATTTAAATAATAAATAACAAGATACTATAAGACTATTCAAGCTAAATGAAAACCATCCCAATAAATCTATGACAGTCTGTCACAAATTCAGGCTGCCGCAAAATCTTCCATAATAAAATTGATAATCCAATACTATTTACTATGAATGAATGGTATTAAGGGCACTGGAAACATTACTTGATATAAAATAATTGCTATAAGCATCCTGGCGTGGGCAAAACCTACAGTACGTTTTGTCTCATCTAGACATCTTTGGCTTTGATTACTGAAATCTAACATTATGTGGTGGTACAATGAGGACAAACTTTCCTGGAATTTTTCTCGGGGTAATCTTGATGTTTCCTGAAAACATCAATCAAATCATTTGTGGGATTTCTAACCACTAACCCTAAGTATTTAACTATGGTGTGAAACTCGTCCCTCACTGTTTGAGCAACAGACTTTTCGAAGTAATCAGATTGAAATTGGTGAACCAAATTTACCCAGCCATATAGGGATCAGAATTTAAAAGACTTGGAGGTGAGCTCTTTTGATTTGGGTAAGCAATTCCCTAGTAACAATCCAAAACACCAAAGTAATCAACTAGCTATGCCCTAGCAACCACCCAGAATAATGTAGCGATGTGCTAAAACTACAAAGAATACATTATCAACCATATATCAACGCCCTAGCAACCACCACAACACTGTAGCATTGTGGCAGTTTTTTCAAGAAAGTTTTTCTTGGGCAAGCACCACTTTCAAATCAGCATAGAATCATCCAACTAACAAATGTCTGTTTCTACTCGAAGACACTCAATATCAGGTAGCACCATTGCAAAACAAGTGACTTTAAAAGGGCAAAATGGACAGAGATTTATTACAGTTGCATACAAGTATAGGCAAAACTATTGCGCTCCATTCTTCATATTATTCAGAAAACATCAGCATAACCATCTCTTTACATCATGCTGAAACCCCAATGGAAGCATCCCTGGCAGGGATTTCTGTGTTTCATGTTTATTTTGAGTGAAATCAAAGGTGCAGAAGAATGCTGTCTTAGAATTTTCCCACTGTAATGGCAACGTTTGAGACTAGACTATGTTTCCACTGGCACTGCCATACCCTCTGTATGATGTCACAGATTATGTGGTGAGGTTAAAACATTTTCCAGAAGAGAGCTCCATGTCGTGCGCCTCTGAACGGACAGCAGTGTAAACCTGCTTTGTGCACAGGCTGTATTGTATAGACAACAGATGGTCACAGAAACACCAACCTCCGCCTCCCATTCTTTTCTGAGCTTCCCTCATTTCTTCCCCTCCTCCCGCTACCTTTCCATCACCTTGGCCATCTCAAAGCAGAATGATCATGTTCGGGTCGCAGAGGGCAACAGCGCGGAAATCCCTCAACAAAGGCCAGCTGGACAACTCTGAGGCAGGGTTTTGTCTGTCAAACTGCAGCACACGTGCAAACACAATCCCTTGTATCATTTTTTCAGGTATGAATCAGTTTCTTTCAGAGGTAACAAAGTTGTTGCTTCTCTGGCACATCAGAGAAAATTTGAATCTGGCTCATGTCATTTGCTTTCTTCAACATCACTTAGTATTCTTTCTATACTGTCACAGCCAATAAAAGTGGCAAATAGGTCCAAATCAACTGTTACTTTTGATAACACAGCAAATAGAAGAAAATAGCTCTAGGTGCCCTTTTATATAGAAAAAACAGTCTAATTCACTCTGCAATTCTAAACCCTCACAAAAGGACACTATTACCTCTGTGTTTAACAGTGCCAAATTTGAAGGAAATTTGTTCATTAATAAGCCTGAAACATTAATGAGACTACACCGTGCAAGGTGGTGTGTTTCTTTCTCCTTGTGGCATGAAGCCCAAGACGAAGAGTATCATGTGATCCAATCACCTCAACAAAAGAAAGCTAATCAACTTCCACAAAATTAGACAGTATTTGACTAATTGTCCAAAGCTCATTTAACTGTATTTTTTCCGATATCACTGCACATAGTGTTTGGCCTGAGATGACTGACTAAGCATGAGAGGGGCACAAGGAACTTTTAGTACTTCAGTTTGTTTGAGAAGACTAATAGGAGAACTCCAGGGGACTTTACCAATATTATAAAGATTCTTCTCCAAAGCAGCTGTTCACACTCTGTTTCAATGGTATTCCTGAACACTATTTAGATGTCAAACAGTAACACTTATTAAAATTATCATAACAATACTGAAACCTCAGCTGAACTCTGACTCTCCTTTTGTGCAGCTATGCAGATGTGAAGAGCACTACACAGTTATACTGAAGAGTAAATTTTCTGGGAAAATACTTACTGCAGGATGAGACATCATTATTAAGGTCTCACAGTTTAATCTGTGAATCTCATGAAACTACACTTTTTTTCATTTGATTCTCTTAAGGCAGAAGTCTAGCAAAATGATGTTATTCATCAACCATCCATGGTATTAAATACTGAGATAGCAGTCTTGTCAAATGCCCATCATTAGGATATGATATTGTGCAATACGGCAGATGACAGTTCAAACCTAATCGAAAGATGTCTATGAAACTGCTCTTGTCTATATAAAACCAGTCAGTGGCCTGAGAGCAGTAGGTTGAGTTGTTGCAGTGCGTCCAGTTCAGGGATTTGACTTGCAAAATATTGAGTGACCGGAATGAAGAGGAACTGGCCAAGAAATGAATGAGATTGGGTTGGAGTTTGATTGGACAGTCTGAAATTGGTGAAAGATCAAATGCATGACTGCTGACCATACTGGCTATTGCTCAAAAGTTCAAAGCCTTTCAGATCTACAGATGTGCTTTGATGAAAACATGGATGGCTCAGGATGGCCGACCGGTCATCCAACAACTGACTAGTCAGTTATGAGGTCCACAGAGAAAATCGTCATTTTTGTCTCCATTTTTTAGCTTTAAAATTTGTAGTGGCGGAGCTCTAAAGGGGGTTAATTTTGAAACAAGTTCACCCCCTTCAACAAAAATGTCAAGACAATCACAAGGCAATAAAAAGGAATAGTTGATTACGCTATTTATTTGTTGTATATTGTTCAGTTACTCTAAATATAACACATAAAATAATGATTTGCATTGAAATGATGTTATTATATGAGAAGAAATAGAGTGTAGTCTCCAGAAACAACTGATTTGAAAGTCCAATTCGCAGTTTTGTTCAAATTTGTATACTACAGAAATTACAGTCTGATTGCTCATTATCCCACAAATTACATGGATACTCACCAAATAAATAAATAAATGGACATGACATACTAACTTGAGTTGAATTATTTTATTTGTTTACTTGTAGACATCAAAGAGTGAAACGAAAAGTAGGAATGATGGCTCACAATATGCAGATGACCGGAGATGTATATCTTTATCGACTGCACATCTGGACGCTGGATGGCGTGATTAACTTATCAAAAACTCGTGGGTTCCAGAGAGCTGTGTAGTAAATATTATATATCAAAATTTAATGATAGAAAACCATCCATAAAATGAACACTTATTGAAATTAACACTTATTTTATTCAATGTTAACTCGAAATGATAAAATATTAGAAGACAGCTGAAAAAAGGCTCTTAGTAAATGTATATATCAGTCTTCAAAAAGACATGATCCTTAACCAACCTACTGTAGTTATATGGGGTTTTGTTGCATACTCAACAAAGAGCAAGAAAGCAACAAAATTCCATTCAATTTCAATAAGAACAGAGTGACTTCTGGCGGCACGAGGGGCAGTGACCATTTGTGACAAGATGGCAGCGTGGCGAGAATCATGATAATGTTCTCCTCTCCACCAATAGCTGGTGTGTGGTGAGCGTACTGGTGCACTAAGGCTGCCGTCGCATCATCCATGTGGATGCTGCACTCCTGGTGGTGGGTGAGGAGAGTCCCCTGTTCTCTGTGTAAAGCGCTTTGAGTGTAGTGTCAGAAAAGCGCTATATAAATGTAACATTCATTCATTCATCCATTGAGAAAAGTTTAACTTTATGCAAATGACAAGTGACATTCACAAACGACTACAAATGGGAGAAAAGGCAGCAGAGCTCACAACATCTGTCTACAGTGAGATGGTTGTGTCGAGTGCATGCAAGTTATAATGTTGTGAGGGATTTCGCTGTTCAGTATCATTTGACTGTAACCACATACATGGATATACTACAAATTTAAGGGATTTCGCTGTTCAGTATCATTGAAAAGAGTGAAAACAGTGTCAGATGCTGTCGGCATTCTGAGTGAGTTTGATTCATATTTTAATAGATTTTATGTCTTGTTTAATGATATGAAGCAACGAACACTACAGCAGGTTATTTAAAATGCTCTCCCTTTCAGAATTAAAATTTTTAGAGGCAAGAGAACTGATTCCTTGTCAAACTAGAATGATATCTAAGCTTTACCGGCAGAATAATCTGTGATCAGCATTTCAAGAGCTACTATGGCCAGACGTGCGGTCCACCAATAACTAGAGCAAGTAAGATCAGTAAGAACGCCACTATCGACATCCAGTGTTGGGCAAGCTTCTTAAAAATTTAGCAAGCTAAGCTACCAACCCCTAAACAGAAAGATTTGTTAAGCTAAGATTAAAGCTACACTTCAGAGAAAGTAGTAAGTTACACCACAAGCTACACACCAAAATTAGCTTGCTACATTTAAGCTACTTCATTTTTTTTACTCATGCTATTCTGTATTTCCATGGTGCTTCAAAGAATACCATGTAACTACCATGGTAATTGTATATATGATTACCATATCCATGTACAATTAAATGTACATGGTGCATCAAGATAATTCAAAGAAGACCATGGTACTGCTATGGTACTTCAATAAATGACTAACTTATTCGTATACCACTGTATTAAGATGGTGTTCCCAAATGAACCGCACTCACGGTTCCCTTTTGGGTCTTTTTAGGGGGGTCTGGGACCACATGGGTTGTTCACATATACACATTATACCGCTCTGGAGTACTCAAACGAACAAGAGTGAAAACGCCCTAAATGATGGAGGGTGCAGCAGCTGATCTGAAATTAGCTAATGGAGAGCCTGTGACCCTAAGGGAGTGACACTACCCAGACACCCTTAGACCAGACAATAGAGGAAGAGTGCTATTAGCATTGAGAGATGTTGACACTTAGTGGTATGAACGTTACAACTGGGATGTTTGACTGATGTGCATAAAGCATAGCCTGGAGACAGTGATTAAATTTAACAGCAGGTTGCAATTTACACAGAATATGAATCATACTTGTCGATTTATTTTCACTATGGTAATTGTAAAAGACTGTAAGCTTCTGTAGACTAGTATTACATTGATTGATCCTTTTGGAAAGAAAAAAAAATATGGAGTGAAAGTCTATTTGAACGATTGTCCAGAAACACTGGAAATATAGCAGAAAATGTGTATACTTTGAAAACAGAAATGTTTGCTCTTCCAAGAGTACTACAAACATAACTCTGGAAACAAAGTGGAAAAGTTCTGCTTCTGGATATCCAGCATACTTGCTACAAAGTTCCTGAAACAACAACACTGAGGGGGGAATTCACTAAGAATAAATTGCACCCGGTAAAAGCGCCATTTATTTGCATGCGATTTGCACGCCCGATTCACTAAAGGAGTTCTGCAGATCAGGCAACAGCGCAAATGTGGGCAAAATATCGCTGCTGAATGCAATTTGCAAGCGGAATTTCGATCTTGTGGGACAATTCTGAGTGTTATGCAGCAAACCACCGTTATCTGACACACTTTGGCAGGACAGAACAGTATCACTCCACTACTGTAATCCAGACTGAATCCTGAAGTGCCCTTGACTCCACTCATCTGGATATGCCATGTTATAATGCTTTTCTCCATCTTTTAATCATTATTTGATGAATTACTGCTGATATGATCAACAAACATCTTTTTTTCCTCCATTTTATTTTTATTTCAAGTTTATATTTTACCACATGTTTTCATCTAGCAGTAATAGCGCAATGTAAATTGTGCAAGGCAATTTTTGTGAATGAAGCGCAACTATAATGGAAAGGAGGCGTGTTTGCACGGAAAGGAATGACAATGCCTGCGCTGACTGCACCAGCAGTGGGTGGTTAGTGAATAAGATGCAGGTGTTTGTGCTGAAATACCATGTACAAAAGTGGCACAACTGTTTAGTGAATTTAACCCTGAATATCATTAAAAGATTTGATGCCAGAAACCTCTCAAACAGGAAAATGCAGTAATTTTCAAAAAGCATTCATTGTATCAACACAGTGCCTTGTAAATACGACTTGGTTACCAAACAGACTGATAAAAAAAAAATCAAGTTACGTAAAGGATGCAAATCAGATCAGAGCTTGCGAGATAGAAAAAGTGATTTCCAGTTTTGTATGCAATATGCATAATCTGTGGACTGAGTCAAGTGGATGTGTTCTGTTATTGACCCTAGGCTTTTCCGCAGGGGGAATGTCAAGTACTGAAGTGAAGTGCATAAATTAAATAAACAAGGCTCTGAAATGAACCATTTAGTAAACAGCTGTGGTTTAATACAGTTAGATTGCCAGTTAAATAAAGCTGGAGTCCAATTTAAGAACAAAATTATGAAACAGCTCACATCTCCATCAGAAAGTTGAGGCAAAATACACAGTACTGTCCATAGTCATCATTAGCATCTCAAAAGCCTTTAATGGGCCTGATAACACTATACTGTATTACATTTAACTTAATCTCCTGGAGAACACAAACTGTATTCCACAGCATGTCACAAACATCCCTCCAAGATGTCTTAATCAAAGGGGAATCACTCTGTGGCAGGGCGGAGGGTGGGGCTGGGTCGTGATCCTACGCACCCGGTCCCGTATTAGGCTAATTATGCCTCCGTGAGGGTTAAAGGCTGACTGCAGGGGACCGTGCAGGAGAGAGAGATCGTTTACAGACATGCCCGTCATATGTGTTTGTGTCTTTGTTTTAAGTTTCTCATTAAAACTATAATTGATATTATCAAGCCAGTTCTCGCCTCCTCCTTTCCATTGATCCCTTTACACACTCTAAAACAGGAAACTTTCTGGAAATAGGAATCCAGACTGCAACTAAAATGGTCGCAAATGCAACCAAAAATAATTGATTGCGACAATCATTTAAAATCTAGTCGCCACTGGCAACAGTCGGGTTGTGTGCGTTTATATGCAGTTTCGTCAGATATCATCTTGTGATTTATTGAATATATAACACCACCAATGTGTCTCACACCGCTTTTCACCCATTCTGTTATGATGAGCTCGCCGCACAGCACGCAACAACAAACCAGCGCAAGAGAGTCGTGAACAAATAACTCTTTTGAACCGGGTCTTTTTCATGAATCACTGAGAACTGAGGAGCTCAGGTTAGCAGTTTTAATCGGAGTCACTTTCTCAGCGAAACAAAGGTTTTTGTTGGTGTACTCAACG
This sequence comes from Xyrauchen texanus, assembly GCF_025860055.1. Classification (NCBI taxonomy): domain Eukaryota; kingdom Metazoa; phylum Chordata; class Actinopteri; order Cypriniformes; family Catostomidae; genus Xyrauchen; species Xyrauchen texanus. The sequence continues at coordinate 15,727,602 of NC_068293.1, read as the reverse complement.
CACTATAATCCCTGTGTAATTGAATGTCCTGCAAGCTTGGCCACGCCCAGCACTTCTTCTGTAATTAGCCTGTGATTAAAGCCCACAGTGTAAATTTGTCCTTCCACAGCATACCTGCTCCCCCATGTGATGGAGCCTACTCAGGGGTCCGTCTCTTGTGAACAGATTACAGCAAATGGACTGACTGTGTTAATCAGAGCCTTTAAAGCCTGTCTGCTACACCCGTCTGCTCTCAGTGCCCTGAGCTACAGCAGCTGACAGGGGCACAATAATGCTGCACTGTCACTAGAAAGACAGGAAGGATAAGGTGGTACGGAATGAAAAGGTGGGTCTATCAGGCTAATACAGTATACTGGCCCTGTGTGAGTGATAGTTGTAATGTACATATGTCTTATTATGCAAACACATTCATACATTCTTCTTAAACTGGAGTAGTGTTCCTCCAAGTCATTTGGCATGCTTCATATTGGGTGTTACAGATCCCCCATTTTTGATGTCCCTCTCACAGGTACAAAGCAGAGGGAAGTGGTCTCATATGCTCAATAAAGGGAGGAAATATAATTTGTCAAAATGTACTGTGATGTGCTTTCAAACGTCCTGTTTTTAATTGTGGTATGTGTAATTTCTGCGCCACTAGCGACACAAAACTGAACTTTACAAATAATTAATGTCTTCATACAGGTTTTCGGTTGACAAAAATTATAGTCCTACCAAAAACCTATGCCATTGGTTGAGCCAGGCTCAGGCTGTTGACAATTCTAAAAAAACAAGAGCAATATTGTTTTTATCACAAAAGAGCGGCAGTGTTTACAGTGTCTTACTTAAAGTTGTCTCTGCATATTAAGCTAATCGTCAACACATACTGTAACTACAGAAAACCTTAAGATGGAAACCACAAGAGTAAACATATCTCCCCTTATCACCAACAAAAAACACTGTCCATTAACAATTATCTCAACCAGACGCCCTTCAACAGTCCTCAAGCTGCTTGACTTGTACACTGGCACAAGCTGGCAACTTTCACATAATTTGCCCCTCAGGCAAAATAAAAGCCTTGCTTCAATAGCTCAATTTGGCGATGATGTCCGGGATCCACAGCCACTGTACCACAGCAGGGGGACAGGAGCAGTGACAGATGGAGATACAACTGACTGACTATAGAGGTACAGTAATAAGAAATTAAGAGTGGAAGGGGTGTAGTCCACACAGGCCTCAGAGAAAGATAGTGTTCAGATGACAGAGGAAGCAGTATTTACACTCACACTGTGCCCATTATAGTGCATTGTAAATATGAGGCTCCAAAATTGTGAAACATTTAGGTGAAAATTGGCTCAAAAAGTGCTTTTACTAAAACAAAAACGATTTGGAAGTATAGTCATTTAAATGTACAAAACAAAGAATTCCCTGTTGGAAAAATCTGAGTCAAGCTGGTTTGTAATGATTATTATTTTTTGCCTCATTTATCCTGTCAATATCTACACATACAGAACACTGTCTCTAAAAAACATGTTTTAATAAATGACTCCTGAGAATAAGCGATCCTTTCAGACTGCTGCTAATGTCCTGCTATATGACCATGTGAGATTGCTGCTATGTAGCCCCACTCCTGCTCAACACTGGCTTAACTACAGCAGTCTGGATTGAAATAATATAACTCCTGCACGTGTGAAAGAGGACAATCCATCATTCTTCACACCAACCTGCAGCATGCCGAAAGCATTTAGCCTAATCTTGTGAATGATTAGAACCATAATAAGAGAATATAACAATACACGAGACATACTGACCCCTGAAATCTTTGAAGAGCCATTTAAGAACTTCTTTGACAAAGCAACTGAAACCCAATATTTCCAATATATGAATTCTCAGAAAAGATGGACTATGAAAGATTCCACATTCAATTATGCATAAACTCTACAGGGCTTAACAATAAGCATTTTTGTTTCTACTGGCCTGGGCTGTGTTTCCCAAAATCATTGCAAGCTTAAATTGATCGTAGAGATCATTGGGCACCAATGGTTTCTACGATCTAGTTAGCTTATGATGCTTTGGGGAAATGCAGCCCTGGTCTGACCAAACAAAACAGGCATAGCAGGGAACAGGAACATCAAAATCAGTTTTATTGTTTTGTTTTTCCCACCAAGCACACCCAAAATAGTAAAAAGGAAAAGCTGATTTCAGTTGCTATTAACATCTTGACAATGTGAGAGGTTGCCTGAGGAAGTAAAAGACAGACATGAATGTGTAATGTACAACTACATGTTTGCAAAATTAGTTTTAAGTGCCACATTCTACGTTTCGCTGCAGTTTCCTGGTGATTTAAAGAGATAGTTCACACAAAAATGAAAATTCTTTCAGCATTTTCTGACTCTCCTAAGATCCCAGATGTGAATGACTTTCTTTCTTTCTTTTTGAAGCTCCAAAAGAAAAGATAGTCAGCATAAACATCATCCAAACAACTTTAGCGGTTAAATGAACGTCTTATAAAGAAAAACGATTAGTATTGGTGTGAAAAAGTTCAATATTTAAATACTTTTTAACTAACAAAACCCTTTCGGTTAGCATCAGAATGCACTAGGGGTGGGGGATACGAACAAAATCTTATATCCCAATATTACTAATTTTACATCATGATAACGATATATATATAGTTACACTTAAAAAAAAAATCTATAAAAATGTGTTTATTAATTCAATAAATATATTATAATGCCTATTATATTTTAATCCAGTAACTGAATTAAATACTCATTAATCATTTTCTCTTTATTTGGTACTTGACAAATAAAAAGTAAAAAAACTAAATGAATTGGAGGTATTCAAAAAGTAGTCATCAAACTTACCACAATGCAAAATTTCACATTTTAGACTGATGTTGTTGACTAGTATTAGTATAATAATAAAACTTTCCTCAAAAAAATTGACATCTTCTGAAAGCAATGCGACAAAGGAAATAATTAATCTTATTCATGAGTCAAGTCAATTTTATTTGTATAGCACCTTTCACAACACACATCGTTTCAAAGCTTTACAGAAGATCAGCATTAACAGACGATAAAACTGTTATGTCTATAAAGTCGATGAATCACCATTGTGCAATTTAGATAAAATATGATTCTTAATCGTGTTTAAAAATAATTAAATAATAATTGTATTAATAACCTCCAAAAATATGATTATGAGTAATAAATATCAAATATTTGAATATTTGAAAACAAAGCCAGTTTGTTTAACTGAATTTTATTAAGGGTGATGAGTAAAAAATCTGCATGACAGATGACATCATTTTTGCCACATGACATTGTTTTAGCTGTTTTCCTCGTCAGTATTGGTTAGGGATGTGCGGATCGATCCTAAAATATCGCTAATTCCGATATTGATATTGTATCAAAAATATCGATCCTCACACTAAAATATATATATATATATATATATATATATATATATATATATATATATATATATATATATATATATATATATATATTTTTTTTTATAAACTAGGAATATTATAATTTGGCTACCATGAACATTAACAATAAGCTTCAATGTGAAATAAAAAGGATTAGGCTATATTAGCAAATATGTGTGCAGGATGTGAACTATTTCTTCTTCCGCTCATCTTAACATGCATTCTGAAAGGCACGAGCAGATAAGCACTTGCACCTTCACAAGGCCCATTCAAACAAGAGGGATCAGTGCCTTGTCGAGGTTATGATAGAAAATCAGAGAAACAGCTTCTGGAGTAAATTCACACAAAAATAACAACATATATAAAAGGTGACATTTCTTATAATGAGTTTGTGGGTAATTGTTGTTAATAAATAATTAAATAAAATAGTTAGCCATGGTTTTACTAAAGTACTCCATCGACCCCAGAGGGTTAATCAGCAGAAGGTTCTAAAAATATTAAAAACAACAAAGCGATACTTCTCTGCAGTGAACTGACAGAAAAAGACGAAAGATATAGGCTACTTTTAAAATATTTTGTGAAATATTACGTGAAAGTACCCTGAACTAGAGAATGACTCCCACATATTATGCATTGATAAGCTTAGACCGCATATCTGGTCATCAAAATGAACAGTCAACATTAATACAACAACGGTACATGATTTAAAAAGCAACTTATCATATGGGGACAGAGGGGTGGTGAAATGTGGGTGCTGGACTAAGCGCTACGGGGGAACAGCTTTAGCTGTGAGCCGAGCTGAATAATGTGTGGAACACGTCAATGAACATTGACCGGAATTTATAGCCTCGGCTGATGTAATCATTAGATGCACCTGAGGCCAGGCTATAAATGGATACGTCACCAGGTGTCGTAAGATACTTCTTTTTGAAGAGCAGTCCTGGGACGTCCCCGTGCGGCAAAGCAGCGCAACATCTCGTTCCGCTTTTTTCAGGGAACAAGGGTTACACATGTAACCCGAGACGTTCCCTTTACAAAAAGCTTCACTACGATGTTGCGCTGCTAAGCGCTACGGGGAACGTAATACCCACGCCGCCGCACTTGGGGCTGTCCGGACCCCTACGGTTGTGCAGTGTACTCACGAAAACGCGAGAGGTCTCAGACATGAGCTTCAGATGTCGACTCAAGGGCATAAGAGCCCGGAGTAGCATAAACATCTAAACCATTCAATTTTGATGAATGTGTGCGGAGAGGACCAGCCTGCCGCATCACAAACTTGTTCAGACATGAGCTGAGATGTCGACTCAAGGGCATAAGACCCGGAGTAGCAAAGCATCTAACCCATAAAGTTCGATGAATGTGTGCGAAGAGAACCCTATCGCACCACAAACTTGTCATAAAAACTGATGAATGTGAGCGGAGAGGACCAGCCTGCCGCATCACAAACTTGTTCAGGTATGAGCTGAGATGTCGACTCAAGGGCATAAGAGCCCGGAGTGCAGAACATCCAAACTAAAAAAGTCCAATGAATGTGTGCGGAGAGGACAACCTGCCGCATCACAAACTTGTTTAGGCATGGGCTGAGATGTCGACTCAAGGACATAAGAGTCCGGAGTAGCAAAGCATCTAGCCCATAAAGTTCGATGAATGCGTGCGAAGAGAACCCTATCGCACCACAAACTTTTCATAAAAACTGATGAATGTAAGCGGAGAGGACCAGCCTGCCGCATCACAAACTTGTTCAGGTATGAGCTGAGATGTCGACTCAAGGGCATAAGAGCCCGGAGTGCAGAACATCCAAACTATAAAAATCTAATGAATGTGTGCGGAGAGGACAACCTGCCGCATCACAAACTTGCTGCAGAGGGAGACCTCTATCCAAGGTTTTAGAGGAGGAGAGCCCTCTGGTAGAGTGCGCCCTGAAACCTACTGGCGAAGCTTGACCGCGCGCCTCGTAGGCCCGGGCAATAATGAGGATGCCTCTTTGAGGGCACCCCGCCCACCAAGCCGTGGCAAACCGCAGTGGCCACACAGAACCAGGCAGTGGCGAGGCAAGTGCCCGCTGACAGTTCTTTCTACAGAAAATCCAGAACTGAAACAAACTGGCAGTTAGCTGGTTCTGTAATAAGAACTTTAGAAGGAAACGTATGCAGGCGCATTTGCGTTACTACGTTCAGCCCCTCCCAAGGGGGAGGGGGGGGACTGGGCGACTCGGGGAGAAGTAGAGGAGACATTGCGCTATCAACAGAGGCGAAGAGGTCCTCTTCTGCCCTGTAAAATCTACCCAGATCAGTTCCAAGTGGAGGGAGCCCTAGCACTTGAAATGGTCTCGATAATCTCAAGAGAAAACCCTGTGAACCTCATTTGGTACCCTTAGGGGCCAGACATGAAAGGTTTCACAATTCGGGCCAAGGATGAGAAGGTCCTCCCTGTTCGGAATCGCCCAAGGCGAGCCGTCGAGGAGAGGAATTAGTTCCGAGAAACATATCCTGTTCGGCCAGCGCGGCGCCATTAATAGGAGGCAAGACCCTTGCTGGTGAACACTGCCAAGACTCCCGGGAGCAGATAAACCGGGGAAAGAAATACATAAAGACGCATTCTGGGTCATGTATGTGTCTTAACGTCCAGACCCAAGGGGGCTGGGTGATTTCAGGGAGAAGTAGAGGAGACATTGCGCTATCCATAGAGGCGAAGAGGTCATCTTCTGCCCTAAGATCTCACCCAAACTTGTTCCAAGTGGAAAAAGCCTGGCATTTAGGAGAAAGCCCTGTGTCCCTTAGTTGGTACCCTTAGGGGCCAAACATGAAAGATTCCACAATTCGGGGCAGGGATGAAATATTGCCCTGTGCCTGAGATCCTTCCTGTTCGGAATCGCCCAAGGCGAGTCGTCGAGGGAAGAGATTAGCTCCGAGAACCAAGCCCTGTTCGGCCAGCTCGGTGCTATCAGTAAGAGGCAAAAACCCTTGCTGGCTGAACTCTGGGCAACTACTACCTTAGGGTGGATTTCTTAACTCCCCGTTGGTATTTCCTGTCTGAACCGTAAATCTGCTCCCGTATCACGGGCATCCAGGGATATAACTGACCTGAGTGACAGGAGCTTACCCTGGGCCCTAAGGAGAATCCGGCGTGTCAGAAATACAGCTGACAAAAACGTGGGTCTCCTTGAAGATTTATGTAAGAGGCTACCGCTGTATTGTCCACCAGCACCAAGACATGGCAGCCTCAGGAGGAGGTATTTCAGGGCCAGAAATACAGCCATCAACCCAAGACAGTGACTGTGACAACCGAGCTGACGACCCTCCTATCCCCTTAAGCTGGACGACCACTTAAGGCCGCTACCCGCCCGTCAGGGAGGCGTCTATCGTTAGCAGTCTGCGACAACAAGACGCACCTAGAGTGGGACCCAAGGCAGAAAACCGGGGTCTGAACCACATAGAAAGGAACGAAGCCTGAGGCGCGTAACCCTATTTAGCCCAGGGGTTTTGGCCCTTGGAAGAAATCCCCTGGCTTTTGGCCACCACAAAAGCGGTCTCATGAGCAGAAGGTCCAGAGGGCTCACCGTGGACGCGTTAAGCCCTGAGACCTGGAAATCGTTGATACTGATAACAGTGCAACCTTGACCTAGCCTGACTTTGCTCAGGGTGATCTGAATGGACTCAATCCTAGCGGGAGACAGTTGTGCCCGCATTGTGATTGAACTCCATACGATGCCCCGATAGACAGTGTTCTGAGTGGGAGAGAGGACGCTTTTCTTGGCGTTGAGCCTCAACCCCAGAGAAACAGATGAGCTAAGACGATGTCCCTGTGCTGAACTGCCAGTTCCTGGAACTGCGCTAGGATCAGCCAGTCGTCTACGTAATTCAGAATGCAGATGCCCCGAGTCGCAAGGAGCCAGCTACATCATGCATTGTGAATGTGCGGGTAAAAAGGGCTAGGCTGAGTGAAAGAATCTGACCCTGGAAGACTTCGCCCCCGGAAGTGAACCTCAGGAACTTTCCATGTTGTGGCAGAACTTCTAAATGAAGTATAGAAGTGCGTCATTAGATCGATGGTGACCAGCCAAACGAGTTGTAGGGCTTGAGACACGACCGTCTTGACAGGCATCATCTTGGACTTGAACACCCACGGGTAGTTCAAGCTTTAAGATCTAAGCCAGACGCCACCCCTCACCCTCCATGGGAAACGGGAAGTATTTAGTGTAATAACCTAACTCTCTCTCTGGAAGGGGAACACATACCATGGCCCCTTTAACCAGGAGATTGAGTTTTTTGGGGTTTTTTTACAAAAAAAAAGAAATCCGGTTTACGGTAGTGAGAACACGCCGTTGAAACACGGAAAGCGGCGAGAGAATTAAATCCTGACGCCCTTATAAGACCCACAGAAAGAATATATCCGGCAGAAGTTTCCACGCTGCCAGGATCTCTGAGATGGGTATTATATTTTAACACTTCCTGTTGAGGGGTTGTCGGGTGTTTCAGCGTCCTGAATAAAATGCAGGAACAGCTGAAAACACCCAATTTTGACGGAAGCCTCTGCAACCCGAAACACCAAGAGGTGGCGGGAATGGAGGGGCTTCGAGGGGGTACCGGGAGGGGTGAAGTGAAGCACGCGCCCCGTCCCGAGGGGAGCTACCCCCCAATCTAGGCGCAAGACTGTCAGGGTTTTCTCTTACTAGAATTTAAAGTCCTGAGGTCTTGCTTCGGAGGCTGGCGAGGGCGGCGAGACTGTCTCCAATCCCTGGGAGGAGGAGCACGACTCGCCACGCTTTGCTTTTGAGCCTCCCTTCAGTCAGGACCGAGGTGGGTCTGAGGCTTGCTCGTCAAGCGCAGAACCCACACCCAGGTCGTCCAGGAGGTCAGCCTGGTACGCCTGAAAAACAGCATAGTGTGCAGAGCAGCACCAGCCTGACCTGCTGCTTGATAAGCCCTTCCCACTAAAGTGGAGGTTGTCCTACAAGGCTTTGAGAGGAGAGAGGGCTTCTTAAGTGACGATGCCGAGCCCGGCAGAGATAGCCTGCAAGCGTCTCTTCGACCGGGCGGCATCACTGAATACCCCGTGCCTCAGCACTCACGATAGTCGAATATAATGACGTCGAGGGTATGTGAACACGGGAAGAAAATATATATTTTTTTTTTTTTTTTTTTTTTAGAAATATATATATATAATATTTTCTAAACAGAAGAGAAAAATAGAACAACGTTCACTGCACACTGCCTAACTGATTCTATCTCCTAACAGAGGAAAGAAAGTTTTGACAGGGTGTGTGAAACACACAGAAACAGAATCGCTCTGAAAAAGAGTTTCTGATCGACACCTGGTGACGTATCCATTTATAGCCTGGCCTCAGGTGCATCTAATGATTACATCAGCCGAGGCTATAAATTCCGGTCAATGTTCATTGACGTGTTCCACACATTATTCAGCTCGGCTCACAGCTAAACTGTTCCCCCGTAGCGCTTAGCAGCGCAACATCGTAGTGAAGCTTTTTGTAAAGGGAACCACTGTTTTACAGAATGTCATATATTGCCAAAGAGTGCATTGAATGATTTGCATCATAAAGAAACTGAGAAGTGACAGCTTTGCTTTGTGTTGTGAGATGAAAATCACTAAGCACTCTACAGTACAAATCAGCAGAGCTTCATTCTGAGAGATATGGGGTGACACCAGCCATGGCTTGGAATTTGGGGTCAGGGTTAAAGGGACTAAGATTCTCAGAACAGGAATGTATCTGGAAAGGAATCTGGTGTTGTATGTGAGGCCATCTTTCAGGGAAAATCTTATAAGCAGGAATTCCTTTTTTAAAGCAGGGCAGCTGTTGTTTCAGGTGACATCACTTCATCTTTTAAGTTGCTCCTCTGATATGGACTTTGTGGTTATTTTTAACCTAGCTAACACTTGACTGAGCCTGAAATGTATTTGTGCTTCTGTAAATGAATGCATGCGCTGCTTGACGAATGAACTGCATTCTTCAGGCTGGTATGCGAGCAAGGTACATAAACACTCCTATACACACACACACACACATTTGTAAAAATGAAAAAGAGGAAATTGGACATACTATAAATATGCCAATGTAAGAAGTGCAGAAAACAGTCTGGCTCCAGAAGTAAAAATCCAATTCATTATCTCCATATAGAAATTGTTTTATACCAATAAATTATAAACACTTTATGACAACCTGCCATGAGTTCGGATGTTGTTAATCAATGGTAGATGCTTTTACAGAAGCCATAAGTTGGTTTGATTTCCACTCTTTCTACATTCTATTAGAACTTGCACAGATATGCATAACAAAGAATATTTAAAAAGGTTTCTAAAACACACCAAATATCTTAAGTGGAACACATGGGTTAAATCTCACTTTACAGCACCGATGAATCCATCACAGATGTTGAGTGCTGAGCAGAATAGGAAGCCCCACACTTCATAAATCTCTCCACATAAGGATGAACCCACCAATCGGTCTGGGACCAGCAAACCTTAGTCATTATGACCTCAGGATCTATAGGCATGGATAGATATGCTCCAGCATGATCTAAGTGACACAATCTCAGTATTCACTCGTCTAGTGACTCAGCAGCTGGCAGAGGAAGGATGAGGGCTTGTCTGAGTGAGAACACGGCCTGAGGGGGAAGCTAGGGATTTAGCAATATCATTACACCTTGACCCAAGTGAGGGTTTAGAAGGAAAGGAAGGCAATGTTTTGAAGGAGATTTGTATTGCACAAAGCACCTAAGCCCAATGCAGATGAAGAGGCAAAAAGTGATTAAAAGATCTCAATATAGTTTAGAATAATCATATAACAAATAACTATACACTAAACATAAAGAATCAAAATCTTATCATATTGTGTCCTGGATATTGATATCATGTTTCATCGCCAGGTCCCTGCTGATTCTCACCCTTTGCTTTAACTAACATATACAATGAGTGAAATTTAATGGGGAACATTCTAAGCCCCGTACACACATTTACTCTTTATTTCTTGTCCCTAAAAATGCACATTCTGCAGGGGAGAGAGTTTATATGAACTGAAGCAGTGCTCATTCCATCATATCATTCATAAAAGATGATTATCAATTTATGAATCAAACTGCTGACAATTTCTTTCCCATGCATACATTTTTTTATTATATCCATGTATGTTGTTACAAACGGATCAAAGAGCAGTGAAATCGCTCACAGAGACAGCTATTTCATAACGCTTCATAAATAAATCATGGAATTTGTTACGTTGTCACATCTATAGAAGGCTATTTTCTAAACCTCATCATTCTGGCTGGATCCCCACATGTGAGTCCCAGCTCTTAATCTTGGATGTCTCTCAGACCCCTTCTGTCCTCCATCCGCCAGACAGATATTTAATTACTCATCACATTTACTATTGCCCTCCAATCCTCAGCTTGAAACACAGACTGTATTCATGTATAGGTGGCTTTGTTCGGCCACACTGTTCAGATCACAGAATCATCTCTCCTGTATTATGAAATGTTATTTGTGTCTTCAGTCAGAAAAGTGACAGAGCAGTAGATTAGATCCTGTGACTCGATATTAACTAAATAATGGGTAGAGTGCAATCTCTAAAAAAACAAATTTAATCCAATTATAAATAATCCAAAATATATGTCAATTATCACTGAACATTTTCACTCTGTTGCATCTCACTCTTCTTTCCACATATTCCAACTGGTGCGCCACATTTGATTATAACAACACATGAAAGAACCAATGGCATTTCACATGAAGACGTCAAACCTGGTTTGGCCATTTTAAATATGAACCTGATCACAAATGAGATTTCAGAGCTTGGGGGGAGGGAAAGATTACAAGTGAATAATGGCTTAAATTTCAGTTTGGCAAACGTGATCACTATAAACTGTCCTTGTATTGAAAAGAGCTGCATCTTTATTCTTCAAAATGTCTGTTCATTGGGAAAAATAACAGCATACAGCCTTGCAATGACATGAGGATGAATAAAACAATTACAGAATATTCATTTTAGAACACACTCAGACTAACCCTTCAAGGGCCGATAAGAGCCACAAAACAAGTAAAAAGCACTATCCAAATAAAACTGAATTGAAAAAGTGTCTTGACTGTACACTCTCTACTCTTTGGTGATCTATAGCATTGGAATGGCGATTTTACAGAATGTTACACATTAGTAGCATCTAGTTTATGCTGCTGAAGTGGGGCTATGCGTTCTGTGTGAGGTCTGAACATTCATTGCCAGAAGGTCTGTTCTCATGCTGACACTGACTGAAAAAACAAGCAGGAATAGAGACTCAGACAGAGGGAGAATTTCACATCATAGGCATGAAACATATCCGGTGGGTCTTCACTGGGGCAAACATGAGTCACAAGGCATTTCTAATCATTTTACTTAGGATCAAAATGGCATTTTGTTCACTGCTGTTTTGCAAGCATGAGGTGTTAAATAACCTTTGAACTTGTAATGGTTGTGAGAGGATATCCACCTGGAGTGACAGAGTGCCCCTTAAAGATTTAACACCTAATTATGAACCGTGACATTCCACCTTTTACACTAAACGTTGTCTGTAACTTATAGGCAACGTTTTCAGAGTTGATTCCGAGAAAGTAAAGCAGAGTATAAAAAAAGAACAATACATACAGCTACTAAAAACGATATAGCCCTACATAAGATATGGATTATTGGATATAACCATGATATCGTTTTGCCCTTACCTCAACAAAGAAGGTATCCATCTCTATTCAGTCCTGTCCGAATTTTCGTGATCAGGATACCGCTTGACTCCTTACACTTTATAGATGCTCTACATTAACGCGCTTAACATGCACGAGCTAAAGTTCCCATCGCACTGTCCGGACAGTAATTCCTGACATAAAGCCTAAACTTTCCTTTTTGAAACACTCTTGACAAATGGATTCGGAAACCGCTATAACGTGTAGATCCCTCTGGTGTGTATTAGAAGAAGCTCGTGTGAATTCTAGCGACGAGCGGCGTGCGCTTGTGTATATCTTTGTGTCGAGAAAACATTGAGACAACCGGCTCATTTGGGTATGACTGAAGGGCGGGACTTGGTCAAAGAACACCGCCCACTAGACACACCCGTGTGTTGGAGCACCAGACTGTTGCTAATAATGTCACGAAGGGACATCTTAGTATCATCTTAGACATAAAGCTTTATTCAAGGAGCATTGCAAATGATGTTATTGGTAATGTGCTTGTCACATTTTTAACTATTTTATTTGTATATGTTCGCCGTATTATTTCAACTTATCTCTATTGGGTGGTTAACAGTGAAGTCTGAACAAATGAATACATTTGGAAATGAACAAAGGAAATGAATACATTTGTGTTTTTATGTTGTCAGTAAGTCTATGACAGAGTACATTGTAAAAGAAGAAATTACATTTTATCCAGCTTATGGGGATTTTTGAGTTCCAGATACAACAAAACGTGAATTGTTTTGCATCTACAGTACTTAAAAAGACATGTTAGACCAACAATATTCCCCCAAATGGGGTCCCAACTGGCCTAACAAAAGTTGTCCTAACAAACAATTTCATATTGAACAATGTTGCTGTTTTGCGAGTTCCCAGCATGCACAGCAACATGAATAAATTATCCAGTTAGTGTTATGGGCTTATTTTGTTTTTGCTGTTTGTTGACATTTACTTTTTTTGTTGCCACTGTTAGTCAGTTGTTGTGTGGTGATGTTAAGAGCTCAACTTTTAACATAATGAGGTTTGTTGATTGTCACTGATTGAGGTTTGTGTGTCTACGTCAAACCATTGTACTGTATTGAATGAAAGTTGTAGTATTGCAAATTGTGGAGCGGAGGTGGGCGGGGGCCGGGTCGGAATATCGCGCGCCCGGTCCCCAATCGGCCTGATGAGGCATGTGAGGGATAAAGGCGGCCGGTGACGATGGTTCGAGAGAGAGAGAATTACGGGCATGTCCGTCATGTGTGTGTTTGTGTCTTCTATTATTTATGTTGACAAGCCGGTTCTTGCCTCCTCCTTGCCCATCCTTTAACAGTGTTACATTGGTGCCGAAACCCAGGAAGGAGGAGGGATGCCCGTCGCAGAGTCCTCGACACTGCCGTCCACCCTGGGGAGCGCAGCTGCCATCTGCCGGGTGACAGAGTAGCCCGACCACCCGGATGCGGGGAACGGCTGTCGTCCACGGGGCAAATGGGGACTGGATACCCCGACCGCCTGGAGCGAGGGAGCCGCTGCCGGGGGCGAAGGAGTGCCCTGCTGTCCCCAGAGACGGAGGCGTGGAGGGCCGTCCGTGAGGGGAGAGCCCGCTGCCGGCATGGGCCGCTGAGGGGAGGAGGCCCATTGCTGCCAGAAAGCGGTCTCCGCGGGTGAGCTGCTGTGCCGCTGAGCGTGGAGGAGTGAGGACCACGCGGTCATCAGAGAACGTGAGTGAGCTTTCTCTCTCTCTCTCTCTGTCACCTGTGGCCTGTTTTTTTTCTCCTTCCAGGGCGAGGAAGGCGGGGATGACCACGCGGGACGCAAGATACACCCCGCCCCAGGGATGGGGGGTGTACATCATGCCGGTGGCACCCCGGCCTGAGATAACGGCGGGAAGAGTGTGGAGCGGACGGGGGCGGGGCCAGGTCGGAATATCGCGCGCCCGGTCCCCAATCGGCCTGATGAGGTGCGCGAGGGATAAAGGTGGCCGGTGACGATGGTTCGAGAGAGAGAGAATTACGAGCATGTCCGTCATGTGTGTGTTTGTGTCTTCTATTATTTATGTTGACAAGCCGGTTCTCGCCTCCTCCTTGCCCATCCTTTAACAGTGTTACACAAATGTATATTTATTGAATAAGAAATTTGTTTTCTCAATAAAAATTCAATTGCATTTAGTGAACGAACAAATTCAAACTGACTAAACAAAGCAATGCTACTGACAACAATTATTAATTGCATCATATTTCCTTGATTGTTTTCAAGGGGTCATGACATTTCCTTGATCTTTCACATGTGAGAGATCATTTTAAAATAAAAGCTCCACCTCAATGCAAAAAGAGAATTTGTTGAAATCAAGATGGCAAAACTACTCGTTGTCTGCTTCCACCACGTTATGGTAGACATTTGCATCTGACCGCCTCCACAACAACACATCAACGCTTCCTTTACTGAGAGTAGCGGTGAGCAGGGAGAGAGCAGGTCAGTCAAGAGCCAATCATTAAAGTGGGCGTTTACTGTCAAGTCTTAAAGGAGAAACAGCACCAAAACTGAGCTTTTCTGACAGAGGTTCAGAATGAATGTAAAAAATTATCATGTTTTACAAATATAGGTCTTTTACATATATAGTGCAAAAAACTAAAATTATAATACTAATATTATAAGTGAACCTCTACCTATTAAATTAGTAAAAAAGGCATGCCATGACCCCTTTAACTTTACTCAACAATTACTTTTTACAGTGTAGAAGTTTTACAGATGTCTTCAGAAACTGAAAATATAATTTTTTAGATTGCTATGTATTCTTTTTTCTTATTCTAATCATGTCATTATTGTAAATGGATCGTTGACACAATAAAACGAAAAATGTATTATTTAATCGCCCTAATTTTGTCCCAAACAATGTGCAATGAAATTAAATGATGAATGATCACTCTGCGAAACATCTCCTTTTTTGTTCCACGGAAGAAAGAAAGTCATAGGGGTATAGAATGGTATAAGTGTGAGTAAATGATAATTGAAGTTAAATTTTTGGGTGTACTAACCATTTAAGGGAGAAATTGAATCCCAAGGATTTGAATGACCACAACTGTTTTATTGGGAACAATTACATCACACTTACAGCATAATATAAATGGGCTTTTCCAAGCATTCAAAAAGGGAAAGAAATAGACGTTCAGGTAATTGTATATTGGGGAAGACTTCAATCTGGAATGGCCTTGACCCACTTATTTGTGTCTGGATTACCACTGAGCTGGAATTTCACCCAAAGGTCCCTGGATAACTATCACCAATTAAAAAAAAGAAATATTCAATATTTGTAAGAATCTTTTAAAATATGAATGTAGGTCTTTAAATTATAAATATTTGTGTATGTAATGTATATAATATCAAACCGAAATCAGAAGATATTTTAGAATGACATGATGAAACAGAACGGGGCCACTTTAATTCAGTAGTACCACTAATAGGAGGCAACTAGCTCAACATTTTTTACCATTATAATGGGGTTAATTATATTCAAGTGACCTCCATTGGATCTCTATTAGCATCTCCTGTAAGTTAAAGAATGAGTGAGGACTGCTGGTCTCTTTCTGTGACTGTGTGGTACAGCTGCTCTTGCTTCAGGCAAGAGTTCAATCCAAGCAAGCTTTTATTCAGCCTGGGCTAAAAGAACAGAGAAAGGCCGGAGATAATGATAAACTAGGTTTAAACAATGATAAACTGAACACATGATGTATGCAAAATAACTAGTTTCTCATCAAACCTTTGCGTTACACTATACTGAGTTGGGGCAGGGCATTAATCTTCAAATTATGGGCATCATCAGACCACAAGTCTGAAAATAACATGCAATCTAAAGTACTTTGATAGGCCTGAATTTCAAAGTGCATCATGTCACCTTGAAAATATATGTCCCATTAACTTGATCAGGCTTTGATTGGGTTAGATAAGAATCAGTAGAAATAGAGCCAAGCAGTTCTTCTGGGGATAAAATAATGTTCTCTCTAAAACTCAACTTTTATATTTAGCTTTATATTTAAAAGGACCTATCATACACATAAGCACTCACTTGGACTGTGGGAGACATTCATCTTTGGTTGAGTGGCCTGTGAAATCCTAAATACATACAGTAAATGGTCCTAAAATCAAATTCACTTGTGAGTTTTAAGAGCAAGAGAATGCACTTTATATGGCTGTAAACGCAACCTAGTCTCATAATATGAGCCTTTGTAAAAACCTGTGAGCAGTTTATTATGTTGATGAGTTTTAGTCAAATTTCAGATTACTCTAGTAAACCTACTTGTCACACACTGACTCTTGAGATTGTAGTTCTGCTCATAAAAATATATAGTTGAAACTCCTGCTGTGAAGCAACAGATAGCAATACTTTTAAGAAATGTTCCAAAGGAAGTCATCTTTGCTTCTGACAAGAGGTATATGGGGAATATTTAGCTCTGTCTGTGATCGTAGACTTGCCTGCATAAGCAAATACAAAGAAGATGCTTTTTAACTATGAAAGCCGCATACTGGATAGCTCTTAAATAATTAAAATTTGGTTTTTATTTACTTACCCTCATTCCAAACCCAATGAAGATGCAAAACATTAGGGACTGATATAGCCTCAGTCATCACTCACCATCATTTCATTATTTTTTTCATACTATAGAACTGAATGGTGACTGAGGCTATCAGTCCCTAACATTCTGCGTGAAGGAGCAGTCCTTCGCACAGTGAAATTCAGAAGGCGAAACACAGTTATCTTAATTGGAATAATGAACTTCACACAATGGACTTCTGGTGGCGAAGGATTTCCCCTCATTGATTTCATGTGGAGTTCAAGTTTGGTGAATTTTGACAGGTGAATCTGCCACATTGACCAATATGAAGTGGCTTGGTTTGGCAGTGACCTTTTAATTTGGAACAATTTGAGCATGTGTAAATGATGACAGATTTGTCATTTCTGGGTGAACTTAGTTTCAAAATTGGTCATTGTCTTGCCTTATATTTCAGTTTATAAAAACGGATCACCCTCTGCCATGTGTGAACTAAAGAGAAAATAATCTGTTCAGGAGCTGTTTTGCATCATTCTTGTGTTTCCAAGCAAGCTTTTAGCTTAACAGGTTCTTATGCCTTAATCCCATAACAGACAGCCCAGTCAAACCAAATATTTGAGTTTGTAATGAACTTTAATGAACTTTACTTTGCTTTATGCCAAGCTCTATTCAGACAAATAACATTTAAAAAAAATAAAAATATACGTGCAGATACCAGATTACCAGAGTTGCCAATTCACAATACATGACTTTGGGCATCTAAGTTGCTTGAAAAAATTGGGATTTTTAAAAAACAAATATGGTTACTTGTTTGGAAAATCTGCTCACAGCCTCACAATAATATCAGTGCTGTAGTGTAATTCGCCCTCCCACAAATCAGATGGACCTATTCCACCCCCACCTCCCCCTCATTGAAGAAAAATCATGTACCCAAGCAGCATGCATAAACTGCTGCCGGTGTCCTCTCTTCTCCAAGACTTTCTGCTCTGTTACTATACAAGAACTGTAACACTGTGATTTTCTCCATAATTCATTTTATTCTGGAAAGGAGCCATTCATTCAGGTACGAGGGAACCATCTGAACACTTTCAACCACTGATTAAACTTAATTTGTTTTTTAAAGTAGGCAATGTTTTAACTGTGTCAAACGTTAACACAATGTAGTTTGATATATATGTGGGGATATTTTGTTTACATGCTACTATATGTCTAAAAGAGTGGTGGTGGTGTAGTGGTCTAAGCACATAACTGGTAATCTGATAATCAGAAGAACGCTGGTTTGAACCCCACAGCCACCACCATTGTGTCCTTGAGCAAGGCACTTAACTCCAGGTTGCTCTGGGGAGATTGTCCCTGTAATAAATGCACTGTAAGTCGCTTTGGATAAAAGCATCTGCCAGATGCATAAATGTAAAACAAATGTTTTAAATACCATGGAAAGATACAATGCCAATTGTGTTGGAAATTAACGGGGACTACCACAGAAATTGACAAAAATATATCCCAAAATTCAAAATTTACCTCAAACGTTACTGCAGAGACATTCCACATGTGGAGGTTTCATGCTATTCTCTTTGGCATCCACGCCCAACTCACCACACACCCCACCAAGAGCGAACCACATTATAGTGACCACGAGGAGGTTATCCCATGTGGCTCTACCCTCTCTAGCAACCGGGCCAATTTGGTTACTTAGTGGACCTGGCTGTAGTCACTCAACACACCCTGATTTCGAACTCATGACTCCAGGGGTGGATTGCGATCTTCTTTTGACTTTTCATTGAACATGATTTTTTTTTCCCCCGCCGTCTGGTTCCTTGCACCATCGCGTGTACAGACAGGCTCTCCGTGTCCACCGATTTGCATCAGATCGGTATTGTAATCCCTCAATACATTCCGTAACAGTTCGCCCCTCTAGTTAAAAATAAACTGTCCTAGTGGGTAAGACTCTCACTCACTCTGTTGTACTGAACGTCTCTGCCCTATGCTGAAATCCTATATCTGTCTGAAAAGCCTCACCCGCTAGACGCCAGAAGTGCCAAAGGAATTGATGTTATAAAGAGAGAAATCGCAAAACATAATGTAAACAAATGCTACAATTTACTTAATAATAATATCCCAATATGTTAAATAACTATAATGTTAATTAAGACTTTAATTAACCACTTTTAGTGTTTGAATCAATCATATCTCTCACTAAACACTGTGAGAAATGTTTATTTTTGCCTTATTGTATTCAGTTGGCATGTAGGAGTTGATAACAGTTTGCTTATTAAGCTTATTCCATATCTGGATAATTGCTGCAAATTCACAGAGGATAAATGTCCTCCTCTATAATATTGCATTATATTAGTTTTGTACAGTACATTATCTTAATAGCCAAAATACATGAAGATATGTGAATGAGAATAAACCTGAAATAGTAGTGCACATTATGTAGTTTAGAGATGAATTAGAATGTTACAAATGGCTATTTATATTTAAATAATTGTTTTTCTCAAACTAGAAACTGTGATTTATTTGTCTTTTTGTTGTGCATCTGGCCGTCCACTTTCTTCTCTATCCTGGTTAGAGATTCTTTTTTCAAATCAGGAATGCATGAAAAGCCTTCATCTCTCTAAAACAATAGACTTTAGGAGAAAATAGGATTTCAAGTGAAATATGTTTCTTTTGCCTATTTTTAAAACCAAAATTTGACTTGCAAGTGTAAAGCAACTTGTAAGAACTCAATACCTCAGCAAATGGGAAAAACCCACTGTATTGTGATATTATGGCAAACATTTTTAATTGTTCTAATAAGAAAACACTTTAATAGGTGTAGACTTTAAGGAATAGGAGACACAGTATATGTTTGCCATCACGGGTAAAGAAAAAATTTAATAAATACCACAAACAATTATTTCAAACTAAAATAATAATAATTGGCAATTAATAATTTTGGCTGTATTTTTATCAATTTAATGCATGCTTGGTGAAAGAAAGCATCAATTTCTTTCAAGAACAAAAATGTCTTTGTGTAAATGTAAGTGTATTTACTATATATAATATAATGTTCATAAAGTAACTGATAACGTAATTACTTTTGGCTGTACGCGCCGCCATCTTGGATTAACGTTAATCCAAGATGGCGGCGCTGTAGCACGCTAGCGACCACTCCGGATCCACAATGGTGCTATTTTTGTTAAAAAGCCCGACTTTTGCAACACATGGACATCGGAGCAACCAGTGTTCGTGTCTACCATCGCCAGACACTACTCAAATATAAGACTCATGCAAAAACCAAGCTGCATGATGACCTGCAGGAGGCGCTACGCATACTCGGCTTGCTGCGGAGACCAGGCCTCCAGCCCTCGGCGTCGCCTGATGCCGGTGGCGAGGAGAGGGCGTCGTGAGCGGTGTCGTGAAGCGAAGCGGAAGAGGGCGGGGGTCCATGCTAGGCTAAAAACAAACCCTAGCCGGCCGACTCTCCCGTCTATCCTGCTCTCAAATGTTTGCTCCCTGGACAATAAACTGGACTATATCCGACTCCAGCAGGCTACGCGGCGTGAGTTTAGAGACTGCTGCGTCTTTGTTTTCACGGAGGCGTGGCTCAGCGACAGAGTTCCGGATGCGCCATTCAGCTAGAGCGGGCTCGCCTGCGTTTAGTGCCGACAGAAATACAGCTCTCTGTGGTAAGACTTCGTGGTGGTGGCTTGTGTGTTTACATCAACACGGAATGGTGCAAGAACTCTATGCTAGTCTCTAGTTACTGTTCATCGCTGTTGGAGCTTGTGACTGTTAGATGCAGACCTTTTTATCTACCACGGGAATTCACCACTGTTTGCATAACCGGGTTTACATTCCCCCAGCGCTAACGCTAAGGAAGCGCTCTGTGAACTGTATGGGGCTATGAGCGAACTGCAGAGCGCTCACCCCGACGGACTGTTTATTGTGCCGGAGATTTCAACCATGCAAATCTCAAGACAGTGCTCCCTAAATTCCATCAGTATGTGGACTTTGCAACGAGAGGCGAGCGGCTTGATCTTGTTTACACGAACATCCCAGGCGCGTGCCGGCGGAGCCCGCCCCCACCTCGGCTACTCAGACCACATCTCTGTTATGTTAATTCCAGCATACAGACCGCTCGTCAGGCGCACAAAACCGCTTCAGAAGCAGGTGAAAACCTGGCCAGCAGGAGCCATCTCTGCTCTTCAGGACTGTTTTGAGTGTACTGACTGGCATATGTTCAGGGAGGCTGCAACATATGGCGATTCTACCAACTTGGAGGAATACACAGCATCAGTGACCAGCTACATCAGCAAGTGCATTGATGATGTCACTTTCTCCAAGACCATCACCACGCGCTCCAACCAGAAGCCGTGGATGACTGCGGAGGTGCGCAAGCTGCTGAGGTCCGAGACTCCGCCTTCAGAGCGAGGCGATAAGGCAGCCCTAAGAACAGCTAGGGCCAAACTGTCACGGGCAATCAGAGAGGCAAAGCGCGCTGCGCCCAGAGAATCCACAGTCACTTCCAGGACAGCGGTGACACGCGGCGCATGTGGCAGGGCATCCAGGCCATCACCAACTACAGGACAACATCAGTTGCCTGTGACAAAGATGCCTCCCTTCCAGATGCGCTGAGCGACTTCTACGCTCGGTTTGAAGTGCAGAACGGCGTGATGGCGAGGAAGTCCACCCCTCCTCCCAGCGACCAGGTGCTCTGTCTTACCACGGCAGATGTGAGGAAAACTCTACGTAGAGTCAACCCACGGAAGGCTGCTGGACCAGACAACATTCCTGGCAGAGTGCTCAGAGGATGTGCAGACCAGCTAGCAGATGTTCTTACCGACATCTTCAACATCTCTCTGAGCAGCGCCGTTGTTCCAACGTGCTTCAAGGCCACCACCATCATCCCCATGCCAAAGAAGTCTTCAGTGTCCTGCCTCAACGACTACCGTCCCGTCGCACTTACACCCATCATCATGAAGTGCTTCGAGAGGCTCGTCATGAGGCAGATTAAGACCCAGCTGCCCCCTCACTAGACCCACTGCAGTTTGCGTATCGTTCAAACCGTTCAGCGGACGATGCCATCACCACAACCCTCCATCTGGCCCTCACCCACCTAGACAATAAGGACTCATACGTTCGAATGCTGTTCATAGATTTCAGCTCAGCATTCAACACAATCATTCCCCAGCACCTGATTGGAAAGCTGAACCTGCTGGGCCTGGACACCTCCCTCTGCAGCTGGATCCTGGACTTCCTGACTGGGAGACCTCAGTCAGTCGGATCGGGAACAGCATCTCCACCACCACCACACTGAGCACTGGGGCCCCCAGGGCTGTGTGCTCAGTCCACTGCTGTTCACTCTGCTGACTCACGACTGTGCAGCAATGCACAGCTCGAATCACATCATCAAGTTCGCCGATGACCACGACCGTGGTGGGTCTCATCAGCAAGAACAACGAGTCAGCATACAGAGAGGAGGTGCAGCGGCTGACGAACTGGTGTAGAGCCAACAACCTGTCCCTGAATGTCGACAAAACAAAAGAGATGGTTGTTGACTTTAGGAGAGCACAAGGTGAACACACTCCGCTGAACATCGGCGGCTCCTCTGTGGAGATCGTCAAGAGCACCAAATTTGTTGGTGTTCACCTGGCGGAGAACCTCACCTGGTCCCTCAACACCAGCTCTATCACCAAGAAAGCCCAGCAGCGTCTCTACTTTCTTCGAAGGCTGAGGAAAGCACATCTCCCAACCCCATCCTCACTACATTCTATAGAGGGACTATTGAGAGCATCCTGAGCAGCTGCATCACTGCCTGGTTTGGGACTTGCACCGTTTCGGACCGCAAAGCCCTGCAGAGGATAGTGAGGACAGCTGAGAAGATCATTGGGGTCTCTCTTCCCTCCATCAAAGACATTTATAAAAAACACTGTATCCATAAAGCAACCAGCATTGTGGGCGACCCCACACACCCCTCACACAAACTCTTTACCCTCCTCCCGTCTGGCAAGAGGTACCGAAGCATTCGGGCCCTCACGGCCAGACTGTGTAACTAACTTCTTCCCCAAGCCATCAGACTTCTCAATACTCAGAGACTGGTTTGACACACACGTGTCCTGAGTTGCACTTTAATAACTGTCACTTTATAACTGTCTGCTACCTCAATAACTGCTATGTGCATAGAACATTATCTCATAGTATGTTATGTTTACATTTTAGAAACTGTCATCTTTTTGCACTACTGAGTACTGGTCGAGCTGCACTGTCTATTGTCCTGTTCATTGTCAGTAATTTGTTGTACTGTCCTGTACTTTTTGCACATGTTTGCACGTGCACTTTATATAGGTATATATAGGTAGTTTATATAGGTATTTTATTTCGTTGTGTAGTCTCATGTGGTCCTATGTTGGTCCTTTGTTGTTTTTATGTAGCACCATGGTCCTGGAGGAACGTTGTCTCGTTTTGCTGCGTACTGTACTAACTGTATATGGTTGAAACGACAATAAAAACCACTTGACTTGACTTGACTTGACTTGACTTGAGTAGTTTTTCAGCAAATTACTTATTTACTCTTACTTGAGTCATAATATTTCTGAGTACTTCTACTTGTACTCAAGTGAATTATTTCTTCAGTAGCAGTACTTTTACTTAAGTAAATAAAATCAGTACTCTTTCCACCACTTCGTAACAGGCTATAATAATATTGGGCTTGTTTTTGAAGCTGCGGTTGCTTATTTGTCTTGTGAGAGTTGGCAAAACTGCAGATTAACATATCAGCATTGCAAAGACAGTGCTATAAACAGCCTTAAGGCTTCATGTTTGCTTAAGGCTGAGGCATGTGGCTGGTATGAGAATGATATCAGGTGCCGGTGACCTACCTCAGCAGAAGTAGATACAGTAAACGATAGATCTGTGCAAAGTTGTCGATCGATGTGATTCTGTTACTGAACAACATTGCTGTATGCAACTTTCCCCCTTCTAAAGTGAAAATATATGAGCATCCTTGAAAAAATAAAATCTAAATAAAGTTAAAATATTGACAATTTTTCACTACTTTGTCAAATTGATAAAATGAATCTTATAAATTGAAAACAATTTCATGATAATATTTTCTTGCAATGTTTGTGTAGTGTAATTCAGACACAAATGATTCTGATCTGAATGATCATTTTCAAGTCAAGTGTGAATTATGATAATGTCAGCATCAGAGGATGAGTGAATATTGTGTTTAAGTGGTGCACCTACCCCCCTCAATGTCCTTCTTGGCAAACACAAAATGGTTTATATTTTGTAATTAGTCTCAAACCATTTCAAACTGTCTGGTGTGCATTTAGGGATGCTCAAATACATTTTATGCAAGTCATGTGCAATACCTGAGGTCAGTCAAACCGCTCAAACAAAGGATGGGAGCAGGGTGAATGCAACTGGCTAATCAGAGTGACCCTTGAGGAAATGGGGGAGGGTGACTGACTGAGACAACCTGGCAGTGTTTCTATAGACCCTCGTAGCCCCCTGGAGAGTATCTTCATTATCCAGTCAGCGACTCAGTGATACATGCAGTCATGTTTTTCATTTCATCTTCAGCTGCCAGAAAAAGTGTGATTGAATCCATTGCGATTTCCAATACTTTATTTCTCTATGCATGTTGAGTAAAAAATGATGCCTTGAATATAACACGCATATCTGTGTGAAATAAAATTGATAAAGCAGCTATAATTTGAGTGAGCTGTCAGGAGTGAGCTGTGTGTCAATAGACAACTTGTAGTGAATAACTCTCTCCCCACTTTCCTTTCTCTCTCTCTCTCTCTCTCTCTCTCTCTCTCTCTTATTCTAATCTTTTATTCTGTAAGATAAAATAGAGTGTTGTAGCTTAAAGTAAATACATTTAAAAATATATATACTTCAGACCCTTGTTCAGATCAGGGAGAAACTGCCTTATAAATAGTGAACCTTTTCTAGCTTGACGTTAGCTTAATGACTGCTTTTAATTATGTGCAGCTTGCCACTTGGGAAGCCACAGCTTCAAAGTAGCATCCCCTAACACTGCTTCAGAAATGTTAAAAATGAAACTGTGTATAGGTCACAGCTCTAAGTTTAAATGTTTTCTTTAAACAGTAGTGCATATCTACAGTTTTTGCTGTTTTACAGTGTGTGCTGTGCTCTGATTCTAAAGTCTCTTCGCATGCAGTTCCCTGAGTCAGTTTACTTATTACCAAAATTGTAGACACAGCATCTACAAACATATATATGTATATGCTCCCTGTTTTGACAGTGAGTTCTTTGGATTAATTGGAGTTTTTGTAACTGTGCTGACCCTCAAGCTGGCCAGAGGCAAGGTCAATTAACCCTCGGCTGAAAGCATCAGATCTGAGATCATGTGGAAAAAGGGGGTTGTCGGTATATGATGGAGAGAATGTTAAATAGTCTTTCTAATGATTCTTAATTGCTGTGAGTAATCGTTACATGATCACATGACCTAGGTTGCAGTGATTATGTAAAACCTCCAAACAGAATGGCGGTAATGATTTGATTCAGCAGCTGAACAACAGCACATGTATTGAGCTGATGTCACAGCCAACAAAACAATAGCTTAGAGCATACACAAGGTCTCTCGATCAACAAGATTGTTGTGACTGTTTATTTCATTATAATCTACAGCATATTGTGTTATCATTATGTTGCATCTTTGTTTCCTGTCATCTGATTTACAATCATCTCTGTAAATTTATCTTGATGAATTTGTACTTTTTTTTATTTACTTTATTTTATTTTAATTATTATAATTTTTCCTTCACCTGTACTTCTTGTCATTATGACTGGTTGTATTCATACATTGTTGGATCGGTGTCATTTTAAACATCTTATTGAACATTTATTGAACCTTCTGTTACATCTAAAATACATAGTTTTAGATGTGGACATTTCAGACGGTCCCTTTCCAATGTTGAGTCTATTGGGAGAAATTGTAAATCGGGAGTACAGCGTGAGGAGGGGTTGGAAAACGGTTGAAACCCAGTTAAATCGGGAGTGTTGGCAGGTATGCTCTAAATCAGGGTTGGAAACTTTGGAAAAGACAGGGAGCCAGAAAGCAGGATCCCTTTAGCCTCGAGACTAATACAAATACTATTTGTATTATTATTAAAGCATATTTTAATTCCTTTTTTATATTAATGAGGCGAGCAGACTATGCTACATGCTATTTAATATATCATGGGCACAAGTCAAGTGGTTTTTATTGTCGTTCAACCATACAGTTAGTACAGTACACAGTGAAACGAGACAACGTTCCTCCAGGACCATGGTGCTACATAAAACAACAAAGGACAAACACAGAACCACTTGAGACTACACAGACTAAATAATATAAAGTGCGCGTGCGCGCTCGTGCACACAAACACACACACTAAAAACAGAGATAGAGTACCCTCAAAACAAGACATATAAATGCAATAGCCTACTAGCATCCAAAAGCACTTCAATGAGACATCAGACATAATTACCTATTACCCCCTTTTCAGAGTTATTTTTAAGTAATGCAAATCAATAAAATTTAAATCCGTTATTGCAGGTTAAACCTTTTTTTTCTGTAATTACTGTTCGCGACCCAGGTTATATATGTATCTGTTCTGTTGCGCTTGTTTTTCACCTGACACCCGCCGACTCGTGCTGTGGCAGTACCGAGCAGGTGTGGAAGAGGCTCAGCGTGTGCATGTTTAAAGTGACTGAGAGCACAAACTGTCTCTATCAACAGGCGTGCAGACTGACGCTGAAGTCAAGTCAAGTGTCAAGTGGTTTTTATTGTCGTTTCAACCATACAGTTAGTACAGTACACAGCAAAACAAGACAACGTTCCTCCAGGACCATGGTGCTACATAAAAACAACAAAGGACAAACACAGGACCACATGAGACAACACAACGAAATAAAATACCTATATAAAATACCTATATACCTATATATACCTATATAGGGTATATAACACATGGTATATAAAGTGGGTTAAAATCAGATTTACAGGTGAAACTCGAAAAATTTGAATATCGTGCAAAAGTTCATTAATTTCAGTAATTCAACTTAAAAGGTGAAACTAATATATTATATAGACTCATTACAAGCAAAGTAAGATATTTCAAGCCTTTATTTGATATCATTTTTATGATTATGGCTTACAGATAATGAAAACCCCAAATTCAGAATCTCAGAAAATTAGAATATTACATGAAATCAATAAAAAAAAAAAGGATTTTAAATACAGAAATGTCGGCCCTCTGAAAAGTATAATCATGCATATGTACTCAGTACTTGGTTTGGGCACCTTTTGCATTAATTACTGCCTCAATGCGGCGTGGCATGGATGCTATCAGCCTGTGGCACTGCTGAGGTGTTATGGAAGACCAAGATGCTTCAATAGCGGCCTTCAGCTCTTCTGCATTGTTTGGTCTCATGTCTCTCATCTTTCTCTTGGCAATGCCCCATAGATTCTCTATGGGGTTCAGGTCAAGCGAGTTTGCTGGCCAATCAAGCACAGTAATACCATGGTCATTGAACCAGGTTTTGGTACTTTTGGCAGTGTGGGCAGGTGCCAAGTCCTGCTGGAAAATGAAGTCAGCATCTCCATAAAGCTTGTCTGCTGAAGGAAGCATGAAGTTCTCTAAAATGTCCCAGTAGACGGCTGCGTTGACTCTGGACTTAATAAAGCACAGTGGACCAACACCAGCCGATGACATGGCTCCCCAAACCAACACAGACTGTGGAAACTTCACACTGGACTTCAAGCATCTTTGATTGTGTGCCTCTCCATTCTTCCTCCAGACTCTGGGACCTTGGTTTCCAAATGAGATGCAAAATTTGCTCTCATCAGAAAAGAGGACTTTGGACCACTGAGCAACAGACCAGTTCTTTTTTCTTTAGCCCAGGTAAGACGTTTGACATTTGAAGCCCATGTCCAGGACCCGTCTGTGTGTGGTGGCTCTTGATGCAGTAACTCCAGCCTCAGTCCACTCCTTGTGAAGCTCCCCACACATTTGAATGGCCTTTTCCTGACAATCCTCTCCAGGCTACGGTCATCCCTGCTGCTTGTGCACCTTTTTCTTCCACACTTTTCCCTTCCACTTAACTTTCTATTAATGTGCTTTGATACAGCACTTTGAGAACATCCAACTTCTTTTGCAATTACCTTTTGAGGCTTTCCCTCCTTGTGGAGGGTGTCAATGATGGTTTTCTGCACAACTATCAGGTCAGCAGTCTTCCCCATGATTGTGAATTCAACTGAACCAGACTGAGAGACCATTTAAAGGCTCAGGAACCCTTTGCAGGTGTTTAGCTGATTAGAGTGTGACACTTTGAGCCTACAATACTGAACCTTTTCACAATATTCTAATTTTCTGAGATTCTGAATTTGGGGTTTTCATAAGCTGTAAGCCATAATCATCAAAATTAGATCAAATAAAGGCTTGAAATATCTTACTTTGCTTGTAATGAATCTATATAATATATTAGTTTCACCTTTTAAGTTGAATTACTGAAATTAATGAACTTTTGCACGATATTCAAATTTTTCGAGTTTCACCTGTATATTCACTGAATTTGTATTGAATTAGTTATTTTTATCTGTTTGCCGTTTCTTTTTCTCTTTAAAGTATCAGCAGTGGGGGCTTTAAATTGCCTCGAAATGTAACTGTGTTGGAAGATAAGGACGAATCCTGCTGTGGACCAAGCAGTTTCAGAACATGCCTGAAAAGTGTTATTCTGACATAGGCCTACAGTATGACACTGAAATTTGGTTCACTTATAAATTTCAGTGAACTTGGGGTCGATGGTCTTGTAGTGATGGGACGTCAGATTATTTTAGACAAACCAATTCTTTCGGATGGTTCTTTTCAATGAGCCGGTTCAAAAAAACGATTCACCAGTTTTTTGTGACGTCACTTTACGTAATGCTAATACTCCAGCGTCATAGAATACATGCTCAAACACATTCAATAAAGCCATATGTAAGCACATATTGCTGATTATTACATTTGATGTAATTAAGTTATAATAATACAGGTGTTTATTGTCATCAGAGTTTCATTCAGTGATCTTACAATACATCTGACATTAAAGTGCTCAGTACTGACACAGACATAAAAACGCGGCTCTACGTTTCAAGCGTTCTATGTTTCAAAAGCGTATAAAGTGATTAAACTAGTCTTAATCAACTCACCCTTTTTTACAGAAACCATGATCCAGCACATTATAGTTTAAAATATAATCTGCTTGCACAATACTCAATAGTAAAATTCATTGAATACAAGATGGAGCTGTGGATGGCAGCTTCGTGTGGAGCTCTCCAATTATTTTGTTATTTTTGTTTGTTTTTAATGTGTTTAGTCATTATTTTTCAATCAGTTTTGGGACGAACTGCTGAACATTCGGCAGCAAAAACCAGACAATCTTTTCCCGTTTTTTTACTATTCTACAATTGGAATAAGTGAACTGAGAACCCAGATAAGAAGCAGGCCTAAAAAAAGAATTCCTTCATTGTTATGAATATGAGTAGCCAAAAGAAACCTTAAACAGGCCAGTGGGGTCATTACTGTGAAAAGACGAGAGAGTTGGTTCTGAGTCACTATGCAGTCTATGCAGTGTTAATTATTGCATTAATACAATGTAAAGTGACCCTTAAAACATGCCTTGTGTAAAACCGATGCCACGTGGTGTAAGTATATTCTGTGACACATCCTGTTAAAGATTGTTAATTAAAATAGTAAAAATTATACTGTTCTTTTTGGTCATAAATGGAGGAGTGTGTTTGGTTAAGTTAGGCACTTGATGATTTTCAGATTCCCAAGATTGCTGCTGGTCACTGTCAGGATAATTAGTGTCACGTTCCTCTGTTGTCTGCCCTGTGTCATCATCACTGCCATTTTGTTAAAGAACTACACTTCCCAGTATCCACCTGTCATCATCACTGCCATTTTGTTCATTGTTCTCACCTGTGTCCTATTTAGTCATCACTCCCTGTGTATTTAAGCCCTGCTTCTTGTTTTCTCCTTGTCTGTCGTTGAATGTTGTTGATGTTCGCTCCCATGCCTGTGTTACCGTGTTCCCAGCTCCAGTGTTTTCGTGTTTTGTTTTCATTTTGCCCATCGTGGTAGTTGTGTTTGTTCATGTCTGTTTGTTTCCTTTCATATCAATAAAGAGAACTGCTTTTGGATCCGCACCCCCTCGTCTGCCTTCGTTGCCTCATTCGTAACAATTAGCTTTAGTCAAAACACAATAAAAAAAATAAATCCTTGCATGTCATTATTTGTCAATTTTAGTGTAATCCAAATGAATATCAGAATTCTTACACTCACATATATTTTGTTTTCTTTCCTTAAAAAGGGACTGAATGCATTAATGTTTTAATTACAAAAAACATAATTTAAAATCTAAAAATGTAATCTATTGACAGTCCTTTTATTATAAGTTTTATTTGTAGTTTTATAGGTTTAACAGCGTAAAATCAAAATCTTTTCTAGTACCCCCTGAAACTTGTATAGGTACTCCCTGGGGTATGTTTACCCCTGGTTGGGAATCACTATTAAAAATAATTCAAATTATAGGATATATCTCGGATATAAGGATATATCTTTATCAGAGAGAGGTATATGGTATTACCTATGGTGTGTTTACAGTATTATCAGACAGAACAGGTATGCTGTTTGAAGCATATCACCATAGATGGCTTGTCATTCATGCAAACTATGACACAAAATGTTTTCTCAAATAAAGAAGGGCTGTTTTAATGTACAAATGTTGTACAAGGGTTTCCACTTTTCAGCTTCAAAGAAAAGCCCCAGAAAAAGGTGAAATACAGTGACACATTATAAATAGTGAGTAATTAAAGGAGTGCTGTTTGTAAATGCACAGACACAAAATGTGGGAAACAAGGATCTTTTCATTTTTCTACAAAATAGGTAATAAATGTGATTTGTGTGAAGTGTGTTCGCAATATTCATTAAAAGTAGAAACTCCTGTAATCTTCAACTGGAAAGGCAAATCATTTTTAGTATTTGGAAGACATGCCTACCCTGTGTGTGAGGATTTTGACTTAGTCCTGAGATATAAATGGATTATCAGCTGCTGAAAATACTTTTTTCAGGGTAGAATTACTGAAAAAGGGTTTTAAGTTTCACAAAATTAGGCCAATGTGATGTACTGTAGCTCGCACGTCTGTGGTCATAAAGTCATTTGAGAGACTGGATTTGGCCTACCTGAAGGGCATCACTGGACCCCTGCTAGACCCCCTTCAGTTTGCTTACCGAGCAAACAGGTATGTGGATGATGCTGTCAACATGAGACTGCATTATATCCTGCAACACCTCGACAGACCTTGGACTTATGCAAGGATCCTATTTGTGGACTTCAGTTCAGCCTTCAATACCATCTTGCCCGATCTTCCCATCATGCCTGATCTTCTCTCAGCCAAACTGACCCAGCTCTCCGTGCCCACCCCAATCTGTCGATGGATCACAGTAAAAGATAGGCAGCAGCTAGTTAGATTGGGGGAACTCACATCTGGGACCCTCACTATTAGCACTGGTGCTCTTCAGGGATGTGTTCTCTCTCCACTGCCCCCTGTACACGAACTGCACGAAAGCCCACTGCAAGCTCCTGAAATTTGCAGATGACACCACGGTCTTCAGCCTCATCTGCGATGGCTGCATATAGACGGGAGATTGAATAGCTGGCTGGCTGTCTGGTGTGGTCACAACAACCTTGAGTTTAACATGCTCAAACAGTGGAGATGATAGTGGACTTCAGGAGAAATTGAACTGTTGCCCTCTGGCCGATGCTACAGAGAACTGAGCGCCAGGACATCCAGGCACAAGAACAGTTTTTACCCTCAGGACATTTTCCACATGAACAATTAAACTGCCTTAGGACTCCCCCATAGTGCAATAATGTAAATAAATATCTCTTGTATATATGTAAATTCACATCTTTAATTCAATAACTGTACATACCTCTACCTTGCACATACATTACCACTTGCACATACTCCATTCTATGTTGTATGCCCTATTATTTGTATGTCTATTTATATTCTTACCTTGTTTTATAATCTGTCTCACTGTAATGTTCTGTGTGCACTTGTTTCTCCAATCACCAAAAAAAAAAGAACCTGACTCACAGCCAAGTCATTCTCACAGGACTCACTCAGCCACATTAAATGCTGCATTCGTTAGACAAGCTGACCCATAAAGACAAACAGGAAACACATTTCAGCCTATCTGAATCTGTTATTTGTGCTAATACTATTAATAAATAATGAGTTTATCCAGATTGAGATAAGGGGAGAGATGTTTGTTTTCCCCCCATAAAACGTAATTTTAGTCAATCCAAAAATGAAAATGCTCTTATCATTTACTCCCCAAATCCAAACTCACGACTTCCAAACATGTATGACTTATTTCTTTAGTGGAACACAAAAGGAAATGTTAAGTGTAATGTTTGTCTCAGTCATCATTCACTTGCATGATAGCTCCCTAGAGAATCACCTCATCGAAAGACTTCAAATATGGGAGCTTGAATTAAAGGGAAAGTTCCCCCCAAAATAAAAATTCTCTCATTATTTGCTCACCCTCATGATATCACAGGTGGGTATGATTTTCTTTCTTCAACAGAACATATTTTAAGAAACATATCTTAGCTCAGTAGGTCCTTAAAATGCAAATGTCATCTAAAGTGATACAATCACTTTGGTGCGAAAATGATAAATATTTAAGTACTTTATAACTATAAATCATTGCTTCAGGTAAGCTTCACAAGAGCGCTGAGTTCACTTGTGATGTATTCTGTTGGCATGTTACTGATGTAATCTCACAGTCTCCTCTCGGTTGAGACATCCAAGATGAGCACATGAATGTACCATTGTGAATAAAGAAATAGATAAATACAGATCTAATCCAAAACCAACAAAGTACAGAGTTTCTTCTACTCAGTTGTAAACTGAGCTGCTCTTCCAGGTGTGTCGCACGTGTGTCAGTTCTCACATGCAACACGATTACGTCACATGCGCATGCTGCTGCTGACCAGAAGTGAAGCTTTATAGTTAAAAAAAAATACTAACATATTGATATTTTTGCACTAAAACATTAATTTAACAGCTGGTGTCATATGGATGATGTCTATATAGACTGTCTGTGATTTTTGGAGCTTCAAAATTCAGATCACCATCTACTTACATTTTAAGGACCTACTGAGCTAAAATATTTTTCTATTTTTCTTTAATTGTGTTCTGGTGAAGAAAGAAAGTCATACACACCTGGGATATCATGAGGGTGAGTAAATAATGAGAGAATTCTCATTTTGGGTGAACTTTCCATAATATCCTACAAAAATGGTATTAATGCATTATAAAGGTAACAAATATTGTTAAGTTAGTACAGGACCTTACACAAGACGTGTGAAGAGTGTCATCACTATGGAGTTTCTTCATACAACAGTTTATAGCCACAATTTTCTGAACTGACACTTGAATCTCTGAACTCTATAAGGCCAGTTCGTGCATCATTGTACGAGTGTTTCTTTGACTATAGGAAATTTCATGTCCCAAGGGCTGATTTTTATTAAAGCAACCTGATTAAAACTTATTCTTTTTGTTAAATGGTCACATTAAATCTTTGACATTTTTACCAGGCCTTAATTATATTTTAGTTTTTTCAAATGCTTTTTTATGTACAGATTGTACCAAAACAAAATTAATTTAACAAATGTATTACATTTTTAAAACTATGACAATCTAAACAAAGACTGAAATAAACTTTAAAATGGTTATATGTATTGTATGAAAATGAAATCTATTATTTTCTAACAAATTAAGACTGTTCCACAGTTGAGGTGTCATTTCCACCAAACAGTGAAACTATTAAATTGTGTGTATTTAGGATACTTGAAATGTTAGCCATGAAATTAGCCAAAGTAAGACAAAGGAGTCGGCTGTTTTATATCAAAAACAATAAAAATGTCATTTCCGCCAGGGTTCTTTCCACCACTGAATTCTATTAAACACAATACATTCTTTGAGATGTGGTTGAAATTACACTGAAAGGAAATTTCATGACTTGCAGAAAAAAAGACAAATGTTTTGCGATGCATGTATATACACTTAGAAATTGTTATCAGACAAATAAGTGAGAGTGAGAGTGTGAAAATAATGTGTAAAGTGCTAAAGGTGTCTGAAGTTAAAGAAACACACCTACAGTGAGGAAAATAAGTATTTGAACACCCTGCTATTTTGCAAGTTCTCCCACTTAGAAATCATGGAGGGGTCTGAAATTGTCATCGTAGGTGCATGTCCACTGTGAGAGACATAATCTAAAAAAAAAAATCCAGAAATCACAATGTATGATTTTTTAACTATTTATTTGTATGATACAGCTGCAAATAAGTATTTGAACACCTGACTATCAGCTAGAATTCTGACCCCCAAAGACCTGTTAGTCTGCCTTTAAAATGTCCACCTCCACTCCATTTATTATCCTAAATTAGATGCACCTGTTTGAGGTCGTTAGCTGCATAAAGACACCTGTCCACCCCATACAATCAGTAAGAATCCAACTACTAACATGGCCAAGACCAAAGAGCTGTCCAAAGACACTAGAGACAAAATTGTACACCTCCACAAGGCTGGAAAGGGCTACGGGGAAATTGCCAAGCAGCTTGGTGAAAAAAGGTCCACTGTTGGAGCAATCATTAGAAAATGGAAGAAGCTAAACATGACTGTCAATCTCCCTCGGACTGGGGCACCATGCAAGATCTCACCTCGTGGGGTCTCAATGATCCTAAGAAAGGTGAGAAATCAGCCCAGAACTACACGGGAGGAGCTGGTCAATGACCTGAAAAGAGCTGGGACCACCGTTTCCAAGGTTACTGTTGGTAATACACTAAGACGTCATGGTTTGAAATCATGCATGGCACGGAAGGTTCCCCTGCTTAAACCAGCACATGTCAAGGCCCGTCTTAAGTTTGCCAATGACCATTTGGATGATCCAGAGGAGTCATGGGAGAAAGTCATGTGGTCAGATGAGACCAAAATAGAACTTTTTGGTCATAATTCCACTAACCGTGTTTGGAGGAAGAAGAATGATGAGTACCATCCCAAGAACACCATCCCTACTGTGAAGCATGGGGGTGGTAGCATCATGCTTTGGGGGTGTTTTTCTGCATATGGGACAGGGCTGACTGCACTGTATTAAGGAGAGGATGACCGGGGCCATGTATTGCGAGATTTTGGGGAACAACCTCCTTCCCTCAGTTAGAGCATTGAAGATGGGTCGAGGCTGGGTCTTCCAACATGACAATGACCGAAGCACACAGCCAGGATAACCAAGGAGTGGCTCTGTAAGAAGCATATCAAGGTTCTGGCGTGGCCTAGCCAGTCTCCAGACCTAAACCCAATAGAGAATCTTTGGAGGGAGCTCAAACTTGTGTTTCTC
The DNA here is from genome assembly GCF_025860055.1 of Xyrauchen texanus. NCBI lineage: Eukaryota > Metazoa > Chordata > Actinopteri > Cypriniformes > Catostomidae > Xyrauchen > Xyrauchen texanus. The sequence goes on along the minus strand of NC_068293.1, from coordinate 15,692,500 downwards.
AGCGACAGCCCAGAAACCTGACTGATCTAGAGAAGATCTGTGTGGAGGAGTGGGCCAAAATCCCTCCTGCAGTGTGTGCAAACCTGGTGAAAAACTACAGGAAACGTTTGACCTCTGTAATTGCAAACAAAGGCTACTGTACCAAATATTAACATTGATTTTCTCAGGTGTTCAACTACTTATTTGCAGCTGTATCATACAAATAAATAGTTAAAAAATCATACATTGTGATTTCTGGATTTTTTTTTTTAGATTATGTCTCTCACAGTGGACATGCACCTACGATGACAATTTCAGACCCCTCCATGATTTCTAAGTGGGAGAACTTGCAAAATAGCAGGGTGTTCAAATACTTATTTTCCTCACTGTATATGTCAAATTCAGTCACTAAGTACGGTTACTTTCATAGTTTAGCTTCAGTACATTACAGTTGCATTTCTTCAATCACTCTTCAATGAAACTCAGTGAAAACATCAATGGTGATGTTCTATGTGTTCATAGTGGTAGTGAAAGTGTATTTGTGTGCGTTAAGGTAACACATGAGGTATGTGTGTTTGTTTGTTTGCTTACTCAGCTCAGCAGGATAATGACTGCATTAACAGCACTATAGGCTTGGCCGTTTTCAAAAGAAGAGAACGTATGAGCGTATTTTCCCAAATATGGGGCTGTTTATCAAAACACAAGCCCATTCTCGGAACTTGCAGCAATCCATAAAGACTATTTTAAAACACAGTAGCTGCCTTCTTCTTCAAGTACAACCTCAAGGTATTGGCTTTGATTCCCCCACATTCTGTGCAGTGCATCTTTTTATGGTGTTCAGCAGATGGTGTCAGACAATGCTTGTGTTGTGTGTATGTCAACACCATATGATCAGCCACTGTTTATTTGGGTGACTGGATCCAGCAGTAAACATTCACTATTTGACACAAGAGAAATTTGGTGACAAGTAACTTTAACAGCCCACCTGCCCCCATTAAACCTTTAAAGTAGCAAGAGGAAATACATATTCAGCTGGTGCTGACAAATGTTCATAGGTGTAAATGAGAATATAAACAGATTTACACTCTCAAATTCCTCAAATGTGCTGATAATCTACAAAAGAAAACACCACACAGATAAAATCACATAACATACTGTAAATGTGTGTGATGCATAGGCTTCATAAAAGGAGTTTAGTCCTGACTATAACGCAGGTACTCACAAGAGGGCGCTAAAGAGAATGTGAATTTATGCGTTTGGACTGCAGTGTTTATCCTGTAGCGCCATCGAGTGGATGAGGCAGACATTGCACTTGAGATGCAAATGAACTGTATTATTAAAAGGCACACTGAATATATGTTACATTGGTTTCAGGCACACTGAAATCGATGTAACACAATAGTGACTGCATATGTTAGAGTAAACACAGACCTCTTAATGATGATGCAGCAGCACACCACATTCACTACTGAGACACATTAAAGGAATAGTTCAACCAAAAAATTAAAATTCTATCATTATTTACTCACTTTCATGAAATCCCAGACATGTATGACATTCTTCTCCTGAATAAAAAAAAAATATAACAACATTTCAGCTCTGTCGGTCCATACAATGCAAGTGAAAATTTGAAGCTCCAAAAAGCACAGAAAGGTAGCATAAAATAATCCAGTGGTTAAATCTATTTCTTCAAAAGCGATATGATAGGTATGGCTGAGAAACAGGTTTATATTTATATATACTTATAAGTCATTTTTTACTATAAATTCTCCTTCCTGCCCAGTAGGTGGTGATATGCATGAAAAAAGAAGAAGAAAGTGAAAGTGGAGATTGATTTTAAAAAAGGACTTAAATATTGATCTGTTTCTCACCAACATCTATAACTTTTGAAGATATAGATTTTATGGGATAGTTCGCACAAAAATCTAAATTCTCTCATCATTTACAATTCCAGATGTGGATGACTTTATTTCTTCTGCTGAACACAAATGAAGATTTTTAGAAAAATGTTTCAGGAGTGGTAGTGGTCTAATGCACATAACTGGTAAACTGGTAATCATAAGGTCACTGGTTCGATCCCCACAGCCACCACAATTGTGTCCTTGAGCAAGACACTTAACTCCAGGTTGCTCTGGGGGGATTGTTCCTGTAATAAGTGCACTGTAAGTCGCTTTGGATAAAAGCATCTGCCAAATGCATAAATGTAAATGTAGGTCCATACAATGCAAGTGAATGGTGGCCAGTCCTTAAGCACCGAAAAAGAGATAAAGTCAGCATAGAAGTAACCCATAAGACTCCAGTTGGTTTGGAGCTTTTGGAAACTCCTTTTTCACTGTTCATCAGTTCATTGCAGTCTCTAGGCACGATCAAGATTTCGAGATCGATTACACTTCCTAGTGCTTTTGCATTGTGCTAGCAGAGATTATTTGTATTATGAGATAACCTCCATGGTTCTATCATATGAAAGAGCGTAATGGTCAACTAGCTTGTTACGACAGTAAGTCATCGTTTGCGGATACCCTACAAATGAATGGTTAAATAGCCATAAACTTAAACCTACCTTTGGCGAAATTGTCTGCATTTTCTCTTATAAAACAGTACTTGTATCACTGTAAATTCCACACATAGTACATAAAAAATTGTTCAGCCCGGATCAGACGGACTTTAGGACCCGGATAATGACTAAGCGGACTACAATCACATGATCTTTATTTCCAAAGAGACGAAACGCTGCAAATCTTTTCAAGAGAAAAAGCGGATCTCTCTTTGCAAAATGAGTCGTTATTTCCTGACACGTTACAATCACGCGCTGCAATTATAATGCCAAGCGGGAGAGTGTTGATACAACCGAACTGTCTGATTTTAAGATGAATTCACACATTACTTTCGTTTTAATAAGTATGTGTTTCTTATCAATATGTTCTGTGTTGGTAAGTACCTGATTCAAATTGACTTTACTTTTATACTTTGTGAGGAATTTTGCTTTAAAGAAATGTGTTATTATGTCATGTGCAACGTTAATGTGACAGCTCGAGTTACTAGGAAAAATACAAGGGATTTTATTTTTTAATATTGTGATTCCCAAACCTGTTCATCTAAAAAATCTTTAGAAGCCATGTACATTTCTGAAGTAAATATGCATTTGTCTTGCTATGCTCAGCTCTGAAATAGTACTTCTCTAAAATTATTATATATATATATATATATATATATATATATATATATATATATATATATATATATATATATCTCACTAATAACAAAGGGAAAATAAATGGACATTCTTTTGTCAAAATGATGTGGGAACTTATTGTATGCTTAATACATCTAAGCAATGGCCAATTATTTTATTGGATTCTAGCATAAAACATTTGCATGTGTAAAATAATTCAATTTCCTATTTTTGAGGGTAAAGTGGATGTTTATGTGCCAGCCCTAAATACTCTGCACATCTTTAACTACATGTCGTTTTCATTTTAAGGCTGATTCACGCTCATTTTCCATTGACTACAAGAACAACTTCTTCCAAAAGGATGGAAAACCATTTCAGTACATCTCAGGAAGCATCCATTACTCCCGCATCCCTCGGGAATACTGGAAGGACAGGCTGCTCAAGATGTACATGACAGGACTCAATGCTATTCAGGTGTAAGTGGAACTGATCAACAGTGCAAACTATATGTACGTTACACATGTTGCCACTATCTTTTGATCGTTTCCATGCAGATATGTTCCATGGAACTTCCATGAGACCATGCAGGGGGTGTTTAACTTTGCAGGAGACAGAGATCTGGAGTACTTCTTAAATCTGGCCAACCAGACGGGGCTGTTGGTCATCCTGCGACCGGGGCCGTACATCTGTGCAGAATGGGAAATGGTGAGGGTTATTTCCCTATTTTGCTAAATTTCTTTCTTTCTTTATTTTTATTTCTCCCTTTTTCTCCCCAATTTGGCATGCCCAATTCCCAATGCACTCTAAGTCCTCGTGGTGGCATAATGACTCAATCCGGATGGCGGAGGATAAATCTCAGTTGCCTCCGCATCTTGTCATGTGGCTTGTTGAGCACATTACCGTGGAGACGTAGCGCATGTGGAGGCTCACGCTATTCTCCAAGGCATCTACGCACAACTCGCAACGCGCCCCACTGAGCACGAGAACCACACATTATAGCGAACATGAGGAGGTTACCCCATATGACTCTACCACAAAAGCAATTCTTTTGATTGTTATTTATGCAGAGCTCTAAATTGTGGGTTCTTACCCTTCCAATAGGGTGGTTTGCCTGCCTGGTTGCTACAAAAGCCGAACATTATCCTTCGCTCAGCTGACACAGGTATGTTACTTCTACATGAGACGTGACTTCACGTAGGGTCAGGTCTGTCTTTAATGGTAGCGTTTGTCTCTTTCAGAGTATTTACAAGCCGTGAGTAACTGGTTGGCTGTCCTGTTCACTAAGATGAGACCGTGGCTTTATCAGAATGGAGGAAATATTATCAGTGTGCAGGTAAAATCTAGAGTCAGCAGTTAGTAAGCAAGGAAATAGTCATTTAGCAGACACATTTGAACAGCAAGCCAAATATTTTTACCTTATTTCACTCAAGGATTGTATAAATGAAAACTTGTTAATACCGTAGCCATTGTAAACAGTTATAATTCAAAAAATCTTATGACAGGGGAAGAATTAATGCTTATACATTTTAAGACTGAGAGCACACATGCAGTTTTAATTATCGATTTGTTCAGGCAAGTTCTGTGCAATGTTATGCTTGTATGTGCACAGTAGTGTTGTGTGTTTGATTTCATATAAATAGTGTGGACAAATATGGCAGTTCAATTTTGTGATATTTTGTGCATTTATCTCTTTATCAGGTGGAGAATGAATACGGCAGCTACTTCGCTTGTGATTATAACTACATGCGGTACCTTCACACTTTGTTCCGTTTGTTCTTGGGGGAGGACATCATCCTCTTTACTACAGATGGGAACACGGATAAAGAGATGAGCTGTGGCACACTCGAGGGCCTGTATGCCACTATAGACTTTGGCACAGGTAAGGCCATCTTGAGCTCAGTTGTTACTGAATTTCCCACTGCAGGATTTCTAAGACATTTTAACTAGATGTTGAGAAGAAGTAGAAGACCCACTTGCGACAAGCTTTAACTTCCTGGCTGATGTCTTGAGATGTTGCTTCAATATATCCACATAAATTTCCTTCCTCATGATCCCATCTATTTTGTGAATTTCACCAGTCCCTCCTGTAGCAAATCAACCCCACAACATGATGCTGCCACCCCCATGCTTCACGGTTGGGATGGTGTTCTTTGGCTTGAAAGCCTCACCCTTTTTCCTCCAAATATAACGATGGTCATTATGGCCAAACAGTTCAATTTTGTTTCATCATACCAAAGGACATTTCTCCAAATGTAAAATCTTTGACCCCATGTGTGCCTTGCAAACTGTAGTCTTACTTTTTTATGGTGGTTTTGGAGCAATGGCTTCTTCCTTGCTGAGCAGCCTTTCAGGTTATGTCGATATAGGACACATTTTACTGTGGATATAGATACATGTCTACCTGTTTCCTCCAGCATCTTCACAAGGTCCTTTTGCTGTTCTGGGATTGATTTGCACTTTTTACATCAAACTACATTCATCTCTAGGAGATCGAATTCCTTCCTGAGCAGTATGATGGCTGCATGGTCCCATGGTGTTTATACTTGCGTACTATTGTTTGTACAGATGAACGCAGTAGCTTCAGGCATTTGGAAATTGCTCCCAAAAATGAACCAGACTTGTGGAGGTCCACCATTTTTTTTCTGAGGTCTTTTGATTTTCCCATGATGTCAAGCAAAGAGACACTGAGTTTGAAGGTAGACCTTAAAATAAATCCACAGGTACACCTCCAGTTCAGTACACTTCATATTAGAAGCTAATTTGCTCATTGTCTAAAGGCTTGACATAATTTTGTGGAATTTCCCAAGCTGCTTAAAGTCACAGTTAACTTGGTGTATGTAAACATCTGACATACTATAATTGAAAAGTAAATTATAGCATGGGGGGCGTGGTCATGTATCGGTCTGCGGGAGAGGGAAAGCGTTAAGGCTTGAGAGACAGTTGTTAGAGGTAATTACGGCCTAGGTGAAGAGCCTTACTGCTCTCCCGCAGACCGACATATGACCACAGACCCCATGCCACAAAAAAATAGTTTGCTAATATTAAATGCATGCAGCGATTGGCCACACCCACTCAAGCGATGTTAAGATGTATTCGGCTGCAGCAATTGCCCTTACAGTCTCTTTTCACTAGTAATTGACTTGTGGTTGGGAAATGGATCATTGACCAGCAGTTACAAGCAGCGTCATCCCTGAGCGGTAATCAGGGCTGCGTTCCCCAAAAGCATTGTAAGCCTAAGTAGATCATAGAATGGCGCCAAAGGTCCCTGTGATCAACTTAAGCTTGTGATGCTTTTGGGAAACACAGCCCTGAATTTTATTATTGTATTAATATACACGTACCCTTGCTCCGTTTCCAGGGAAGGCTTAGCCTTCTCCAGTCTTTCACATGCTCTGCCTATGGGTGATGTAATTACATAAACAAGAGTTTCAGTTTGAAATGTCAGATTAGCCTGGGGTGCTGCTTGAGAGACCTTTTGAGCATTACACAGAGAATGTGCAAATAATGACACTTCATAGCCTTTAAAGAACAGAAACCCAAAAAAAAAATTATTCACGATCATGTCATTTCAAATTTGGAACACAAAAGGAGAATTTTTGAAGAACCTTCAAGCAACTCTTTTCTATAGAACAACAGTTCATGGTGACCAAAGAGGACAACAACACACCATTAAAGTACCATAAAAGCAGTCCAATTGACTCTTGTTACATTTCAAGTCTTCTGAAGCCATATGATAGCATTGTGTGAGGAACATACAAGCTTAACGGCCATGGTCACTATGAACTGTCATTGTATGGAAAAGACATGCTTAAATATTCTTAAAAATTTCTCCTTTTAGACTTCCACAAAAAAAGTCCAAGAGATGTTGTTGACACTTTAATCCCTTTCCCTCTTTTAGACACCAACATCACTACAGCCTTCAATCGACAAAGGAGGTTTGAACCTAAAGGCCCATTGGTGAGAAAAACGTTTGAGACACCATTTATGCATTCCATTAATTGATTTGTTTGTTTTGTTCAAGCTGTAAGGCCTGGCCATGTTTCATGTGTCATCACTGCAAATTACAGGTGAATTCTGAGTTCTATACAGGTTGGTTGGATCACTGGGGTGACAAGCATGCTTCTGTGGACACTGAAAAAGTGAGCAAAATGCTGGGAGAGATGTTGTCCATGGGTGCCAGTGTTAACATGTAAGTCATATTTACCTTAGTAATTCTATAGTAATTAAGGTTATCTTAAAGGTGTTAGACACTGTATGTTTGTGTTTAAATCCAAATATGTGCAATTAATAATCTAAATTAGAACATAATTGGTTGGAATTCATACAAGTAGCTATTATGTGAACAATGTAGTACTTCTAATGCATCCTGATAACCAAACTTCCAAGGTAATCTTCTCATCTCAGGTACATGTTTGAGGGAGGAACCAACTTTGGCTACTGGAATGGTATATCTGCAATCTCCGCTCATATATTCCCATATCCCTCACAATATCTGGTCATGTTACTATGTGACTGTAATTTGATCACTCATAGGAGCGGATCATGATACCAGGTTCAGGTCTGTGGTGACCAGTTATGATTACAATGCACCTTTATCAGAGGCAGGAGATCCTACTGACAAACTGCTTGCAATCAGAGATGTCATTAAGAATGTAAGAATGTAAATACATTCCATGTATACATAGACAAAGTTGAGATAAAAAGAAAGTTCAGCTAAATTAACACTTTGAAGCTATGATTTCCTATTTATCATATTACTGGATATATTAAGCGTTTTTTGTGTCCCAAAACAGACATACATTCTTGTGTAGTAATATGTTTTTGTTTATAGTTTTGTGATATTCCAGTTGGTCCCATGCCACCAGCCACCCCAAAGCTAGCTTATGGCTTTGTTACACTAAGAAAGGTGTGTATACTGTATGTCACATAGCAAAGCCCTATTCATTTAGCCTTCCACACAAAAAACGTACACTAAGTGTTCAATGAGTTTTTATTACTCTCGCATTCTTTTTTTTAGGTTGGCAACATTAATAACTTGTTGGATACGCTGTCACCTCAAGGTCCCGTACGATCTCAGTATACTTTAACATTTGAGGAGATTAAACAGGTAGAATACTTAAAAGAACTGAATGCAAAGCATGTGCATAATTACAATGACAATAATAATCATGGTGATATGTTCTTATTCTTAGCTGATTAAAAGTCAACGTTGCAGTTTCTTGTTAATGGTTTAAAATGTATTTGTATGGTATTGGGCTGGGGAAGCTGGTCTTAGATCAGTGCAAAAACTGGTCTGATGTTTGTTATGACTCTGTGCAGTACTATGGCTTCATGCTTTACCGAACGACTCTGCCACGGAATGTTCCTGAGCCGACCCCTCTCATCTCGCCCCTCAATGGCATCCATGATCGTGCATATGTCTCTGTGAATGGGGTGAGCAGACCACTTGTTGAGGTCACGCTTATACAATGTTTTGTTGTCAACTCACCATGTTTAGTCAGACACTATAACAATGTGTATTATCAAAAAAAAACATGTTACAGCTGAAGAGCGTTGTTACCTCAGTTTCCCAAATCAGAATTGTCTTTTATTATCACAAAACTAAACTTCAGTTTATATAATCAAATCGAGAGACTAGCCAATTTGTATATTTAGTTTCCGGTATATTCTATGTTTTTAGCTTTAACCAGAGACCTATACTAGGTGAATTGTTTAATTTCTGCACCACTAGCATCACCAAATACAAAAGTAATGGTATGTATTTTGACACTAATCTTACCATTTCTAACATATCTATACACTTTAAATGCATCAGAAATAGTAAGAGTAGTATGCCAATCTGAACTCAGCCATTGACTGATTATGTTTCCATCCAAGATGCCAATTTAATTTATGCAACAACAAAAAAACAACAACATAATATAGCAAAAACAATGTGCGAATAAAGTCACGTTTCCATCCCATGTGTTCAAAAGAACAAAATCGTCGTTGTATTTATTCTACAAACTCTATGCAGGTGTTAGATTTTAATGACACCGTTATTTCAGGATGACCATAGCAACATTTCAGATGTGACGATTGGTTCACTGGTTTGTCCTGTTATGAAGAGTTATTCAGTCACATGACTATTTTGATCTTGATCTTAATAAATTAGTTGGGAGTTTATTTGGTAAATTATAGTTTATGCAAATGTTTTTGTATCAAATAAAAAATGTATCCACCTCAAACAAGCGTATACATTTTTATCCCAAAATGTATATGAGTATAAAATTACGTGGATGGAAACCCAGGTATTGACTGACTTTGCCCATATGACAAACAGATAGTCCCGCCCCAAAAGCGTGCCATTAGTTAAGCTAATGTCACTAGGTCTGGCTGGACAGAAAGTGCAATCATACAGAGTAATGATTTGATAGCGCTACAGAGTCAGATGGTTAACACTTTTCAGGGGATTCAACATACAAAAGGGGTGGTTCCGAGTTTTTCAGAAATGTTCTGAGTTTTAAACAGTTGATCGATTTTCAGCTCATTTCATGCAGCTCAATTGGGGAAAATCCCCCAAAATTCTTTCTTGATTAGTTAGTGCATTGTTAATGTCTTTTAGTATAGTTTTTTCTAAAAATTTTCTAAGGAATTTGTTTAAATTAAAATAATTTAATTGTCATCACAACTTTTTTTTTTTTTTTTTAGCTGTCTTCGTTATCGTTGGGGATATAAAAAATACCCCTAAATATTTCCATCATTACTTTCATTAACGAGATTAAAACAGAATAAGATGGTTGTCAAATAACATTGAATTGTGATGAATTTTTAACGCATACACTATTTTGACAGTACTTCACAGGTTGGGCTGGAACACCAACAGGGGTGCTGCAGAACCCTCAGCACCCCTACTTCCCACAGATATGCACAATCACATTGAGCATTTTTGTATGTTTTACAACTAATTGCCATAAAAGTCAGTTTAGATTGCAACTGAGCTTGTCTGTGAGCAGGTGTACCAGGGGTTTATGGAAAGGGACACCACACTGGTGATGAATGTTACTGGTCAACAAGGGGATCAATTGGACATTCTTGTGGAGAACATGGGCAGGGTTAATTTTGGCAGCTATATCAATGATAATAAGGCAAGTTACACAAAAGATGCATATATCTGTAAAATTTTTCCACATCAAATTATATAAGACATCAAAAATGTTACATCATGTCTAGCTTATCTCTATTTTACAGGGTCTCTTAGGTAAACTCATCCTGGGAAATGACGTGCTCTCTGATTGGTTAATCTACCCACTGGACATTGACACGGCAGTAGCCAATGGCTGGCTACAGTCGGATCGCTCAGGGGTTCAACCAGGTTCAGGGATTGAAGCAGGAGATGGACCAATGATCTATTCAGGAACCTTGAAGCCTAATGGCCTAGCATGGGACACTTTCTTAAAATTGAATGGATGGACTAAGGTGAGATTTGTAGCAATAACAAAAGTTTATAATACATCTATAATGCATCCCTATAGTTTGAAGCACTAGAGATAGGAATAGTAAGGATTTTTAATCAGTTCTTGGTTTGATTTTCAAACTCCTAAAAATGAAAATTCTCTTATTTACTCACCCTCATGATGTATATGACTTTCTTTCTTCACCAAAACACATGAAAAGAAAAATATCTTAGTTCAGTAGGTCCATAAAATGCAAGTGGATGGTTATACGATTTTTGAAGCTAAAAAAAAAAATCACAGACAGTCAGCCTAAACGTCATCCATACAACATCAGCTGTTAAATTAATGTCTTCTAAAGTGACACAATCACTGTTGGTCTGAAAAACTTTAAGTACTTTTTAAACTCTAAATCACACTTCCGGTCAGCAGCGGCATGCGCGTGTGACTTAATCGCGTTGGCACGTGAGAACTGATGCACGTGCGACACACCTGGAAGAGCATTGCTGTTTACAACCGAGTGGGCGGAATGCTTTATAGAAGCTTCGTTGGTTTCAGTTTAGATCTGTATTTATCTGTTTCTTTATTCACAATGGTGCATTTGTGTGCTTAACCTGGATGTCTCTACTGAAAGAAGAACGCGAGATTACGTCAGTAACATGCCAATGCGAATACATCACACTTGAGACTGCTTGTACTCCACCCTCTTGTGAAGCTTACCCTCACGTTGGATTATAGTTCAAAGTACTTAGATATTTATATTTTTTCACACAAAAAGCGATCGTATCATTTTAGAAGACATTAAATTAACCCCTGGAATCGTAACAATGACGCTTATGCTGTCATTTTTTTTTTTTTGGAGCTTCAAAAATCTTATCACCATCGACTTGCATTTGAAGGGCCTACAGAGCTGAGATATTTTTCTTCAAATGTGTTCTGGTGAAGAAAGAAAGTCATACATACCTGGGATATCATGAGAGTGAGTAAATAATGAGAGTATTTACATTTTTGGGTAAACTACACCTTTAAGTTGGTCTACGCTGCATGTCTTGTGGATAGCAAGCAGTATATATAATAAGATTAATTTACACTGTGGGAAACCAATAAAGAGACATTTTAGAGACGTTAATGGCTACATACCAATTTTGTTTTTCGTTTTTTCTTTCTTTTTTTCTCTCCAGGGTCAGGTGTGGGTAAACGGGGTGAACCTAGGAAGGTACTGGGCAAAGAGGGGCCCTCAGCAGACGCTGTATGTACCTGGACCTTTTCTTAGTGCCACTCTGCCAAACAACATCACAGTGCTGGAGCTGGAAAGAGTTCCATCACACAGCAGAATCTTGTTTATGGACCGGCCTCAGCTGAACAGCAATGGACACAACACATGATAAAATAATCTTACAAGGCACTGGAAAGCCTTGTTTGCAGAAATGCTGCATTGAACACTTGACTACTCAAACAATGTTTCACAGTATATGCTGTATATCTCCTGAACACTGCTTACAGCTATGAGGTATTTTAGAGCAAGCCATCATAACACACTGTAATTTGTGTCTACTCAATATTTAGCTCATTACTGGTCAGTTGATGGCTCAGGAAATGGTCAAATGCAAAGTTAATTTTAGTATTGTATATCTAGAAAACTAGACCAACATGTGCCTTAAAAGTTTCTCTGCTTGAAAATAATATGATTGAAATCTCAGCGCCATAACTATATGCAGCTTTTTTGGTGGGGCATGATTTAAAAGTGATGCATTTGAATTTGAATAAGCCACTCAGAAACAAATATATATGGTTAAAAAAGAAAATGACACAATCGTCCCTGTTTTAATTGGAACGTTTGTTGCTCTCTGTTGTCTTCCTGTCAAACTTTGTGTTTGGTCATAAAGTCTTGTTTTATAATAATATGCCAGTGCACTCACATCAAATTATTTCCCAAGAAGGTTTCGGTTATTTTCATTTTTTTGTATTTGTAAATGCTGCACACGCCACGCCATATGAAAATGAAATCCTAACCATTATTGACAGAAAGCTTTAAGTATAAATGAAGATATAGAATTTATTCTTAAAAATCGCAGTGGATGTTCTGAGAAATAAGACTCACAAAATTAACACAAATTGAAACAATGTGAATTACAAGAACTTGACACTTGGCGCTGTTACCCTTCTTTCTCAAGACATTTCATCAATCATTTTCTTTTTCTATTCCCAGCAGTCATTTTGTAATTGTGAAATGTCACATTGATGAAATGCACGTTCTCATCCAGTCCACTTCCAAACCATGTTAAATGGCACACGGCCATGATCTTTGTACAGTAAGCCACTTACACCACTACACCTCTCCATGTAGTGAGAGTGAGAGGTCAGGGCTGGGCAGAAGTGGCTTTGCAGTTGGCTTGGACACAGCGAGGTGTGCTGAAAGAATAATCCAGATATATAAACCCCTATATATATATATAGAAATAAATGGCACATTCTATTAACATTGACATTATACAGTATATACAGTACATACTGTAACTTATATTGCTCAATAAAATTATAGAGTCAATAAATAAAGTATATGGCAGAATTCTGCTGCTACTCTGTGTATTATACCTAATCCCTAATTTCAAATTAACCCTCCTCTCCTAGTTTTCATTGATGCAAAATCATCAATGACTTCGTCATATCTGCCTGGCAGTCACATGGTTGATACTAATTATTGCAAGATCACTAAGATGATCCTGTGCCATGGTGTAGCCTACCTATAGACCTACTGTTTATCATGGTTATCTCATGTTTGTTCATAATGTAAGAATACCTTATTCATCCATTATCCTAATCATATAGAGCCTTTAAGGCTGAGTAGCCTGTCGGGGAACCTTTCTCCCATCACGATCTTGTGAGCTCTGTGCGGTTGCGGTCTGGTGGGTACCCTGTCGTGCCGCCCCAGAGAGCATTGCCACCCAAGGCGCTATGCAGGATCCGCAACTGCCTGCATCCAATAACAGTCTGATGACAGATTTCTGTCCAACTGCGGATGCCACATGCAGTAAAGTGAAGCCTGCTGAGTCTATGGGCTTGTTAAGAAAGCATAAGACCCAAGAGGTGTCTGAGGAAGGATTGTCCTCCCTTCTTTTCCTCTTCCTGGTCCTCTGGCAGCTGTAGGAGTGTGTGCAAGGTTTGGATGTCTCCCGTTTTACAGGCTGTGCATGTACAGAGTGTCCCTCAAACTGTATTCCCACGACTCATCCACTTCATCTGAAAAGACAATGCGAATGTGATTATTATCTTAACCTTCTGAGGCCCAAGCATGACTGCTGTGTGCATATTTCATTTTCCATCTAGTATCCCCTAATTAAATATATATTTTTTAAAAGCAAATCGTTTTCCTAAAAATGTATGTCCTCCTATTGGTACATCGATACTAAGTTGTGAAAATTAAAATAATACAAAGCAATAGAAAGTCCTTTTTTTTTTTTTTTTTTTTATCAAATTGTATATTGTGTTTCCAGGAGTTTAAATTGTTTTATATATTACAGACATTACAGCTGACTTTCTGTAAAGCTGCTTTGGAACAATGTGTATTAGGAAAATTTGCAACAAAATATCAATGTTCCCTCTTTGCATTGTCAAATAAACAAGTAATAGCCATTGTTATTAATAGCTATAGTATGCTCCCTTGCTCCCTATTTAGTGAATGACTTAACCTCCAATGTGCTGTCTGTCGTAATTTAACTTATTTTCATCCTAACGCCATATATAAAGCCTCTGAAAGCAACCTTTTTTCTCTATGTAAAATTCACAGTAAATCCCACAGTATAGGATCGCTATTTTCCACTATAGTGGTCATTGTGTTTAACACCTGCCGTTTCATGATAAATCGCTCAAATTTTCAAAATGTCATATCGGATGAAACTAGAGACTCTAGTCTTATGACTCAAACAGGTTTCAATTTAAAAACTTTTAGTTATGGTAGTGTTCCTCCCAAAGACAAACTCTGCTGTGATCAGCACCACATTATTTTGTCACATGACTCTGTGCATCGAAGGTTTTTACTGACAGCCCAGGGTGCACAATGTTAAAGGGGGCATGTGGTTTTTTTAATATTTTTATTAAATGTTTCTCCATGAGGTCCTCGTCAAGCTTTTTGCAGCTCTGTTGCATTAAACGCTCATTTTTTGTTTTGGACTGGGGAGTTTTTAGTTCTGAAAGTGACTATGTTTTTGCAGTGCAATTAACTTTTTATCTTAAATGATCAAGAAAACTATTTCCTCATGATTTGACCATTTTAAACAATAGGGGTTTTAGTATAGGCTTTGATAGCAATCTAAGAGTCACTTTACCTTTTAAAATCAATAAAAAAATAATAATAATATACTGCAGCCATTTCACATTTATAATTACCATGTTTGGTGTGTATCAGAATGGAATATCAGTGTACACCTTCTTCCATCTGGTGTTTTTTGCCTTTAGGTTTTCTCTTGCTCTTTGACTTTCTTTCGATCTCTGTTGAATCATCTTCACACTCAATCGCTCTTTCTTCCACCGATTCATCATCTACCTTTTCAAAAGTAATTTCTCTATTGCTAGAGTCTGATGACACAAGCATAAACAAACGAATATGTTGATTATTAAACCTTAGTATCCTCAATTTTAGTAACTTGTTACTTTTCTTCTAGCATTAGAATCATTTGAAGTTCATCTGGAGAATGCAGTGGTCTTACCTTCTCTTTTCGTTTTCTTCTTATTAAGATGGACCTCATGATCTCTAAGGTCCTGGGTTCCACTGTCTCTAAAGCTCCTGAGTCTTCCTCCTCTGAACATCTTTCTTCGCCCACTTCCCTCTCTGCAGGAACTGACCAGGAAACAGCCCTTAAATAAGTTTCCAGAAACACAGTATTTTCATCAGATATAGCCATGGATTCAGACACACCATTAGTGTTTGGCTCAGGGATTGTCTGACTGGCAGATTTAGCAGTTTTCTTCTTCCACACTTTGTTCGATGGACTCAAACTACTGGATATTTCAGTGTCTTTGTATGAAATTTGAGAGACATATTTGATAAAGGAAATTAAATGAGATTGCTATAGAAAACTAGATTACATATTTAAGGAGATAGGAGGCAAACTTAAGTCTGAACTAACTATAAACATGTAGAGTTGAGAGCAGACCAAAGACTTGCTGGATTTAACTAAATGTGGCTCTGTGCATGGCAAAAGGAAATACATGGACTCTTTGGTCTTTTTTTTCCAAAGGCACTCCTCAACCTCCAAAAAATATGGTCTTGTTGCTCATAGGAAGATACCGATTGCCTCCTTCAAATACTCAACACAGCTTTGGTGGCAGCTAGCCACTCAAACAGTCTCTCTCTGTCTCTCTCTCTGACTTAAAGCATGAAAAAAAAAATGGACCTTAAATGGACAGACAGATATATATATATATATATATATATATATATATATATATATATATATATATATATATATATATATATAATAAAGTGTGCGACCTGTCCAGGGTGTCCCCCGCCTTTCGCCCAATGTTAGCTGGGATAGGCTCCAGCCCCCCGCGACCCTGTACACAGGATAAGCGGTTGACGATGGATGGATGGATGGATAATAAAGTGTGCAAATTAAAGATGAACATTTACATTAATGTGGACTCACCTGCCCTCTCAGTCCCTGGGCGGCCCTCATTTTGCTCTCACCGTTTACCGGTGAAACTTATGCTTATGCTGAGCATAATTTATTTTCTATTATATATTTGGGAATAACATTAAATTAATGGCACAAGTATGCACATTTATAGAGGAATGAGTGGCACACTGCAAAATGTCCACCACCAGTCATCAGAATGACCCAAATAGTGTTGTTCGATATTTTCAGTAAAGAGGAAACCACGTCTTCTTCACTGTCCTGAGTACAAACGTGTCCGAAATAAAATAGGAAGACAGAAAATAACATTCAAAGCAGGTACTTCAATACAACTTTAGTCACAGTATTCCCCCCCCCCAAATTTGAAATGCACAATTCCCAATGCACTCTAAGTCCTTGTGGTGGCATAGTAACTTGCCTGAATCCGGGTGGTAGAGGACGAATCTCAGTTGCCTTTTTAATTCATATGAATCCAGTGGTTTAATCCATGTCTTCTGAAGCAATATGATAGATGAGAAACAGATCAATACTTAAGTCCTTTTTTTTCTTCTTTTTTTTTCAAACAGCCCTTCCATGCACGTTCACTGTTGTGCAAATATGATTTATTTTTTAGTTTCCTTTGCTTTATCCCTCTCTTTTTTGTCTTTCTTCCCCCTGCCCAGTAGGTGGCGAAGTAGCCCAGTAGAATGCGAATCACTAAAAACCCAGAAGAACAAATTGGTCCTCTTGTGAATGTACATGGGAAGGCTGATGAAAGTGTAGATTTATAGCGAAAAAAGGTAAAAATTTATAGATTTGTCGCCCACACTTATATCACTTCAGAAGACATATGGATTACTTTTATACTGCTTTTGTTTGATTTTTTAGAAGAATTTCTAACAACAGTTTTTATTATAAATATTGATCTGTTTCTCACCCACACCTATCATATCACTCCTGAAGATTTTGGCACCCATTCACTTGCATTGGTCTGGACCTACAGAGCTGAAATATTATTCTAAAAATATTAAGTTGCATTCTGCAAAAGAAATAAGAAAAGTCATACATATCTGGGATGGCATGAGGGCGAGTAAATGAAGAGAGAATTTAAATTGTTTTACTTTAATTTCTGCTTCAGTTGGTCAGAATTAATATTTTTTAATTGTACACATAATATATGCAGTATGTGATGATTGACATGTACTGTATGTGCTGGTCATATCTAGAGCCATGTGGTGGTAGACATCTCTACAGACATCCGACTGCACTGGGCATTGTTAATGAGCAATCACGAGCCGACCGGGACAAGTATGTCACAGTCATGTGGTCAAATATATGGAAAAGTTAAGTTGCAAAGTAACATTCTTATATTCCTATATTCTCATAATCTTTTTCTAATTGTACTGGTGTTCACTGATTCTGCTTGTCATAAATATAGACAGGGTGAGACATTCTGAAATGTTCAAAACAAACAACTTGGACAGCCCCTATGACTATGGCTCTATCATGCACTTTAGAAGGTAGGCCTATGGAGATATTTGATATCATACATTTGTAACTATTTGTAACTTCAGGGACTTAAGAAACTGCAGTTACATTATTACATTATTTTTCATCTCAGGTATGCCTACTCTGAAGATGGCAGTCCTACCATTGGACAAAAACAGAAATGAAACCTGAAGTTTGGTCAAAGATTTGGGCCCAGTGACTTGGACATAAAGAAGATCAATAAACTGTATAATTGTGATGTGTAATAAAATCCATTTACAACGACTTACAATGACACTGAATGCATTACATCATTAACTTAAAAATGTTTGTCTTTTATTTTAACAATATGATTCATGTTATATTAAAAGAAAAGAAACTAAATGAATAAAATGCAATACTTGAATATTCTTTTGTTTCCTATAACCTGCTGTTTCAGTTATTATTTCTCCTTCTGGCATTTTGACTACTTTTTGCCTTATATAAATTAATATTAATTAATATCTAATTTAAGCGGAATTTAATTGTACAATTGTCATTACAACAGACATCAGTCAAGTTGTTGACAGTCCAGTCAAGTGAATGTTATAAGTTAGTGTTGCCTTCAAAATAAGACAATCGCAGAGCCAATAATTATGGTGGCATCAACACTACGAATAACAAACTTGTTGTTATTGCCTACAATAATTGTATGTTCATGAATGTATGTGGTCAGTCTGTTGTACTTTTTCCCACCATGTCTTCATATGTTGTGAAGCTGTATTATTGAGCTGTTATTAACAGATTAGAATGAGTTGAAGTGTGTAACTACACATGAACATAATCTGTTTGCTCAGTGCAAATAACACAAGATTCAGCAAACTGCCACTGCAGTGATCATAAAAATGCTGAAGTGTGAGTTCAGAACTAACTGAAGCATTCCTCTCATAAGAGAGGAATGCTTTCTGACTGGCCAAGCCTTTCATTCGGGAAAAGCACTAATATCAAATAATGAAATGGAAATTCACACTAACATTACATTTTCAACCTGGAATAGAGATATTCCAGTGGTATTTGTGTGTATATTGTAGCTACAAGAGCCCTAACTTTGCTGTAGCTGACATGCGAAACCTGATTACATCCAGAACAACAGAACTCCGAGATATTCTATTTGGGTATTGTTGTAGGATTGGTGTTAGAGTCCAGGTCTTTACCAGTAAAAATGTGTTTAAATGTGCCATTCCTAATGTTCTCAACAGAGCAATAGGTGGATCCAGTAGAGATTAATGCAATGGACAGGATTCTCAGAGCAAATTAATATATGTGCATGACAAATATAAGCATACATTTACAGATAATTCAACCGTCCAGGAATAGTTCACCCAAAATGAAAATTCTGTCATCAGGGCGTTTGCTCCACCCTATGATTTTCTTTTTTCCGTGGAACCAAAAAGATGTTAGATAGAATGTTTGCCTCATTCACTTTCATTGCATCTTTTTTCCTTTCAATGAAAGTGAATGTTGACTGAGGCTGTCAGTCCCAAATATTCTGCCAAACATCTCCTTTTGTGTTCAATGAAAGACAGAAAGTCATATGGGTTTAGAGCAACATGGGGGTGGGTGAATTAATTATGACAGAATTTAAATTTTTAGGTAAAATTTAAAATCTTTGTTCATCATTGTTATCATTTTAGGATTAATTATCTGATTTGATTCATCCGTAACAGATGATATGGACAGAATCACGATAAAAACAGATATGTTGGACATTTCCTCTAGCACATGTGTGAAGTCTGTGCCTCGCACATATCAAGCAAACTTCCATAATATCTGGGTGAGTCCATTCCATACATGTAATACAGACAAGAATCCCATCAGGTTGCATGGTTTGAAGTGATTATGATTTAAATGGATAGTGCACCCAAAAATCAATTACACACCTTATTCCAAAGCACTTATTTTGTGACGTGGGACACAAAAACAGAGTTAGGCTGTATGTTTGGAACAGACAGCCTCAGTCATCATTCACTTTCATTGTTTGGAAAAAGAGGCAATGAAAGTGAATGGTGACTGTAGCTAAAATTATCATCAATTTACATAATTTCTTGTTTTCCACTGAAGAAAGAAAGTCATACACATTTGGAACAACATGTCAACTTGTTAGCAACATACTTAAAAAAACTACAAAAAAAATGAATGTTTGTAATTTATGTTCTTAAACAAAACTTCCAAGCAGGGCTGTGGCAAGGTAATCTGGGCCCCCTGACTGTATATTGCTCTGGGCCTCTTTCCTATTACAAAATACAGTTTAGAATATTTTGAGGAGCCCCCTGTATATTTGGGCCCCTAGAATCATTACCATCTTTCAACCCAATAGCTACAGCCCTGCTTCCAAGTATCTTAAAATAATATTTACCACAGACCTTATTTTACTCATAAATCCAAAAACTGCCATTATAAAAACACCAGGGAACCCATGGCTCGAAAATGCCAATTCCTCTCCAAGTTTTTTTTACTTCAGCCTGAACAGTTCTGTGTTTTGCTGTTGACTGTCCACTTGGCCTCAGGTAAATTACCAAAGTATTCCCAAATAATCATTTTAAAGTAAGTGCTTTAGTAAGTGCTTAGCGTGTGTCTCCGAGCCGCGTGGTAGAGCTGTTCACCACACGCGGGTTTGAGTGCACGCGGGCTGAGATTCTTCAAAACACTCGCGAGAGGTTTACAGATTTAACTCCGGATGCTCATGCAAAGCAGAAAAATAAGGATAACAATACCATTATTCAAGTCGTTGTGCAATATTATAGACAACAGTATGAGAATGGACGCAGTGAACTAATCCGATTTTTATAAAGTAAGCTACTACTTTGTTTTGGACTTTTAATAGTGGTAACCTAATCTAAATGTAACGTAAACAAAGCTCTCTATCATGCACTGGCTGGTATTTAACATTCATAAACATGAGATTTAATTTAAACATGCTGAAGTATTATGGGTCAGTCAAAGCAGCCCTATTAACAATATATCAGAATGAATGAACGAACTGAAGCCACTCTAATCTGTCAAATAATGCTAGAGATTGTAGTACATAGCATACAGTAGGCCTATATACCACCTGATACTATACGGCTAATATACTATACAGGTCCTATATATATCTGATCACCTGTGTGTAATATCATACCTTTCCTGTTTGAAAGAGACACTCTGTACGCACTCCATAGGATGTATGCGTTTGTTACATTGTGTTGATATTAGAAAAACAATGTTTTGTTCCTTACAGTCAACTTGAGGCCAGAATGGACTTAATTTACTTTCTTAGTATGCTCATGGTCTTATTGTGAATGATTCATTGATGCATGTTATTCAAAAGAAAAAAAATGTGTCTGTTCTTATTAATCTCCAAAATGTAACTTTTCTTTTTGGTTAACATTACCAATCAGCCTTATATGTCAAGCCCTCACATACATTCCAACCAAGTCCAATCCATTAAATTCCCAATGGATACAGTTTTCATTTTATAAATAAAATGGTTTGCCAAAGCCAGTTCATGTTGACCATTTTATCTCCGTTGAATTTATCTTATTATTTTTTACAGCTTATGGCTGAATATGGAATCAGACCTGTTGATTGGCTGGCAGGAGGAGCCGGTGGAGATGAGGGCAGAGATATCACGTCTGCAGGATGAGTTGGCAGAGAGCAGAGCAGAGAGGGAGGAGTTGGAGTCCCGAGCTCAAGCTTTGACTGACAGGGTGAGAACGGAGTTAGTCACATGATGCATCCATCAAAATAGCTCATCAAAAATAGTGACACGTTGAAGGAGTGAACACATGCTAATCTGTCAAGCTTTTTATGTCTTTGTGTCCATACTGTTGTTAGCTGTCTCAGATGCTGGACCCGTCTTTATCTCTGCAACTGGATGATGAGCAGAGAGAATGGAGGAAAAAGCTCAGAGAGGGAAGAGAGAGAGAAGCCAGACAGGCACTGCTCATTAATAAACTTCAGAACAAGGTCAGAACACAGAGTTTAACACACATGCGCACTTAATACTGTAAATCACTTAGGGGTGTTCACACGTGCAGTGACAGGAAGTCATTTTACATTGATATGAGTGACAGCAACCATTTGTGATGTAATTTGTGAGTATCCAGTGATGTGGCAGAGCTGAGAACTGTGACAATTAACCAAAAGGAGTTAAGACATTGGTGCATATGTGATCTGTGTGTCTCCTGTGAGATAATTGTGTGTGTGTGTGTGTGTGTGTGTTTTTTTTGTGGCAAGAAAACTGACTCCTCTTCAAAGTAACATGACATCTTGTTTTAACTTGCAATGCATACCATTTCTGAACAGATTTTCAAAAGCTTTGACCAGTTGCGCAACCCATCAATAATGTCCACAGCCACTGCGACCAACTACACTGTTTGCGTAAATGGTCCATTAGCCTACTCCGTTATGAGAACCAATCATATCTAACTTAGTACCAAACAGTCCCCCACGGGGTAATCATTTATTGTTTATAAATGCATTCATTCTTGCATATTTAAGGTGTTGGAGTACAGGGATCACTGTCAGGCTCTGGAGCAGCAGGTGATCAGTGAGGAGAGAGAGCTGAGGGTGAGAGAGGTAAGATAAACAGGCGTGATTATGCTTTATTTGCAGAGCTGTGAGAGTTGCATTAAGGGGTAGTTCACCCAAAAATTTAAACTCTCTCATGATTTACTCGCATCCCAGATGCGTATGACTTTCTTTCTTCTGCTGAACACAAATTAAGATTTTTAGAAGAATATTTCAGCTATGTAGGTTCATACAATGGTGAATGGTGCCAAAATTTGGAAGCTCAAAAATCCACATAAAGGGAGTATAAAAGTAATCCATATGACACCAGTGTTTAAATCCATGTGTTCAGACATGATATTTTAGGTGTGGGTGAGAAACATCAATATTTAAGTAATTTTTTTATCATAAATTCTCCTCCCTGCCCAGCAGGGGGCAATATGCACGAAGAATGTGAATCACCTAAAACAAAAGAAGAAAGTGTATGTCAAGGAAAAATGGCTTAAATTTTAATCTGTTTCTCACACACACCTATCAGATCACTTCAGAAGCTATGGATTTAACCACCAGGTTCGTCTGGAGTATTTTATGTTGCCCTTATGTGGATTTTGGAGCTTCAAAATTTTGGCACCCATTCATTTATATTGAATGGACCTACAGAGCTGAAATATTCTTCTAAAAATCTTCGTTTGTGTTCTGCAGAAGAAAGTAAGTCATACACATCTGGGATGGCACGAGGGTGAGTAAATGATGAAAGAATTTTCATTTTTGGGTGAACTTTAACCATTTAATGCTGTGCATTTTCTCTGGTGCTTTACAGAGAATGTTGCAGGATGAACGCAGTGACACACTCGAGAGCACCCTCATTATGCTGGAAGAGGAGCAGCAGAGGTGTGTGTTTAATTCTTAGAGAGTGCAAAATCATTTGATGTCTACCTCTACTTTATGTCTGAATTCATATGACTGAGTTGTATTTCTTCACTGGAGCAGAAGTACAGGGCTTTCAGAGGTCAATGTTGTTCTGCGAAGTCAGCTCAGCCAATCAACGGAAGCAAATGAAGCCCTGAGGGATGACCTTCGAAAGCTAACTGTCGATTGGTCCAAAGCAGTGGAGGAGGTGGTGCAAAAAGAAATTGATTGGCAAAAAGAGAAAGAGGTCAGAAATTTATATAGACCATAGTTGTGGCGTGTGTGTTAATAAAGGTGAAACTCTTAAATTAATTCTTTTTAAATGTAACGTCATGAATGATAATGTTTAAATCAATACTTTTAAAGTAATCTTAGGCCACATAAACACAGAAGCTTACCAAACTCACTTCCGAAAAAATTCATGTAGTGTCAGTGTAATTTGAATTATACATCCAGTGTGTTCAGATCCAAACCGAACAAATTGTTGTTAATGTAGTGATGTCACTCTCTTTTGGACAATGACAAGCTTGTCTGAGTGTTGTCATAGAATATCACAGAACCAGAGGTGCATGTAGTAGATTTTTATTCCATCCTCCTCCACTGTATTATTTGCTATAACAAACCCTGCTGTCTAGGGATAATCTAAACATTATGGTCAAGAGAGTACATTCAGTTAAAATGCAGAAGCTTAAAGAACATAACAAAATCACTATGGTTATCACTATGTTATCCATTGCAGTTTCGATAGTGACTCCGATATTCTCTGCACATGCACAGTGATAATTTGAGGCAGGGTTTTTGTGAAAGGGCAAGCATAATCTTGTCTTACATAAGATCTTAAAATGTCTTGAAATAAAATGTGTTCTACCCTCAGAACATCAATCATCAAACCCTTCTGTTACATCATAGAAGCCTTATGTTTCTTAGTAGTCCTATCTTTTCAATGATAGAACTCTTTTTTTTCCGTCATAGACTCTGCCTTTTCCTCAGTAGACCCTTATTTATGGGAGTGGTGGTGGCGTAGTGGGCTAAAGCATGTAAATGTAATCAGAAGGTTGCCGGTTCGATCCCCACACCCACCACCATTGTATCCTTGAGTAAGGCACTTAACTCCAGCTGCTCTGGGGGGATTGTCCCTGTAATAAATGCACTGTAAGTCGCTTTGGATTAAAGCGTTTGCCAAAATGCATAAATATTATATGTAAAATGAATAAACGAATGACAACAAGGCTGTGAGGGATAGATGTACAGTCTCTTCAATGGGATTTACTGTTATTTAAAGTGTTTTTGGATAATTCCGCTGGCAAAACAGACCCCATCTGTTCTATCATAGAACCCCTCTGTTTCATCATACAACCTCCTTTTTCCATCATAGAGCTTTTCTGTTCCATCATGCAACCTCTTTTTTCCATCATAGAACTTTTCTGTTCCATCATAGAAACCCCTCTGTTCCATCATACAACCTCTTTTTTTCCATCATAGAACCCCTCTGTTCCATCATACAACCTCTTTTTCCATCATAGAACTTATCTGTTCCATCATAGAACCCCTCTGTTCCATCGCAAAACCTATTTTTTCCATCATAGAACTTTTCTATTCCATCATACAACCATTTTTTCCATCATAGAACTTTTTCTGTTCCATCATAGAACCCCTCTGTTCCTCAATATTCCAATCTTGTTCATCATAGGATTTCTGTGTTCCATCATAGAACCTCCATTTTCATAGAATTTTTCTATTCCATCACAAAACCCCTCTTTTCATCATAGAATCATTCTGTTCCATCACTTAATCCCTCCATTCCATAGGGGAATCAGTCCTGTAGTTTAGGCTCTGTTACAGTGACTGCTAAGTTGTTCTTTGTTTCTCGCTCTGAGCTAGAAAGAAGTTCAGAATAGTCGACCAACGGTATACTGTTTCCGAAAATTCAGACACAGATCATGCTGCTGGGGGAGCCATTTAGAGGAGCATTTAAATATGATGATGCACAAGACTACATGTAATGCTACCACACCTGTAGTCACAAGTTCAAATCAAGGGTGTGCTGAGTGACTCCAGCCAAGTCTCCTAAGCAACCAAATGGCCCGGTTGCCAGGGAGGGCAGAGTCACATGGGCTAACCTCCTCGTGGTCGCTATAATGTTGTTCACTCTTGGTGGGGCATGTGGTGAATTGTGCCTGAATACCATGGAGAATAGCGTGAAGCCTCCATATACGCTATGTCTCCATGGTAATGCGCTCAACAAGCCACGTGATAAGATGCGGAGGCAACTGAGATTCATCCTCTGCCATCTGGATTGAGGCAAGTCACTACCCCACCATGAGGACTTACTCCCGTTTCACACATACTCCGTTTGCGGTGCGTATACGTTACAGGAGCAGCACGCGCTATAGTGCTTTCACATATGCGGCGTTTGCAGTGCGCTACTGATCTGCAGTTTCTGTGTGCCACAAAATCAAAAATGTGTAAGTAATTTTGATTTTAAATCCAAACGTTAACTTTGACATTGTTTAAGACATTGAAACAGTATGAAAATTTATTTTAATCATTGTGATTCTTTGTTTTACATGTAATTTGAGTTGTTGACTAAATAAAAGCTATCGCGCTATATCTGTTGCTAAGAAGGAGAAGAATGAGATGCATTTGGGTTCACTCTGTCTTTATTTAGGGTAAAAAAAATCATATATGATGGCATTTTGCAACTTTTGGGACTATAATCATACTTTTTTGTTTTTCTTGACCCTGTAATTTAGTAACTGTAGAACACATTAACTGAAATTATTTGTATATGATGAAATTATTACAGTTTCTTGTCAATCTATGTCTATTTTAATGTGAACAATGCACTGCCACTTTAATTCAGTGCGGTGCAGCACAGCAAAAATAGACTCAGTGCGGAAACAAATGCTGCACTGCTGTATACGCACCGCAACTGGAACGGATTGACGGACTGCAACCGCGTGCAGTGTAAAAGCTCTAACCTGTTAACATGGGTACGGAAAAAAATACGCACCGCATACGCACTGCAAACGGAGTATGTGTGAAACGGGCGTTAGAGCGAATTGGAAATTGGGCATGCCAAATTGGGGAGAAATGGGGAGAAAGAAAAAAAAAAGACTACATGTAAAGCACATGGTTCTAAATGTTTTCAATGACTACCTGATGCATTCTATGAAAAGACATCACACCCGTTTATTCTTCGATTTCAATGGAAGTACAGTATATTGATGCCTTTATGCTGCTTTGTCATCATGTTGAAGTTACAGAGATTATATGTTTTATACGAACGTTTCAAGCAGCCATCACTCCAACACCTTATCCTTGAGTAATCATAATAAATTGCTAATATGGTACTAGAAAATCACTTGCCATTATATCAAACACAGTTGAAAGCTATTTGGTTCATTAAATAAAGCTTAACATTGTCTTTGTATTTGTTTTTGAGTTGTCATGGTATGCAATAGACTGGCATGTCTTAAGGTCAAAAATGGCATAAAAGAAACCGCTTTCTCTAGAAACGTGTCAGTCAATCATTGTTTTGAGGAATGAATGCTATACAATGCTTGAAATTGCCAAAAAACTGAAGATTTCATTCAAAGGTGTACACTACAGTCTTCAAAGACAAAGGACAACTGGCTCTAACAAAGACAGAAAGATATGTGGAAGAACAGATGTACAACTTAACAAGAGGATAAGAACCTCAGAGTTTAGAGTTTAGTTTGAGAAATAGACGCCTCACATGTCCTCCGCTGACAGCTTCATTGAATTCTACCCGCTCAACACCAGTTTCATGTACAACAGTAAAGAGAGAACTCAAAGGTGCAGGCCTTATGGGATGAATTGCACAGAAAAAGCCACTTTTGAAACAGAAATCTAAAAGGTTAGAGTGGGCAAAGAAATACTGACATTGGTACAGATAATTGGAAAAGAGTGTTATGGATCTTAACCCCATTGAGCTTTTGTGGGATCAGCTAAACTGTAAGGTGCGTAAGAAGTGCCCGATAAGACAGCCACATCTATGGCAAGTGCTACAGGAAGTGTGGGGTGAAATGTCACCTGAGAATCTGGACAAAATGACAGCTAGAATGTCAAGGATCTGCAAAGCTGTCATTGCTGCATGTAGAGGATTTTTTGATGAGAACTCTTTGAAGTAGTTCTGAAAAAATACATTTCAAATTGTAATAGTAATTTTTCACGTCATTAATGTCCTGTCTATACATTGTGATCAGTTGAATGCCACTTTGGTGAATAAAAGTACCAATTTCTTTCCATAAAAGCAAAATCTGTACATTATTCCAAACCTTTGGCCGCCAGTCTAGATTCTAAATGAAACCGCACATGGTTCCATTTTGGGGTTATGAGCGTTACAATAGAAACAATTGATTTCTGAGTGTGAGTGCGTGAACAGCTCAGAGTAGAATCTCTAAGTTGCATCATGTAATTATTGTAATTCCGACAAATGCGATGTGAAGGCAGCATTAAATGCACTTGCTTACATTGTGTATCTGGCCTTAGAAGTAGGTTCATAACCATTTAGCTGTTGCTTAGCAATTGGTCTTTGTCTGATAGTTGATTTGTTTCAATGCATTGGGGAAAGTGGACTAATATAATGTTACCAAGCAACTGTGCAGTCAAACACGCAAAGCTTTGTTTTCTTGATTAGTGGATGGCTGTGAAAAGAAATATCAAAAATGTTTCATAAATATAAGGTATGACAAGGTGATTAATTAAATAGGTTTGGTTGCTCAAGAAATGGTATGAGAATATGAAGTAATGTTTCTTCTCCCAGAGGTCTAATGAATATTTTGCTCTGTGTTTCAGTTCAACTTATTTAGCTAAACAGATTTGTGCTTTTGCTCTAAAATAATCCTCAAGGTTGTATTCTGTGTCATTATTTTTCTCACAAGAACAAAACCCCAAACATAACACAGAATATATTTGATATTTAAAATCTAACATGAAAGAATGAAGGAAATCAAAAGACATCAAGTTCATACTAAAGTAATGATTCACAAAATCCAGTTTAATTTGATATGCTACAACCTTGTGCAAAAGAAGTGTCTGCCTTTATCCTCCATTTGCCTGGTTTCATTTATTCAATATAAGCAATTCTTTATTTGTGAAACAATAATTCCTTCAATCACATCATTCATTATGTTACGTTGATACAAGCGTGCTTATAGATTAT